>NW_020290011.1:0-363282 GCF_003144195.1 Ceraceosorus guamensis | reverse complement strand
GGGGGGGGGGGGGGGGGGGGAATAAGTGGAGCATGGGACGTGAGCGTGAGCTCCATGCACATGCACATGCGCGTCCACGTGCGCCTCTCGGTCTGGTCTCCCGCACACTCGACTCACAGTGGCAGTCTATCGACGCAGGAAGGGTGAGATGCGGAGAGACAAAAGTGTCAGCGCGCGCGCGCGCGGACTGCGTGACTGGTCCCACATCGCTGGCAAGTGCCTCGTCAAGAAACGCTCACCTGACCGAACGACATGATGTCTAGCAATTAAGGCAGAGAAAGGGTGATGAAGCACGAGTGAGTGAGGTGGAGATGGAGATGGAGCTTGAAGTGTACGAGATACGACGTGAGGGTGGGGATGCTACGTGTATTCGATGATGGATGGTGGTCAAGAAGAGTCACCAGTCGTGAGTGTTCAGCAGCGAGCACAAGCAGCGCACACGCGTATGCAAAGTCGTGAGTTTGGAGTCAAAAGTTTGAGTCGCGATTCGAGTCGTGAGTGTTGACGCAACGTACGTACGCAACCTCTGAGGTCTTCTTCTGACGAGATCGGCGCACGCGTATGAGCCGGGGGATATGGCGTCACAGCTAGGGTCTGCCTGCACTGCATGCGTGTGCGTGTGCGTGTGCGTGTGCGTGTGCGTGTTGCTGGCTGCATGGCTTGTGCGCATGATGTGATCGGCGCGGCTGGCGCGCTTGCCGCGGTGGAGGCGAGCGAGCAAAGCAGCAGGCGTGCAGCAGCAGGGATCGAGGTGCGCAAGCGGTGGCGGGAGACGTCAGGTGCAATTGAGTCTCGGCGACATCTCAAGACTTTGCTCTACTACTACTACTGTACTCGTGACCATGAATTTGCATGCCGCGTACGGTTCGCAGTCTTGAGTACCTTGAACTTGTTTTGCGCAGTATCTCGAGCGAGTTGCTGCCTGCGCGCTCGCGAAAGCAGCAGCAAGCGACAAGGAAGAGGCCCCGCAGCAATTAGGTGAGCGTGAGGGATGGAGAGAGTTGAATGGCCACCACGTGACGCGCCTCAGCTTTGCGCTTTGCGCGTAAATGAATGAGAATCACGCCGATCGGCACTTAGCATGCACAGCGGGCGGGCAATGCACACGCTGCATTTATGCTGCATGGGTAGGCAGGCAGGCAGGCAGGCAGGCTGCTAGGCTGGCGGTTGCATGCTGGGTGAACCCTTGCGAGAGTCTGATGAGTGCACGGTGCACATCCCTTGTGGTGCATGGCCGAGCGACGAGCGACCTCCACATCCAACGCTTGAATCGAAGTGGTGCGACAAATGACGCGCCAGCAGCAGCAGAGCCGGCGGCAATTAAGAAATCACAATTCACGAATCACGCATTGTTAATCAAGAACGTGGATCAGGGATCAAGCACAATAAAGGGTGGACGTGAATTTGAGTTCGAATTTGAATTCAAATTGGAATCTCGAGTCAAATGCGAATCAATTTGAATAGCCGACAGGCAACAAGCTCGGATAAGCGTGCCTAGCTATAGCTGAATCGCTGCTGCTGCGTAGGGTGCTCCACGCCCACCGCGCACGGGCTCAGACCCTTCTCGTTGCCAATTCTTGAGGCATGATTTGAATTGCTGGGGCCATCTCGGTTGGAATGACAGCTCTTTGGTCTGCCCAGACGCAACCATCATCACGCAACCCCCCGAAACACACCCCGCAAAAGCCCAGCCAGCACACTCCCGCGCCGCCCTACCTGCTCCCTCGCTCCCTCCACCCACGCCTAGCTGCACCCCCTCACGCTCTCGAGCGCAATCATGAGCAGCGCAACCCCTGCCAAATCCAAACATGATGATGCGGCGAGCAGCACCCTGACGCTAGCCGACTACATCCTAGAGCGCCGTGAGTTCCTACACGTCGGGCGGGAAGCGAGAAGCGAGCCCTTTGGTGTTTCCCCTCTTTCGCTCACTTGCTCGCACTCCTTCCCATTTCTCTCCCCTCTCCCCCCCACGACGCACAGTCAGCTCTCTAGGATGCAGCTCGATACAAGGAGTGCCGGGCGACTTTAGCATGCCCTTTTTGGATGCCGTTTCGCAGCATGCTTCTTTCGAGTGGGTTGGCAATACGAACGAATTGAATGCTGCTTATAGTGCGGATGGATATGCTAGGTGTGCTCAGATCGAGTCGAGATGTAGCGACGAGGGGCAGGCAGCAGCACTAGGAGGAGGGGGAGGTGTCGAGCAGGAGGAGGAGGAGGAGAACGTTAGCAAGTTGAGAGCGCCAACATGGACATCTTCGGAGCAGAGCGGCAGCGGCGGCGGACGAAAAAAGAGTCCGAACAGGAGACCGCGCGGAAGCAAGATTGCGGCGCTGTGCACCACGTTTGGCGTGGGCGAATTGTCGGCGCTGAACGGCATTGCCGGTTCCTACGCCGAGAGGTTGCCCGTGCTGCACATCGTCGGCGTACCCTCCACGCAAGCCCAGTCCAACAAGGCGCTCCTGCACCACACGCTGGGCGATGGCGATTTCGCAGCTTTTTCGCAAATGTCCAAACACGTATCTTGCGCCGTGGTGCATTTGGGCGAGCTGCTTGTTGGAGAGGGACAGATAGAGGAGGAGGGGGATGAGGAGAGCAGCAGCAGAGGCAAGATGCTTGCAAAGGAGGTGGATGCGTTGTTGGCCAGGGTGGTGAGGGAAGCCAGACCGGGTTACTTGGCCCTACCCACCGACCTGGTGCATCTGCCCATCCCCACCTCTCTTCTTCGCGCACCCCTCCACACATCCCACGCGCCCAACGAGGAGAGCGTGGAAGCGGAAGTGTTGCGAGAAATCTTCAAGAGGTTGGATGAGAGCAGGAACCCTTTGATCATTGTGGACGCTTGCACCATACGTCATGCGGCCATCAACGCCACGCTGGACCTGGTGCATCGCAGCGGCTGCACCTTTGTCAGCACGCCCATGGGCAAATCCGCCTTGCCAGAATCATCGCCTCAGTACGCCGGCACGTTTATAGGACCCAACTCTGAACCCGCTCTGCTCCAAAGGGTGCAGAAATCGGACTGCTACTTGTTCGTGGGTGCGCTCAGAAGCGACTTTAATACGGCCAGCTCCTTCAACAGCTTGACGGATCAAGCCAAGACGATCGAGCTGCACAGCAATAGGACGGTGCTGGGACATGCAGTGTATCCGGGCATATCCATGCACGCCCTGCTCCCTCGTCTAGCCGATCATCTATCTGCTCGAGCCAACGAATTGCGCGGGTTGTACGGTCTATCGGAGCAGGAGAGACCTAGCAATAGGCTTCCTACCAAACTGCAAGAAGGCGAAATGGCCGGACAGGAGGGAGAGAATATAAGCCAAATGTGGCTTTGGAAACGCATCGGTTCCTTTTTGAAGGAGGCGGATCAAGTCGTTGCAGAGACGGGAACTAGCAGCTTTGGCATTCTGGATACGCACTTGCCTGGTGGGCGTACGCGACTTCACAGTCAGGTGAGTGGCCAGCCCATCGTTGAACCCCTCCCTCTGCGCACACCGAGCCATGCGTCTGCCACCCTGCGCCTCCCTTTCTCTGCATCAGAGAATTGACCCGACGTGACCTTTCTTTTTGCGTTTCTTCTTCTTTTCTTTTGACCGTTGGCAGGTCTTGTGGGGCTCCATAGGCTGGTCTCTGCCCGCCACGCTTGGCGTATCCTTAGCTGCGAGGGAGCTTCACCTCGGTCGCACGCTGCTCTTCATCGGCGACGGTTCGCTGCAGCTGACAGCGACAGAGATCAGCACCATGATCCGATTGGACTTGCATCCCATCCTCTTCGTTTTGCGCAACGATGGCTACGAGATAGAGAGGCAGATCGAAGGTCCGGATCAGGCTTACAACAATGTGCCTAGTTGGAACAATGAGAAATTGTTGCAGGCGCTGTACGATCCCAGCGTTAGGCAGAGCATGGGCGGAAAGGAGAAGGAAGCGCAAAGGAGCCATGCGCACGACAAGGAGGTGCCTGTGCCCAGATACTTTGCGGTCAAGAGCAAAAAGGAACTCGACGACTTGCTGAAGGATGAGGAGTTTGCTAGTTGCAAGGTGAGTTTTGGCTGCCCCCACCGAATGTCGAATGCACGCGAGCGTCGAGCGTGGGGGGTAGACGATGTACCAGCCAAGCCGCAAGCAAAAAGCAAAGGAATCGCAAAAGCTCCTTTTGCTCCCGGACTTTTTCTAAGTGCTCTTCTTTTGCGTCCCTCTCTTTATTCAACCCACCCCCCAAAATTCGTAGCGCTTGCAATTGGTAGAGATCTTTATGCGCCGAGGCGATGGTGAGTAGAGCAGCCGCACGCACGCACGCACGCATGCACGCGATCCTCTTTCCTTGTTTTGCTTGCCAATGTGCGCTTCCGAGCGCTGGCTGATTTTGCTTTCTTTTTATCCCCACGTACAGCTCCCAGAGCTCTTGTCGCTCAAGCACAAGCTTCAGCAAAGCTTAACTCGTAAGGGGTCACTCGGACCTTCCCCATGCCCCTCTCTACGCAAGCGATGCGCACCGCGCAAGCACGTCTCAAAAGCATCGCGTCGCGAGTTCGATAAGAAAGATATTGAAAAGCTCGCAGGTACAATTGAATCAAGGAAGAGTTTTCGAAAAGGTAGAGGAGTTTGACGCGTGTGTGGAGAGAAAGTCACGTGGGAGCTGACGTGCGTGGTGTGTGATGTGTTTCGGGAAAAGATGCAGCTTGCTTGGTCGACGACCGGTGTGTGATCTGAGAGCAAATTGAAGAAAGGAGGGGACCATCATTCGCGTTGGGTGGGGTGGATGACACGACACTGCTTTCTGCGGACAGGTCGCTGCGTTCATGGATTTGGCGAGGAAGAACGCGGGCTGGATGGACAGCAGCTATCAAGGCGGACGCGAATGGGATCGCCAAGTGGTGCTGTTGGGATTTTGGTTCGTTGAGAGTGAGTGTCGGGCAACAGGGGTCACGGCGAGGTCGAATCGTTTTATGGGACGCATTCAAGATTTTCGATGGGAGAGCAGACGTCGAGGGAGCTGCTGGTCGACGCCTTTTAGCAGTAACTTCTCGTCTCTATGCAGGCACCCTCTTTCGCATGGAGATCTCATCCTTGCCTGTCACGGGGACCCCAACCGCAGGAAGCTGGGCATCATGAATGGCGGAGTCGCCGCCGGCTCGCCTGTTCACTTCGAGGCATTCGCGTCCGAGCAGACCTTGATGTTGACAAGGACTGCCCGCAGGCTCTCGGCCTTTGAGAGTCTCGTCCAGAGAGAACGGCGCGGATGCGTCCCTCTTCCCTCGCGGCTCCTCCGGCGGCTTGGTGGCGTTGAGATCGTCGAATACAGAAGAGCGCTTGACGAGCGCCTTTTCGCCCACTCCGTCACGGCGGGAAGAAGGTAGTAGGTCCGATCGACGTGCTATTGGAGGACACCCTGCTACATTCGCGCAGCCATTTGGGCAATATTGCGAAGCGCCATGACAGAATGGTGGCACTGCTCTACGCTGAAAAGCCGCGGGACTCGGAAGGCATCCATCAGATCCTACACACCCGGCTGTTCGGCGGTCAGGACTACTGGACGTGCCTTGAGCATTCGGGGCAACTTGGCGTGCGTTGCCTATAGCCCAGGAGCGCCCTTTGAGGTGTAGCACTCGATCGGATACTGACTTCGGGCACCCCATGAGCCCAGCACATCCGATGAGGCAATTGTTAGGGTAGTGGCAGTTCAACGTCCAAGAAGGTTTTTGTCTGGCTTGAATGGCGTCGGCCGTGCAACCACCCACACCCTCGCACCCTGGTCCGCAATTTGGTTCAGAGCAGTACGTGGGACCCTGCAGTGGCTGTCGTTTGGCCAGTTGGGACAGTGCGGGGGATGCCGGACTCTCAAGGTCACGGGGCCTGAGCACAGATTCGGGGCAGCCACCCACACCCTCGCATCCTGGTCCGCAGTCTGGTGCATTGCAGTACGTGGGACCCAGTGGCTGTCGCTCGGCCAGTCGTGCAAGTGTTGGGGATGCCGAAATTCGAGCAAGGTCACGTAGCGCAATTTTGGGGCAGCCGTTGACACCGGCACAGCTAGGTCCGCAGTGAGATGGAGGGATGCAGATGGTTACGCCTGGAGTTGGGTGGCAAGGTATCACGCAACCTGCTCCACAGCTTTTAGGAATGCAGGCGGTAGCGTCCTCTCGTTTTGCAAGGTCTTTACTTGCTGCTATGTGCCGGGGTCTTAGCGCAACTTTGGGGCAGCCATTGATCCCGGCACAGCTAGGTCCGCAGTGAGCTGGAGGAACGCAATTGGTCACCACCGGAGTCGGTTGGCAAGGTAGCACGCAACCTGGTCCACAGCTTTTAGGAATGCAGTCGGTAGCGTCCTCTCGTTCTGCAAGCTCTGTACTGGCTGCTATATGCCGGGGTCTGAGCGCAGTTTTGGGGCAACCATTGACTCCGGCACAGCTAGGTCCGCAATGAGATGGAGGAATGCAGATGGTCACCCCCATGGTCGGCTTGCAAGGTAGCACGCAACCTGGTCCACAACTTTTGGGAATGCAGGCGGTAGCGTCCTGACGCTCCGCTAGAAGCAGCGGCATGAAAGTTGACGGAGATGCGTCCGTGGGACTTCGAGTGGTCAAGCTTGTGATGGTTGGTGTGGTTGCTCGGCCGGCGGGTTCGCTGCGAGACTGAACTAGTCCCAAGGCATCGGTTGGTGCCGCAGGATTCGTCGCAGAACTACGACGCGATGCAGCACTGGCGTCTGCTGCGTCGGGCGTTTGGCCGGTCTGTAGATTGTGAGTCTGTACGCCAGGCGGTGGCTTGAGACAATCCCCTGTCTCGTCGCAATCGTTGGGACATCGTGCAGGGCATGAGTAGATGATACAGATCCCTTGATGGTCGCATCCCTTGGGACAATCCGGTGGACATTCATCGGCTCGGGCGCGCTTAGTCAGAGAGGCGGTAGGCGGACACTCTCCGGCGGGATTGCAACTGTCTGGACACTCCTCCGGACAATCGCCGTTGACGCCTTGACGCTTCACGAAATTTGGTGCAAGGCCCGCCGCGTCGGATGTTCCAGGCGCCATGCGGAGCTGGACGACATCTGCCACAGTCGGACACTCGCCATCCCGGAGGCAGTTGTTCGGGCACTCTTCAGGGCACGTGGGTACGTCTTTACGCTTGACGAAGGCCGTGAGCTCACTAGCTGGCGTCTCGTCGATGGAATGATTGATGGTGAAAGCAGGCGGAGATGGGCAATTTCCATATCGGTCGCAATCGTGGAGGCATTCGGGCGGACATACGTAGGTGTGGACGCGCTTCGTCAGCGACACAGAGGCTGCCGCATTCGCGGTCCCGTCCACCATACGCCTGACCGTCACCGTGCTGGTGGATTTGAGTGGGCACTCAAAAGCTGATAAGCAGGTTTTGGGGCACTCTGCAGGACAATCCTGATCACTTTGGGTTACAGCTTCGGATCCTGCCATTTCCGTAATGTCTTCAATGCTACGCTCAAGCGTACCGGCCGGTGGATCCGGACATTTCCCGTTGTTCTTGTCGCAAGTGTAGAAGCATTCCGCAGGGCAAGCAAAGACGTGTTGACGCTTGATGTTCGCGAATTCTTCAGATGAGGCGCCATCCTTAACGCTTTGACCTTGCACTGTCTCCCCTTCTGCCAGACATATCCCAGAAGGGGTGCAGAATTTGTGGCATTCTGGAGGACAGTCAGTCAAAGCATCTTGCTCTGTCAACGATGGGTTTGTTTCGATGTGTCTGGAGAGCGCGTCAATCCTTGCAACCTCGTTGGAGTCGCTCGAGCGCTTGATTTTTGCGAGTTCCTCAGACGAGGTGTCGTCCTCTGCGCTTCGATCTTGCACTATTTCCGCTTTTGCCAGGCAGACCGTGGGACTCTCGCAGAAATTTGGGCAATCCGGAGGACAGTCCAGGATATAGTCTAGTTCATTCGACGATGGGTCTGTGTCGATGTTTCTGCTGAGCACTTCGTTTTGAACAGGAGAGCTTGTGACACCGAGCGTCGTTCTACGAGTCAAGGTTGCCTCGTAATTTGCTGCATTGAGAAAGTTGCAGGGCTCAAGTTAGAATCATGGCGAATCCAAAATCGACGCAATCTACGGCCACCAACGTAGGGAGGGACTCACATGGCAAACCGGTCTGGCGACCCACTGTCTGCCGCGCAATCAGATTCGATGGCGCGCCAGCGAGACCCGGGCAATCTCCGAGTCCGGCACATATCTTAGGACAATTGGGCATCAGACAGGTAGGCGCCCCTTCCTCCCGCTGTATCAGATTTGAAAGCCCGTTGACAGTCGGTAGCTGAAGCCTCCTGAGTCCAAGAGATTCATCTTGGCGCGTTTCTTCATGTAAAGAGCTTTGCGATGCCGCGCTGTCTCCGGCTGCACATTTACCCAGCCCCAAGCACCAGTTCGGGCAGGGTGGAAAGCACTGCGTTGGATCCTGTCGCCGTGTCAGGCTAGAAGATATGAGGTTGGCCGGCTCTCTCTTACTTCTAATCTCCATGAAGTCATCCTGGTACCCACGTCGGCTGATGGGAATCGACGCCTGATCAGAGCTCAATAAAGTCGAGGATGTCGAACCCACACCTCTCTGCTCGATCGCGCTTGTGACAGCCACGCTTTTGCTCCTAGCAACGACCCAAGGGCCGCCAGAGCAGCCGCCTATTCCGTCGCATCCTGCAGGACAATGCGGATAGCTGCAGTCATTTTCCGGAAAAGGGATTTTGCCGCTGATGTCGACGGTCGCTGCTGATACGTCACGGGATAGGTGTTCGCTTTGAGAAGTGTGAGAGTCATCCTCGCTCTTGCGCTGGATCATAGTGCCTGAAAATTGCCCAGGACAGCCCTCCTGCCCTTCGCAGCCTTGTGGACACAAATCTGGCCAAGCACAAGCAAGTGACCGTTTGAGCAATTTTGCCGCTGCGGGTACCCTGGCAATTTTGGGAGGACAGCCGCCTTTCGCTTCACATCCCTCAGGGCAATGCGTGGGGAAATGGCACTGAGTGGGGTTCGATGGGCAGCCACCTAAGCCTGCACATATCTCGGGACACCATACGGGATAGTGGCAATAAGACATGTTGACTTGACGTTTCGCAAGGGTGGAAGGACAGCCGCCTTTCGCTTCACACCCCACGGGGCAATGCGTCGGAAAATGGCACTGAGTGGGATTTGATGGGCAGCCGCCTTTGCCAGCACAGATCTCGGGACAATATCCGGGATAGTGGCAGTAAGCCACGTTGACTCGGCGTTTCGCAAGGGCTTCGTCGGTAGGCTTTTGGCGCGTGACCAGCGCCGGCAGCACCACCGTTGCGCCGCCATCGCCTTCCGTTGTCCGGCGGTTGGTGGGCACACTTGCGCGTTCTTGTATGGAGACGTCCAAGACATCAGGCTCGCTTGCGAGAGCTATAGGGTCCACGACTGTGAAGCCCCTCCGCTCGGCCTCTAGCGGAGGACAGGGACAATTTTTTGTGCACTTGCACTCTGCAGGGGCGCAGTTGAGAGTGATGCAAGCGCCAATGCCAATGCTTCCAGAAGTGACTGGTCTGATGATCAGGCAGAAGGCGAGCAGATAGAGGAAGCAGATAGGCCGCATGATGAAGGGTCGAGCTGCGGCGAGTCGCTTGATGATGAGTAAAGCACAGCACAGCCCCTTGGAAACAGAAGGGTTGCTGAGAATCGAGGTTGAGGACGAGAGAAAGAAGCCCAAGAGAAGGGGGGAGGAGTTGAAAGGTGGAAGAGGAAGAGGGAAGTGGCGGCCAGATCAAGAGCCTTACAAACCTCGACGAGCAGACGGACGAAGGTGAAAAAGCCGGAATGCGCTCCTTATGTACCCTTCCGAGTACCAAATATCGCATAAGCTAATCAGGCTGCGGATGCGCAGCTTGACGTGTGAGCGACATGGCTTCTGCATACCCACAATCACCTCCTGTGACCTTGGCGCGTCTCTCTCTCCCTTCTCACATTGTCTTCAACGGCAAAGCACCACCTACGTGCAGTGGCACCCCATCGAGCACGCAGCATTGGAGCATGCTATCGACTCGGAAGAACGCTTCCGTCGACCTCTCACCAATATAGGCACAGATGATAGGAGGACCTTTGCGGTTGCATCTTCGTGACGGAATGGCCTTTTGGAAGATCAAAGTGCCTCGAGTGCCCGGATGGAAGAAGGTTGCGGGCGATTTCGATGACTCTTGCATCGCTGCTGGCGCGGGGCAGACGTGGCGCCGGATGATCACTTGAGCTGTACCCATATGCGAGCTGGAAGAGTGCGAGAGCCATCCAATCGAGCGCGCAGTAAGTCTATCAAACGTCCCGAGAACTTGCATTTGAACCGGCGTGACAATTTGCGCCTCTTGCACTTTCTGGCTCCTGGATCTCACCTGAGAGCTGCCGATACCGGCTACCCAAGCTCGGTGAAGAGTCCTACACTCGTGCTGGTCATACTCGCCATTGACTTGCCTATCTCAGGTCGCAATCACGGCTGCCCGCCACTCTTGCTAGCCATATTTGTGGTCGATTTGTCCGTCTCACGTCGCGATACACAGCTTCCCTCGCCCTCGATAGCCAATTATGCTTGCCCATCTCTCCTTGTCATCACTTCTTAGTCATTCTTGAGGCCAGCAATTTTTATGGCTGCCGTGGTGTTGGTGGTGCAGAAGCTGGATCGACTCACCGTTGGATAACGCGGAGGCTACGATAATTAACTCCTTGACTCAGATCAATCGCAAATCAGACTCGTGTGGGGCCGCGCGTTTAGATGCGCGCGTGCAGCGTGCAGCCTGCGCTTATAATTGTGCCCTGCTGCATGCGCACAGGTACCGCGACATCCGGCCTGCTATGTCTAGCGATAACGAAATTTCCAATCAGAACGTTGATTCAAAATTGAGTCAAAAAGTCAAGATGACAATTATTATGAGGCGAACTCAAGACTGAGACTTTCTAATGAATTCATGATCGAAATCATCGATCATCATTCTTGATTCACGATTTGAGCAGAGTGAATGCGATCTTCGCTCAAGGATCCGAATCACGTCTGAGATCCTTCACTCAAGATTATCATCGTCCCGCCTCGCATTTTGAAGTTTGCACTCAAAATCTTGAAATGGAATACTCAGTGAGCCAGCCGTACATCGCGGGTGCCACACTCACGATTTGGAAAACTTCTGCAAGTCGCTCAAGCTCAATCATGGCATCAAGATAGCTATCAAGTATCGTGAAAGCGGACACATGGTTTTGGGACGCGTGACTGAAGGCGAGTGGAGTCTCGGTGGGGATTAGTGGCTGAAGGTGGGTGGGCGACAGCAGGATTGGCAGTCAATCTGGAATTCTTCATTCATCAGTTGAACCGCATTTGATGGTCATTCCGTCGCTGTGATCGTCTGAGCTGTGTCAGGTCTTCGGTCCTGGCTGGTGTAGAACCTCGCATGAGGCGCAAAGGTAGGCACTTGTCCATTCTCAGCAGCATGAGCAACGAATGGGGTAGCAGCAACATTCCTCGCATCCGTCGCACCCCGCCGGCGCCTGCCTGCGATCTAGCCTCGCGCTCTGTTTCGACGGAACAAGCTCGCTTCCTCTCGGGACTAAGTACCGAACATTTAGGGTCGAAGATAGAGCGCTTCGCTTGCCGTGATTAGGACAGCCGCCCTGTCCGGCACAGTGACCAGGGCAATAGGGCCCACCGGAGAGAGGAAAGCCGCAGGGCGGTGGCTGCGAGGGATTGTCGTTGTCCCTGCGCGCTAAGCGATCGGGACCATCGATGACCAGCGACTGGTCCCTGGACTCGACCGATGGAATGCTGCGCTTGTGGTGAGGTGGACAGCCGCCCTTTCCAGCGCACTCCGGTGGGCAATATCCAATACCACCCCCGCAAGGTTCCTCCACCGGTATTTTATACTTGCGAGGTTCGACGATAAGCGCCTGGTCTCTGGACTGCACCGATGGAACGTTGCCTCCGTGAGGTGGACAACCGCCCTGGCCGTGGCAATGTGGTGGACAGTATGGGCCTTTGGAGAAAGCATATCCGCAGGACGGCTCCTCCGGTTTCTTGATCCTACGCTCAAGCTGGTCAGCGCGTTCGATGGGTGGCGCCTGTTCTTCGCCCGGCAGAGCACTTCGCTTGCCGTGGCCAGGACAGCCACCTTGGCCGGCGCACTGCGGTGGGCAATAAGGCTGGTTGTAGAGCCCGCCTACAGAGCCGCAAGCCACCTCTCCCTGGCTGGCCTGTCTCATCTCGTTGACGCGCCGATCGAGTACCAATCGTATCGTCTCGCTTGTGCCAGTAGGGAGAGCACTCCGCTTGGCGTGGCCAGGGCAGCCCCCTTGGCCGGCGCAATGCGATGGACAATAGGGTTTGCCCCAATACACAAAGCCGCAAGCCACCTCTCCCTGGCTGGCCTGTCTGCCCTCGAGGTTGTTGGCGCGCCGGTCGAGTACCGAAGGCATCGTCTCGCCTGTGCCAGTAGGCAGAGCGCTCCGCTTGCCGTGGCCAGGACAGCCCCCTTGGCCGGCGCAATGCGCTGGACAATAGGTCTCTTTCAAATATGGGCTTTTATAGCCGCAAGGCGTCTCTCCCTGGTGGGCCTGTCTAACCTCGAGTTTGTTGACGCGCCGATCAAGTACCGATGGCACCGTCTCGCTCGTGCCCGCAACGAGGTTGCTCCGCTTCGGAGGATGAACTGGAGAAGCAAAAGACGGACAACCGCCCTTTCCGGCGCAGTACGGTGGGCAGTATGGATGCGACCAGACCATCGTGCCGCAAGCCGCATCTACACCCGCGTTCTCCCTGTTCCTGAGCAGCTGCGCTCCATCAAGCGTCAAAGCGCGCTCTTGCAAGACCTCTCGGCGATTGAGCGACGTGTCGAAAATGTCAGAAGGTGCACCAACTTGTCTTTTGCCAGAGCCTGGGTTCCCTGGATCCCCAGGGTCGTTAGGGTCGCCCTGATGGTGAATCAAACAGGCACGTTGAGGGTGGAGTTCTGTATTTGGTCCCCAGGGTTGCTTGGATGTAAACTCACAATGCAAGGGCAGGAGGCCGTGCAGTTGCATTCCGGGTCCTGACAGCCAATGCCACTGCATGCATCCACTGATTTCCTTTTCGTAAGAGCTCCTGCCCAAAGCTGACCATCTCCCGGCAAGGCGACGGTCGACCTTTTGCCCGGATGTCCTGGCTTTGGGTGATCATGGTGTGGAGGTCCCTGCTCCCAAGCATGGGCGGATTCATTTATTGGTCAGATGTCTATGTCCATCGGTTGCTGGAATGCAGACTTACTGGGAAGCAGGGGCAGCTGCCCACGCAGTTACATGACGGATCCTGACACGCGATGAGGTCGCATTGGTCCTCTGTGAGTTTTCTCTTTGCAAGAGCACTCGGCCCTCCCTGCAAGTGAAGCGAGAACGAGAGATCAGATTGGACGTCCATTCCAAAGTATCGTTCGCGCTTCTTGACTTACACTGTTCAAGCGTTTTTGAAGAAGGTCTAGCTCAGTGGGGCCGCCTGGATCACCAGGGCCACCGATTTCAAAACAGGGGCATTCTCCTATGCAGTTGCAAGGATCCAGCGGACAGCCAGCCGCTTGGCATTGCGGCGGTGTCGGCTTCGGAGCAAAGACACCGGTGGATGCAATGCTTACCGTGAGGAGCAGTATGAAGGGAATCAAGCGCATGCTGAGCTGACCCCAGTAAAGGGCAGAGACGCTCAAGTGGGTGCAATTTGGAAGGATATGTAAGGCTTGTCCCGGGAGCTCTTTGTGCTGAGGAGGAGCAACGAGCATTGGGGGACGAAAGCTTGAGGATTGCGTTAAATTTATAGAATCTTGCTTCTGCTCAATCGAAGACACAACGAGGGGCAGCGACACGAGGTTGTCGAGTCAGAGACACACACGCGAAGTCGAGAGGCGGGCTTTTCTCAACAGCACCAGCCGATAGTGCGAGATAGCATAGCACTTCTTCGGTTGATGAGCAACGAGGACTCATGCAAGGCCATAGGCAGCTTTTACGCCTTACCTACCCGGCGCCAATGCCTCAATGCAGCGTAGCATGTATAGATAGCAGTCCTCAAAATCTTCTATGACTGCAACGTGTTGTTCATCGCGGTTTGATTGGCAATCGGGTGAGAGCAGTAAGTCAGACGGGATTTGTCGACTTTGATCCCCTTGAAAAGTTACCACGAACACGAAATTCTGGTTTGATTATCACCCGGAAGGTTGTCTTCGCTGACTGATTGATATGCTTCGAGAGACTGCGACGTCTGACATACGCTCCGGTCTGCTCCACCTACCTGTGAAATTAATCCTTATGAATTTAAATCGAGTCAGATGGGCAGCCTTGATTGTGCTGGTTGGCGCTGAGGCACGAGAAGAGGCGGATGCCGATAGACAAGCCCGTTCGTGATCAATGAAAAAAAGTCTTCTCCGCCCTGGTCTCCGGGCTGCGCGGTGCGCTGTGCTTAAAACGGATAAGACGGGCTTCGCGCACCAGCTCGGGAAGATTGTCGTGCCACGAACATATCCGCGGCTGGCGTTGTACGACATTGGATGTCTGCACGCATCACCATATGGCATTTCTCTGAAAACCTTGGACCGTAGTGTACTCCGAGCTTCAGAAATTCATCGCACTCGCCAATGTACAGCGCCCCATGCCAGTTATGCACCCCGGACCCTCAGAAAGGATGTGTGCGGTAGTGGGTGCCCCCATTGTGTGGAGGAGTGGACCGCTTCGTGAACGCCACGTTCAATGAATCACTTCGATTGGGCACAAAGCATCACTCTTGACCGTGAAGGTGTTGTGATATCCGCAGCGTGAGTCGCGAGCAGTCGCAGTGCGTCACAACATTCGCATTCACAGTGGTTCTTGATTGTGCTACCGTTGGAACACGAAAAGCCGCAAACGTGAAAGGAAGAGTACGGCGCCTGCTGGCACTCTGCTCTTCAGATTTGCAAGGGCAGTAAGTAGACTTTAGTGCGTGTCGTCGAGCACTCCGCGCTAGGCAGCCTTCCGACAAATTATCTCGTCGTGAGCAAAAAAAATAATTCGAATTGAAATACGTGGCATTCTGACTGAGCCAAGGATGTCTGGGGTGGGGAGGAGAGAGAAGTTCCGAATTCGTGGGACGTAGTGCGGAACGACAAGTGAAAGAGGTGATGACTAGGAGTATAGGGCCTCCGGCTCGCGCGATCGCGACTTGTGTCTACAAAAAGCGGCCGGATCGAAGGATAGTCTGGCGCCGGACGGATCGAATGGGTTCACATTCTCAGTTAATGAAGATTGTTGGCTGGGAATCATGTTTGAAGGGGGTTTTCCGAGGTGCTGTGAAGGTCACGAGGCGAGCAGTGTGCCGACTTTGACTGCTTTGTTGCCGTCGAGCCTCTTCAGTATGAGGCGCACGGAAATTGCCGTGTGGAGCGCGCGATTGACCCTCACTCCAGCGAGCAACGTGGTCCATTGCTCAAGTTTGACGCCTTCGAAGGGCTGGGATGGCTTCCCTCGGCTTCGCTCAAGGCGGACAGCCAGAAGCGCCGTGGCATACTGGAGGACAGTATCGTTCCCCCCCGGCACCGATACTGCCACAGGCACCTAGGGTCTGATCTCTGGTGCTTAGCGCAGGACTATCCAAGCCGTGGATGGAGGACGAGGGGTCTTGACGTTGAAGCAAAGGTGTAGCCAGTGAGTTGGAGTCCGGTATACTCTGGTTGTGTGTGGAAATTGGAAAAAAAAAAAAAAAAAACAAAACAAAAGAAAAGAAAAGAAAAGAAAAACGAAGCCCTTGGTCAGCTGGGTCTGCGCCAACTTTGGCATCGCTGCATCGCAGCCGCACTCGGTCTTTACTCACCCTCTTGAATCCGCTGGGTGGTCCGCCTGGTCCCTCGCCCCCAGCGCAAGTACAGCCAGAGTAGCAGTTACAGAGACCGACGGGACAGTCCTGATCGAAGCATTGCTGGCCAGTCAGGTATCCAAAGACCATGGCGCAGCTTGTCCAGAGCGAGAGCAACACAAGTACTTGCAGGCGCATGTCGAGAGAGGTTTGCAGTTCAATATTTGGGCCGGTTGGATCACTAATCGGATTGGATCAGGTATGTTGGAGCGAGGGAGAATGCGAGCATGATGATGGCTGTGATTTTGTAGTCGGATCCACACAAAGCTCTTGAAGCTATCATGAGGCAGCGATCGTGACATACGCGAGCATGAACTTAGGGGCAAGAGGACTCTCGCGCACAAGGTAAAGTACCCTCAACGTCGTGGACAATCGGCACTATGTGGCCGTCCCGTCTCAGCACTATACCTCGCAAAGTGCTTGCGACACGGGATGGTGGGCGTTGCGCGGTGACCGCTCGCAAAAGGGACCGAATCAATTCCTACCCCGTTCGTGGAGGCGTTATCGAGCTCCACTCTGACTTTCAGACCCCCACGTACCTTGACGCATTTCCGTGCACAAGTCAACTCTTGCTGCTTGTTTGGAGGCCCCCCCCCCCCCCCCCCCCACCCCCCCAAAAAAAAAAAAATCGAATGATGAGGCTTCGCTGCGACCCCTTGCTCGAACGAGAAGCCGGTCAACTGGCAGACATGCCCCAACTAATGTGCACCCTCATTTCTGCGCATCTCCCCCAGGGGGGCCGGTTCGTATCTTTGGCGCAGTCACAATCATAGCGTGGTTGTCAGACTACGTCACCATGCGCAGACGATTGACTTGCCGAAACTCGATTCATCGCGCACCTCCTCTCTCCAGCCATGCGAAAGTGAGCATGGAGAAGATTGATGCGCGCGGCATCAGCGCTGATCGTGATCGTGATGGTGAGAGTGCATCGCCTCGCCTTTGCGTTCACGAGCATGGTCACACCAGCGGAGTCTGCGTCTTCTCGACCAGACTTGCCTGACTTCCTGCGCGACCCCTTTCCCAAGAGGGAGGAAAAGGATTGTATTGCTCTGCCAAGTTGCGACGTGTAAGAGGTTTTGCTGAACGAAAGGTTGGCATAGAAGCGAAAATCGGACAAAGAGCGCAGGGTAGGGTATGTGGAATGTCGGGCTCGGGTCCTCCATCACGCGCTCGGATCTATGCTGAGGGGGCGGCGTTCGCTCACTACAAAAGCCGGACCTCGCTGCGCTATTCTTCGAAGAATTGCAGCAGTGCCTGGGAAAGGGAAAAAGGCAACGCGAGCTCGGCTCGGCATCAGCATCGAAGCGCGCGCGCACAAGGAAAGCCGCCATACGCGATGGAAGGACTCACCCTGATTCCTCCTCCTCTGAGCCCATGTCTGGGAAATGTAATGTAAAGCTTTTCATCCTTTGCGCCAATCTTGTATCTGAACTCGTTCTTTCGATGCAACCCAGCAGCTCCGACGACCGTTTTGAAAGTCTTGCTGAGCGCCTTGGCAGAGAGCGTGCCCACGCCGTGCACCGCTTCGAAATCGTGACCCGCCGCTGCACCAAAGGTAAAGGGGTCGGTAGAGTAGGTCTCCAGAGCTCGTACAATCGTCGACTCGATGGCTCCATTGATGGCGTTTGGAAAGTCCAAGGACCATTTGATCTGCCAGCCGTTTTGAGGCGCAAGCTGGGCCAAAACCACCATGGCTTGCAGACCTGCCTCTTTGGTCCTGGAGATGAAGTAGACTCGATGAAGCTCATCCTGAAACGGATCCACCTCTGTCAAATGCAGCTGCTTTTTGCCCTCTCGACTCTTCTTCCACTCTTCGATCTTCTCCTGCACCTCCTTCTTGATCGCATCAGGCACCCTTTCCTTTAGCTCAATCTCTTCGATCTTTAGCCCTTCCTTTTCCGCTTTGCGCAGCTTGCGCTCCATATCCCCAGCAGCCAGCGCGGCTTGTCTACCTTCCTTTGGCACGCGCTGCTCCACGATGCACGAGACGGAGCTCCAGTTGAAGCGGCTGGCCAGGACCTCTTCTGTAGATTCTTTGATCAAGAGCCATAGCGGGTTCAACTTGATCTGCGGAGTCTTGAGGTGATTCAAAAAGCCTTCGATGACCTGCCTGCTCTGGCTGACATCGCAGAGTGGGTCCCCAACGATGATGGCAAATTTCCCACGCTTGACATATCCCACAACGGCGCCCGTCAAGGGGTCTTGCCAGTGCGAGAACCTCTCATCTAGCCAAGAGGTGTTTGAACTTGCTCCGTAATTCGCCACCAGCTTGGCAAGCTCGAGCTTGGGCGCTTCGCGCACAACTGCTCCGTTGCTCGCTCCTGCCGAAGAAGCTAGCTGGGCTGCAATGGCGACCGTATCGGCGTCGGCGTGGCGCAAGGGCGGAGGTCGATTGTCCGCAGGCAGACTTCTCGGATCTCTGTGGAACAGACTTGCCCAACGGACATCACCAAGTCCAAGGAAGGTGGTCACGATGCGCTCTAGACCAAAGCCGCAACCGGCGTGAGGACTCATGCCGTACCTGAAACCGTCGAGATATTCTTGCAGCGCTCTCGTGTCCAGTCCCATATGCCTTATGTTATCTTCTAGCTCCTTCGCATCGTGAATGCGCTGGCCGCCCGAAGAGATTTCCGTGCCTCTCAAGAAAATGTCAAAGCTGTTGGTGAAGCCAGGCAATTCGGGATCGGGCATGGTGTAGAAAGGCCTAGCAGAGACGGGAAACTTGTCGAGGATAAAGTAATCCGTGCCGTACTTTTCCTTGACCAATTCGCACAAACGGTGCTCGGTGCGAGTGGCCAAGTCTTCATCCTCGCTCGGGTCGCTGCCATCCTCTTCTTTCCATCCCGACTCGCGCAGCATCCTGATTCCCTCCTGAAAAGTCAAAATTGGCGTCTCTTCGATCCAGACGCACTCTCCACCGCCAAAGTGATCTCGAACGATTTGCTCCTCGCGCGGCATGTTTTTGCGGATCGCACCAAAGACGTCCTTGAGCATCGCATCGATGACCTTGATCGCCTCGTGATAAGTTCGTATGATTTGCATCTCCACATCCAGACCGGTGTATTCGGTCAAATGTCTGGACGTATTGCTGTTCTCTGCTCTAAAGACGGGTCCGACTTCAAACACCCTCTGCAAGTCGCTCGAGATGGCCAGCTGCTTGTAGAGCTGAGGAGATTGCGCCAAAAAGGCCGGGCGGCCAAAGTAGTCCAGCTGAAAGACGCTCGAGCCAGACTCGGAAGAACCGGCTTGGAGCTTTGGGGTATGGATCTCCAGGAAGCCTTGCATCAGCAGCGAAGTCCTAAAGATGGTCGAGACGAGCGATTGAATGCGAAAGATGCTTTGCGAGGCGGGCGAACGCAGGTCCAAAACTCGATTGGTCAATCGAACGCGTTTGGTCAGAGCCGGTGGTGACCTCGAGGAGGACGCGCCCTTTGCGTTGACGTGCTGATGAGCATGGCTGGGCAGCGCAGCGATTGCATCGGAGCCCTCTATGCGCTCCTCTTCGCTCTCGGAGACGTCGCGTTCGGGATCAGATTCCTCATCGCTATCGGCATTACCATTCGCCACCTTGAGCTGTTGGCGTCGAAGTCCTTCTCGCTGCTCTACGAGCTCAGCAGGAGGCCTATCAGCTTCGTACACGCTAAAAGGCAGCTCGACGGTGGGAGCGGCAACGAGAAAGAGATCCGTCACGTGCAACTCCGCCTCGTGTATGCTGGCGCCAATGACCTTGACCTTGGGCTTGACGATGTCGCCTCTGACGAACACGATGCTTTCCTGGTGCAGTCTCTCTGCCCACCTGACCATGTGCTGCGTCACTCCTTGCTTTGAGCCAGCTTCCTCTGCAATGACAGCTTGCAGCGTGGTGTGCTGTTGTCTCAGGACGAGGAAACCCAAATGCGGCGAGATTGCGCGTTTGGCGTGCACCCTGGCCCTGAGCACCACCTGCTTCTTGTACAAGGAGCCGCTGTCGACTTGTTCGGGCTTGACATCTTGCAGCTTGAGCATGCTCGCCTCATCGTCTGCCCAACCTGAAGGTGGGATGCCTTGACCATACTTGCCGCGCTGCTCCGGCGTTTCAATTTGGCTGGCTCTCAGGTCGCTCTCTTGACGTCTGACCAGCACAGCCCTTCTCAGCTGTTCCTGTTCCGCCGCACGAGCAGCCTTGACGACGGATTTGTCCGTGCCGCTGACGCTGCTCCCTTTGGTATCCTGTCGATCGTAAGCTTCATCCGCAGAAGCAGCTCGACTCCCATGTCCATTCTCCCCTCCCACGCCTCCTCCTGATTTGCGATTGCGCTTGCCGATAGGAGCAAAGCGAGCCAATTTGTCGCGCAGAGAGAGTTGACGAGAGGGTGGCGATGAAGCTGTAAAGCCTTCGCTGGTCTCTGTGCCCGACTTTCTAGGTATATGCGTGCCGCTCATCGTGGGAGTGGATGTGCCCGATCCAGGAGCGCTTTGACTGACAGAGACCATTTTGAAGAGGCTGTCGAGGTCCGCGCGATGGCGATCCTATCTGCTCGTGTACTTTCGCAGAAGCGCGCAGGGAAGGAGGAACGGCTCGCTTGGTGCAAACACGGTTTGGGTCCTTCCACGCAGCAAGAAGGGTCGCGCTCTAAAGGGAGAAGCAGATGCTCGTAGATGCGATCAAGCCGTGGAAACACAAGCAGACGAAAAGTCATTTCTTTGACAAGTCACAGTCTGATGAGTCTGATGGGTCACTCATCAGTCGTGAGTGGATGGATGGCGATCTCCGCGAGGAAAAAAGACTCGGCGCCGTACACTTGCACAGCAACCGGTGCTCTGGCTTCTGACTGCGTGACTGTGACTGGCATTGCACCGTCAGACATCACGAAGACCCTGCACACTCCACACTCCACACTCCTCACTCCTCACTCCTCACTCCTCACTCCTCACTCACCACTCGATCCTCGCCATGCAGCAACGAAAAACAGCTTCGTTGCTCCGTGTAGCTGCATGAGCTGCGTCATCGGAGATGTCGCCGTGCATGCATCACGTACGCCACTCACTGACTCACGACTCACTCGCCCGCGCCCGCTTAGCCTGCGGTCCTGCTGACATGCAAGTCTTGAGTCGTGAGTCACGGTGCGAGTACAAGTAGCAGCACCACCAGCATCGTCCGATAGAGATCGCGCGGAGCATATAGATGACGACTCGCGCGCGACCCTGCCTGCCTCGGCAGGTTTCATCCGGGTGGGTACGGCGGTGCAGTACTGCAGTCAGGCGTGCATGGCTGCACATGTATGCGCATGCACGTCACGACGGACCTTAATTGCCATGCCATCCAAGCTGCTGACTGCGATCTGCTGCGATTCTTGTGCTGATTTGTGATTCTGATTCACGATTGGCATGCATGTTCCGCGACCTCTGCTTTAAATTAAGAGCATGCAGCCATGCAAGCAGAGAGGATTCGAATCCTAGCGCGCGTGATCAATCTGAATCGAATTGCGGGATGAATCCCACGAAGGGTCGTGATGAGTGCATGAGCGTGTGCCAATTAAGATGTTTGACCAACGAATCGCGCAGGACTTGCGCCAGGAGCTATAGGTAGGTGACTCGGCGACTCGGCGTATCCACGCTGTAGCTGTGCGCGGTGCATGATGATGCTGATGCTGATGCTGATGCTGATGCTGATGCTGATGCTGATGCTGATGCGGACCTTGTTATTATTACCCGCCGGGATCTTCTTCCCGCTCATTTATTGACTGACGCCCTGCTTACAACCGTCGCCGTCGCCGTCATCACAGTTGTGAGCGCAGCTTGGCAAAGACCGCCGGCGCATGGCATTCAAATTCACAAATCTGCAAGTTTATATTCGTGATTCGCGTTCAACTCTCCTTTTTTGTTCCTGATCCGCGATTGGGATCATGCTCGCTTGCATGGGTCCTCGTCGGGCGCTGCATATTCTTGATTGTAGCCAGCACGTACAAAGCCACGCACGCTGTGTGTTTCAGCTAGCTTGGAGTCAAGTCACGAGTCGAGTGAGGCGATCCCACACATCCCATCATGTTGACGATGAGTCAAATCGTTAACCACAATGTGTGTCTGATCCCGTATCCTACTCCCTCATCATCAGCTTCCTCTGCTCATCATCGTCATCATCGTCATCATCATCATCGTGCGCTTCGTGCTAGCTGTATAGTTGTGCACGCACGTATGCGCTGCTGTGGGCTGTGGCTGAGACGCCTTGCATGCATGCATGCATGGAGTCGCTTTTCGGTTGCGCTGCTTCGACATGCTCGAACATGCACGATGATGGCACCAGGCCCGCCGTTGGGCAAAAAGTCACGAGTCGAGATGAGGGTGATCGAGAAAGCGTGCTCGTGATGGGTCACGTGTTGCTATCTTGTATCGTGATGCGTGAACGGTGATGAGCCGCGCACGCGCGTGTTGTGAGAGTTGTGAAGTACGTAAGGCACTTCTGTGCAGAACGGCATTTCCGGGGAATCGTGCGGGCTCTATATAGACAATCAACATCTTGAATTTGAGAAAAACGCACTCTAATTCGCGGATTCAGATTCACTGATCCCTTGCTGACGTCCAGATACAAACTAAGGTCACACGATCACACGTAACGTGGCCACAAAACGACCTACGCGGTGCTTACTAGCACCTTGCAGCCGAGGTAGACAAAGACAAACAGCGATCGCTGTAGTCACCGTCCCCACTCTACCCGCACAGTACCGACATCAGGTGACAGGGGTCTTCTCCCCTCATCGAGCTTCCTAGATGAGTCGAGAAGAGATATTAAGCCTGCATTCCGAGGTCGAACTGGGCTCGGCTTCTCGGACCGAGCAGGCCGCCGCCGAAGATCATGAAATCACCGCAAGGGACAAGATGGATGCACCCTCTGAGCCGCCAGAGGCGCATACATCCACCACAGAGGGTCAGAACCATGCCTCCGTCAGTCATCCACCTACATCGAAGCAGGGCAGTACTCATGAGGCAGCTGCGAAAGGTCGGACTGACACGCCCTCATCCTCGACCAAGCGCAGGCCTGGTGCTCCTGCTAGATTATCCCTCAACCCTATGCAGAGAGACTTCAGTAATGCGGGCAGCACGACTTCTAGAACTTCTGCAGCTGCATCTCTCGGTACGCAAAGCTCAGCCTCGACACACGTCACAGTGCAGGATCCAAATACTGGTAGGGAAATACCTGTAGAGGTGTCTGTGCATCCTAGCATCATGGCTAGGGCTCGAGAGGAGGATGCAGCCCATAGGAATACGCTCGATGAAGCTCGTGATGATCGTAGGAGCAGCGACGCTAGCTCATCACGTCAGCCTGGTGCTTTGCTCAAAACTATCGCTAATCCGTTCAGACTGCGGATTGGAGAGTCAAGGAAGAGCATGACGAGCGAGGTCGAGGAGAATGGCGAGCATACAGCTGCGTCATCCACGGGATCCTCGTCAGCGGGCGCCAAGGCAGTCGCGCCTGATGCTGGCGATGCTGATGGGACTCAGAGCATACATGTCAAGCTCGACTCCGAGCAGCAAAGAGGCCCTGGGGCAAAGACGAGAAGTGGACTTCCTTCGATAGGTGCATCACGTGCGCGGAGCAAGTTGGAGGAGACAGCGCGCCGATCGCGGAACCAGACGATTGAAGCCGAAGCGGCCGCTTGGAATGCTCCAGACGAGGCGACACGAGCTGCGACTGGTGTGGAGGTGCCGGGCACGGTCTCGCCTCGAAGCGATGCGGAGGCGTCGTCTGCTAATGCAGAAACGCGGAACGAAGGGGCGATGTCCCCTCGCAGATCGGATGCCAGTGAAGAGGATCAAGGACATAGCCGGTTTCCTTTCATCCCCTTCGTGACGGACGGCAAGAGACCCTCTTTACCCTTTGCGCACCTCCCCAGACCCCTCATACCCACCATCCCATTCCCACTGCAAGGCACTGGCAAGGGCAGCGAGTATTTTCAGAGCGATCCCATCTGGGCAAAGTATCCTTGGAAGGCGCTCTACTATACTTATTTTGGTCTTTCGGTAGGCTTCGTCTATTTGCCGTACTTTGCCCTCAAGTCCATCCCTCGATCCAAGCGCGAAAGACCGGGATGGTCTTGGAAGCAGAGCACAATGGTGGAGCTCTTTGGACACTCTACCAGGCTGACCTTTCGCACGCATACCAACTTCGCTCGAGATCTTTCCAAGGAGGTACCGCACAATCGGACCATTCACTCGAAATTCGTGTGGGTGGATCCTCTGCCTGATGATCACATCAAGGGGGAGATCCGGAGAGCGATGGAGATCCAGAAAGTCGAAGCTGTCAGAACCTGCGGCTTCTGGTACGGCGATGCGCCCGATATGCCGGACAGAAAGGTGGAGTACGCGACAGGAAGAAAAGCGAAGCCGGATGAGCAGGTCGTCTATCATCTGCACGGAGGAGCTTATTGGATCGGCACTGCTCACGAAGACGATGTGAGCGCAGCGGTCAACAAGAAGGTCTTGAGCAAGCTTTTCCATCTGAGAGACTCGCGGGGCGTGCCTACAGATACGCCATGGACACCTGGCAAGCCACGAGACGCAAGCAATCGCAAGCGAGCCATGCGCAGCTTCAGAGCTGCTAAATTTGGCAATCCGTTTCATGGATCTGCGGCGGCGAAGCAGCGAGATGGAGAGAGCCAGAGGCCTAGCGCTTCGAGGGCTACATCCACAGCATCCGAAGCAGCTCAAGCAAAGCTGACTAGGACCTTTTCGCTGGACTACAGATTGGCTGTGCCTGGCCAACCGTCCAAGGGCTCGTATCCTGCAGCTTTGCTAGATGGCCTTGCTGGCTACCGATACCTCGTCAGAGAGTGCGAATTTAAGCCTGAAAACATCATCATCGCGGGAGACTCTGCAGGTGGCAACCTGGCCCTAGCCATTTGCCGGTATTTGAGGGACGAGAAGATCGACGAGATGCCAGGGAGGTGAGTTTGCATGGGCGCATGCTTCCACCGCTCTCGCAGCTCGTGGCTGACAATGCCTCTGCTCGATTGCACAGCTTGCTGCTTCTTTCACCATGGGTCGACACTTCTAGATCCCACGCAGGTCCGCTGACAGCACCCAACAAAATGTCGTCCTCTTTCACAAACAAGAACAGCGACATTATACCCACGGCTGTCGGCTTTCGGAATACGGCAGTGTCGGCCCTTTTGGGTGACTTGCCAGCATCTGAAGCGTATCGCAACGGCTACTTGTCATCTTGCTCGCTACAGCTAGACGTGCACGGTCCGCATTGGGGATACGAAGGCTTTCCGAAGCGCATCTATATATGTTCTGGAGATGCAGAAGTATCTTATGACCAACATCAAACGCTGGCACACCGTCTAGCGAGCGGCACAAGGCGGGGCATACCCAAATACGTAGGACATGCGTTGAGCAAGGACCAAGATCCTTTTGAACTGGCTGCTAGATTGAAATACCCCAGACCTCAAGAGTCGGCACAGGCCGTCGCAAGGGGCACACCCCTTGTCAATCTAGACGTGCAGTTCCCGGACAGGTTCACGCCCGCTTGGAGCTTGCACCAACATCAAAATCACTTTGAGCAGCAATTTGAAGAACACACTGATGTCACCGAGAATTTTCATACCACAAGCAACGGAAAACATGTAGAACAGACGGAGAAGGACCAAGAGGCTCAAAAATCTAGGGCAGGCAGACGTGAAAAACCCGGAGCGATACAATTGGGCGAGGAGAGGACTGTTTGGCTCGACGAATGTCGAGATGCGGTTCACGATTATCTTCTCTGTGAGCGCCTTTCTCCCAGTCTTTGGCGTCTCGGTCAGCGCCGAGAGAGACCTGTTCCTTTGTCTTGCTCACTCGCTCTCTTCCACAGTTTCGTGGTGGGGAAAGGATCGTGAAGATACTTGGGATCGAATTGCGAGATGGATCGAGGATGGCGACGTCTAGCTTCCATTCCATCTGTCGCACAGATGCAGCACAACTGCATAGCACCGACCCAGCCCGATTGTTCACTACCCTTTTGCCTATTGCGATGTCTCTACAGGATCCCAGTCACCTTTATTTTTTTTGGAGCACATCAATGCTACAGTCATCTTCTGCTTGCTTCGTGCAGACCGATTCCCACGAACACCGCACATGCATCGCATTGCCAGAGGCACGATCCTGATTTCACCGAGGGTGCGAAGGAGTTCCCTTTGGGACAGCGTACAACGAATTATTTGACGCTTTGGGGATGTGCGATGCGTTGATCACAGCATGCACTCCCAGATAAAGGCCGGAAGCACCTGCGATGAGCGTAGTCGTGGCGAGGAAATGCTTTGCGGAACCCCACTTTGCCGCTTCCTTGCCATTGGGATCTTTCGCGTTGATCACGTTGCCTTTTCGGTCCCTCTTGATGCCTAGCTCGGGCAAGGAGAATGGCGGTCGATTTGCGGCGCGCGTAGATGGCTGAGGCACGCCTGGCGGGAGGTCCTTTACGTAGGGTATCTTTGCCCGTGGATCGGCCCGGACATTGCGCATCAGATCGTCGTAGGCTTGCTGATTGTAATCCGCATTTCGACCTCCCCCTCCACGCGCCTTCTTACCTCTTGGCGTCGATCCTACACCCCAGATATCCGACTTGCCGCTCACACTTCTAGCAAGGCGTGGACGACCCTGATTCGTGGGCTTGATTCGAGATGCGCCAAGATTCGGCGCCGAAGCTTTCGTCGTCCTCTCCTTGCTGGAGGCTCCTGGACGAGAAGCGATGTGCGGCGTGCCCGGTCGATCGGATAACGTGCTGCTCGGCGACGCTTCGCTCTCCCACACCTCTCGAAGTCGCTTGTTGGATCTGAGACCTGCTTGCGCTGCCCCCTTTGCTTTCTCAAGCCCCGATACCTCGCCAGCCAGGCGACCTAGCCCTTCCAAGCCGCGAGGAGCTAATCTGCCGGCGCCCACAGGACGGCGGTGCTCCCGATCAGATGCTACGGTGCCGCGATTTGGAGGCGCTGCGCGTCGCTTCGGTGTGGATGCCTCCAGCAGGCTTCGTCTGCGATGAGGAAGTTTGGTGGAGTTGATCGAGTTGGCGGTTGCGTACAAGGGAATCGCTAGCGTCGTGAGAAGCATGCCGCCGCTGCCGGGTCGTAAAAACAACATTCATTGAAGCATCGAGTCAGTCACTTGCACCGCGCAGGCAATTCATCGGCTCTCGCACTCACACGTTGGCCTCTGGTCGCGTTTCGCGTCGTTAGGAAGCAAACTGCGCATCAGCTCATCGCGTCCTTCTTGGCAGGGAGACTCAGAGTGCACCTCTCACGTTTCACATATGACGACTCCATCACACCTTTTGCCCATCCCCTACCGATTGGCTTTGGTTTGAGCTTCTCCGCTACTGTCTTGAGCAGTGGTCGACGACTGGAGAAGCGGGATGAGGAGCTCGCAGCGCTGAAAGAGGTCCTACCAGAGGCTGCGGAACGAAAGTCTGGCGTGGCGAGCGGATCTGGTCGATGGAAGAACTCTTCTGCAGTGGGTGGTCTCGTCGGCCGTCCAGACGGGCGCTCTGACTTGCTGAGCAGCATCTTTCGTGCCGTCTTGAGAAGCACTTTGCTGGAAAGCGGCCGTCTCCTCCACAAAAGGCTAGAGTCGGGCACATCGGTAGGAGCTTTGCTGGTGCTGGTGGAAGTGGTGTGCAGCAACGATGCTTTCGTGCTGGTCACTATCAGCGCGCACACCATACACAGGAGTGCCAACGCTGCAATCGTCACACGACCGGCCAATATGGCGCGGAGACCATTTTGCTTTTGTTGCCGCTGATGGTGGGCGGGCAGAAGCGCCGGGGGGGAAAAGGTACGCGTCATCAAAGGACAGTGCACGTTGCAAGTCCTGTCGAAATCCAGCTTGCTTGCAGCCCAGACAGAGGATGCTGGCGGGATCTCTTGCTGGTGCGGCAGATGTGCGACCGATGACGAAGCGAAATTGGAGAGGGTGAATAACAGGGAAAAGATGAAAGGAAAAGGGGATCCTGAGTTCGCGACCAGCGCGAAAGCCAAGATGGAAAATGGTGGCAAAGCGAACCTGCTTAACTGGTCGAATGAGGATTGAGGAAGCAAGCACTGTCAGCGATGCAACGTGCCTTTGTTGAGTCAAGCGGCCAAAGACTCGGCAACAGCGCTGGCGACTGGGATGGAAAAGCAAGCGCGAAAACGTTTCAGCAGGAAAAAGGGGAAGGAATGAGAGGGAAGAGAAGAGTGATGGAGGAGAAGGGTGCGAACAAATAAGGCGGCGTCGGCACTCGATCGCTGTCGGCGCGCCGAGCTTTGCCGCACTTGTCCGCACCACGGTGCACCCATACTCACGACTCAGCAGCCACGATCACAGACGCAAAGGCGACGATCGAGCACCGCTATAGGTAGCAATCTCATCACGCGGCGCATGGCTTTCGACCCCAAATCTCGGGCCGTCAAGGTCTCATCGCGAGACGAGCATGTGCATCCGTGGCATGCGAGTGAAGGAAGTTGTATGTCAAACATTGAGACCACATCACTTTGGCACACATAGCCACAGCCCTCGATCGAAGCACACTCAGACTGTGACTCGCTCGCTCAAGCATATGTTGACATCGATGGCGCTTAATTGATTGACGACGCCACCGTCGAATCGCCGAACATGCGCCCCCGCGCGTAAATGCATTGTGATTCATGGAGGTGCGCGGTGCTCGTGACTGCTATAGGTATGTTCTCCCCTCGATCGGATCTTCTGAGCCGCCAAAGTGAGAGGGGTCTCGCACCTCATCATCCTCTACTTGCCGCCGCTCGACTCACTTTCAAATCCCGCCTCGACGGCGGTCGACGCTGGCGCCGCCCGCCGCGCTTGTCCTGTCCCCTCGCCGCTGCCCATGCACTTTCAGGTCGTGACACGGGGGCTTGGCATGTCGACGAGGCTGCGAAAAGGCTTTATCGTGTCATGGCGCTCATCATCGCGCACAGCATCAGCGCCCTAAACCGCGCGACACATTTTCAAGAGTCGACCAGTATTCGTTGTCAAGCTTGCTCATTCGCAATCACGCAATGATGGTGGGTGGTGAGTCGACGGACATCTGCGTTGCGCATCGCCGATCACACCACTGCCAGTGTCGCGCAACGATGCGAGGAAGAGAGTAGGACGGATGGCTTGATACGTGCACTCTCCCGTTTGCCATGCTCCCCGCTTTCTCAATTTTTGCGAGTACGCAAACATTCTGCTCAATGGTATAAAGCACTAGCTACAATCGCGAATGTCCTGGCTCGAACAATCACCGGCACGTGCCGAGCGACGAAACCAAAAAAGAAAAAATCTGTAGCGGGGACCTTCCCTCTCCCGCCTTCATCTTACCCCGTGCGGCCCACACTTTCTCCATCGACCTCGCGCCGTCGCAATCGCTGTAAATGGTGTCACTGCCGATTTACCTTTGGTCTATTCGCTCTTTGCAATAACGCCACCAGCACATCTCAAAAAGAGGCACATCCAGCCCAGAGCGGTCCGATCGTGCGAATGCATGGCTAGCCAGCTCTTTGAAGCTCTCTGCGCTCTCCATCACACCGTCGCACGACTCGCAACACAGCATCATCCCAATACTCCACTCATCATCATGCAGTGCGAGAAATGTGGCTGTGCGGGGAATGCGCCCCTCCTCCCCGCGCGTGTCAACAGCCGCCGCCGCCTCCGCCGCCCCGCCAAAATCGACGATTGCAGAAAAAAGGAATCGTTAAAGCCCGCCCGGTCGGTATCTTGAACCTCATATCGGGATCTCGATTCGGACGCACGAAGAGCACGGCGGCCCGGATTGCCCCAAGCAAGATGCTCATTTCCGTGGGCACGGATAAAGTGCTATAGCTAACGTATAGCCTTCTCTTTTGCCCCATTCACCATCGAGAGGCTTTTAGAGCAGAAGCTCGGATGACACGGGGCAGGATGACACCATTGCCAAAGCGGATGACGTGTTTGTTCGAGAGCTCGTTGCTGCGCATGCATGTTCGAGCGCGAGCTACGAGTCAACAAGGCTTCTCTGTGAAGTGCTACATGTATGCGAGCGGCACAACATCGAGGTCCACACCTTCGCACGTGACACTGCAAGAAATTTCAGCAGACTCATTCTTGCGCCAGCGCCAGCGCTTCCGTAGATCGTATTGTCCTTGTGCGGTGGGAATGCGGGCATCTTTCTGCAAGAGGCACATGACCTGCGCTCCTCACACCACCGCAAGACTCGTCGTCCGGGTCCTCTCGGCCTAGACCATGACGACTCCCACCCCGCTTCCCTTTTCCGGACCAGGTCTAGTTTGCAAATATCTGATGAGTTCTGCCTCGGAGGAGTTGCCAACTGGCGTATTCGAAGAGGGTCCCGAAGCAGAGGAAGCGGGGTTAGCGCCAGCTTTGAAAGCTGCTTTCATGTGAGCTACTACTGGATCTTGATCCGCTTCTCCCGGGCGCAATCCCATACCGCCTGCGATGGGTTGAACGCGCCAATTCTGCGGTGCACGATAGATCAAGACTTGACGCGGGTCAGATAGCTGTAGAACGTTCGAGGGAGACTGAGCGGCTATCAGGGTCGTCATCGTACTCACGAAGAGATACCCTGCAAGCGCAAGAAAGTCAGGCGCAGTAGCGTTGTGGCGGTGGTCAGCAGCCAAGGCAGCACCTCTCCGCCGCACATACAAGTTCTGCTACGATGAAGATGCAGCTGCAGTCGTACTCACATCTGAGCAGTCCATCACCAGGACCAAAGAGCTGATCGCTCAGAATCAAGGGATTGTCCATGACCGTCAGACAATTGACTACGTCGAATTTGTTCTGCAGATGGTGCGCGCGAGTCGGGCGTGGCGGTATCAGCTATGCGCCTAGTCCAGCGTTTCCCTCTCTACCTGCCACCAAGGATTGCGCAGTACCCACCTGCTTTGCAATGATGAGCAAATCACCGACGAGCTGATTGAGCCTTGCTTTCAAAGCGCTCTTTACTTCTGCGCTTTCTTCGTCCCATCTCGTAATGTTGGCCTCATCTTCCATCTCTTGTGGCGTCAGACGCGTCACATTTGTCCTTTGCCAGGGCTCCAATGCTGCTTGCGCCGACGAACCAGATGCAGAGGGTTCTGCGGCTACGGCTAGGGTGTTGGGGGAGCTTGAGGGGGACGATGATGAGGCATGACGGAAGGGAACGTCGGTGGCGTAGTAAAAGAGGTACGCTGCTTCCAGCGTGCCGTGCTTTGCAGAGTCAAGAACCGAAGAGGGCAGGCTATAGAAGGAGAACATGTCCGTGATGCGTTTGGTGTTCGGGTCCTGTGGTCGGATGGCAAACGAGTCAATCAAGGGCAGATTCGAGCAGCACTGTCCGATACGCGCGTCGCTCACCTCGATGACGTAAGTCCAAGTGACCTGGCCCAACCTCTTTCCATCCTTTTCGGTTCCTCTACCGCTCAGGAGCACATGTTTGACCTCCTCGTCTCCAAATCTAGGCGCCATATCGAACCTCCTCATGTACTTCCTCAACAATTTGCCCACCTGCTCCACATCCCGCTCTTCCATCTCCCTCAACCCCTCGCCCTTCAGCTTGGGCTCATCCGGCAGTGCGAATCTTTGAACGTATTTCTCTCGCGACAGTCCAGAGGGCACTGCTGCGAATCCAATGTCGAGCAGCTTGGGAGCGTTTAGCGTACGGTGATAATACCTGATCGCGCATCGTCATGAGAGCCGGACGAGGGGTGAGTTCAGAGACGCTCAGTGCGAGTGCGAAATGCTACTCACCTTGAACAAGAGACGGGTGTGGGCAGTACGACACCAACGGTGTAAATGGCTTGGAAGATGCCCGTCAGGTGACACTGACGTGTGACCTCCTTGATGAGCACGGGTGCCAGCCTCTTGCTTCGCAGCTTCTTGTGCACACAAAGGAAGTTGATCTCGGTAGTTTGAAAGGCGCTATGGAGGCGTAGCAGAGTCACTGGGCATGTCAGCTACCGCTGAACGGGTTTTCTACACTTCAGAAGGAAGTGGTGATCCTCACTTTTCCCTTACGCGCAATTCGTGTGGAATGCCAGATATAAATGCTACGAGCTTCTTCGTGGAGCTGACGCGCACTCCGACATGCCAAGTCTTCTTGTATCCGGGATGTTTAAGGACCCTGCGTACCAAGAGGATCATGAGCAGCCATGCAACCATCACACTTTCCATGAAAGCATTACCTCCTTCCTCGCCCTTCTCGTGAACGCTGCTCACCACTTCAAGAATTCTGGCGCATAGTCGAATCTGAGACTAGCATCATCATCTTCGACATAGTTGGCCGACAACAACTCGTACACCTCTTTGCACTCTTCCTCGTCATCTATGTCGACGGTGACCCACTCAAAATCCTTGGGTAGGGGATACGCATCCTGTTTGACTTCGTGAGGAGGCTGAGCTGGCTGTATCGGTCCTTCTTGAGAGGACGAAAGGAGGGGAGCATCGTCTGATGCGTGTCATGCAGGAGGGAAGAGTGACTTACATCAGCAGAAGAGCGCAACGCATACATGCTCATACCGGCTTCCCCATTCCTCGCTCGCTCACGCAATGCCTAGACCGCACAGACTCACCAGGTCTAGCAACTGGTTGAGTCTTCCAAAACTTGTGGTCCGCAATCGCTTTGCTGCCCTTTTGTTTGCTCTCCTGGTTCTTCAGCAGACTATCTCTTTCCAAGTTTAAACGACTCATAATCTCGGCCAACGTCTTGCGATCCACTTTGGAAGCTGCTTGGGTGCCGTGCTGAGCCGAAACGGAAGCTTTGATTTGCGAAACGACTTCTTCGGGCAGATCTGGAGTCGAGCTGGAACCAGCAGCGTTGCTTGAAGAAGCTGCCACGATTGTGGAGGAAGCGGGGTCCGCTCCCCTGACATTCGAGTCATTCCCAAGCCCAAGTTTTTTACGCAATTTGGCCGCTGTTTTGCTCCTCTTCTTTTTCTTCTTGGCCTTGGATCCAGAGACCGTTTTGTTCCCGACCTCCCCTTCTTCTTCTACTTCTTCTTCATCACCATCCTCATCCTCGTCCGCACCTCCTTTTGTCGCTGCGCTGGAGGTGGACTGCGCGGACGTGGCTGTGACATTGGGCACTTCGTCTTTCCGTTGCTCGATCGAAGCACCATTGCCTGTCTCCGATGCAGCAGCTGTCGGATCGCTCGACATGCTCGCCTGTGTTGCTGCAAGGGGCAAAGTGGGAGCACAACAAGAGGGTGCAAGAGCCTTGCGAAACAAGTCGTCAAGCGAGAGTATTTGACAAGCCGTATCACCTCAGCTCCAGTCAGGAGCGTGCAGCTTGACTCGAGCTCGGCGCTGGTGGGGTGGGAATGACGGAAAACGGTGTGCGTTCAGATTCTTGAGTCACTCAAACTAAGTCGCGAGTGTGAGTTCAAAGGAGCGTGTCCCTACCGAACGTCATGAGCAGCAGCCGAATCACGTGCGACGTCTCGTGCGAGAGCTTGCGCGTCTACATAGTACACAGCAAGTCACGAGGCAAGGAATCCGCGCTAGAGGAAGTCCGCTGCTAGACGGAGGCCCCTAAACGCGTTCGACAAGGCGCACGCACGCGCACGCACGCTCCTGCATCTCCAAGTCACAGAGTCGTGAGTCGCGAGTCGCAAGTCAAGAGTCAAAAGTCACGAGTGGGCCAGGCCAGGCCAAGCCGAGCCAATTGTCAGGTGCAAGATTCGTAACAATAGTCACGAGTTCCACTCATGCTATGACTGTATGCGTCGGTCTTGTGAAGTCGAAACGACCCTCTGGACTTCACTCACGAATCGAAAGTTGCAGAGATCGATTGGAAGATCAAAGCCTGCTCCGAGCCCACCTTACAACACGACACGACACGACACGACACGACACGACACGACCCGACACGACACGACCGAAGTACGACTGGATGAGAAAAGCTGACACGACAATTACGAACAACTATCGACTCACTCGACCGGAGGCCCTTGTGACGACCTTCAAATCGTAAAAAGTCTTGCACGCAAGTCTCACATCCACAATGGCGCATACGAACGGGGCTCTTTTCGCCTTTCCTCGCGCTCGCATCCTTCAATACGTACCCCAAGCGCCATCAAATGCGCGACGATCAGGCTACTCGCCCTGTCCACGACCTTTTGACGGGCTGATCAACCCTGGTGCGAAAGGCGTCGACCTCTCGCAGACGGCCATTCTCAAAGATGTCTCGGGAGCGCTGCAGATCTGCGCAGTGCCTGATCCGGCTCGAGGACCAGCTTGGGAAACTCTATTGATCCTTTTAGATCCTGAGCTTGGAGCTGGACCTGGCTCGCAGGGACAACAGGAGAGGATGATATTGCCTTGGAAGTTGATCGATAGAAGTAGCGAGAGGCAAGGTGATAGAGAGCTTTTCGAGGGATTGGGAGCTGGGACGCATGGACGAGACGGAGGTAGTCTTTGGTTTCACCTCGATCCGCTTAATGTGGGCGGACAGGGAATCATCTGCGAGATCTGGCTCATAGGGTGAGTGACGCGGCTGTCTGGGTGTTCTTGCTCAATGCGTCGTGTACATGCTTGCTTTTGCTTACGAGTCGTCGCTTGCTGCCGCATACATCCGCACACACGCGCGCACAGAGCACCAGCTCCGCTAGTAACTTCTCTTCGAACGCTGCTCATCACTTACCCATCAGCTCAACCTCCACTTCCACCCTGGCTCAATCCGCAAATCACCTGGCCGTGGAGGGACAATTACTTGTCGATCCAACCCATGCGGCCTCCTCAAGATCCGCTCTTCGCGTCCGCGCCTACGATGGTTGAGTCTGCTGCGAAGCCTGATGACAGCAGCGGCTTGACTCAGGCTGAGTTACTTGCGAACGCAGGTAGCAGCCCAAGGGTTCTGGCCAACATCACCAGCGTCAACACGACCGTAGACACGACCATCCGCCTTGGAGTCGCTGATGCGCAGTTCCCAATTGCTCAGAACTTGCAGACAAAGTCTACACCGACAATTGGACGAATCAGACCGGCTCTCCCACCTAAACCTGACAGCCTCAAGAGCCCTCCACTTTCACCGACGACGCCTTCCGTTCGATCCGGTGTGTTGCGGAGCTTGGATGCGATGGAAGATCCGAATGCGATGGCTGATCGATCGAACACCGAGACTGATGAGCGACAGCTGAGCGAGGCGAGCTCCGAGAGCTCCGAGAGCCGGCATGACGTACAGCAAACGGAGAGTATCGACCTCAGTCCGTATGAATCTCCGTCGCTGGCTGAGCCTGTCGACGTGCCAAGTCCTGCCGTTTCTAGATCGACCCAATCACAGGCAGCAGACGACTCGATCGAGCAGCTGACCGCCGTCGACCCGCCTCTCGAGAGTCGCATGACCTTTCCGCACGAGGCTAAGTTCCAAGAAGCGATCACCTCTGCTGAGGATGCGAGACCCGCCTCGGTGCTCAAGAACCTACCAAGACGTCGGCCACGTCCTCCAGGCTCCGCAGGTGCCTCAGCAGCAACCGCAGAACAAGCCACTTTGCGAGCAGACTACAGAAACAGCCTGGTTGCTATCGACAACGAGACGGGAACGGTCATCGGGGTGCTGGCTAGGGATGTGTATCTTGGTCAAGATGCCCCGCCCGACTGTCTTGCAGGATCGGCATTGCCACAGCAGGAAGCAAAAGCGATCAGACCCGTCAGCAAGTATGTGGATGAAGGCAGGGTGCAATCTCGACCGCCGAGCGTGCTGAGGGAGGAGACCTTTGCCCCACCGCCCGTGCCAACCAAAGAGGATTGGAGCCAGTCAACTCGCGACTCGATGGCGGACGCTCAATTCTTCTCTGCTGTCGAGGGGGAGACTGAGAACGAGACCGAAACGGAAACGGAAACGCAGGCTGGAGCGCGAGGCACGTACGAGCACGTGAAACATGGAGAAGTGACGAGGCCCGATCTGCTCAGGGATGCACATCGGATGCGTAGCGGGGAGCAAAATGAAGAGGACTACGAATCGGATGCGAGTGGAAGCACGATTGGGGGACCTGCGGTGAGAGTCTGGAGAAAGGCTAGAGGGTTGCCTCGTGCGGAAGGAAGGAGAAAGAGAAGGGAGGAAAGCGAAGCTAGCGATAGGACTAGTAAAGCCGTCACGGCCATCTCGGGATACGAGGGTGATGCGGACGTTGAGCTGCATGAAGAAGCAGAGCAAGATCTCGACGTGGCACTGGAAGCCCTGGATGGAGACACAGAGCAAGGAGAGCCTACGCCTATGCCCTCCAGATTTAGCGAACCTACTAGGAGACCCTTATCTAGGCTGGATCCCCTGAGCGCCCCTTCTATCTCCAAGTTAGACGCAGAAGAAGAAGCTGAAGAATCCACTCAAGACGCTTCTGAGCAAGTCCACCTCATAGCTCCAGAGTCGGGCACGGTCAAGCTGCAGCGCAAACAATTGGCGCTTCATGGACATTTACCGCGCGCTTTGATGAGGACGGAAAAAGTGTGGGAGGTGGAGGATGAGGTGTGGAAAGATGCGCTAGAGACGGGAAGCCTGCCTGTGCAGGGCCATTACACTCATCTAGCCGCGCATGGCACTTCGGACGCGAGCGAAGAGCAGCAAGCGACACGCGAGGTGGCCGCAGCGAACAGTGCGGGAGCGATGGATGGTGTGCTGCAGGGAGGAACGGTATTGATTCAGTTCTTGGCAGGGAGCAAAGTGGGAGCTAGTCTAGTTCCGCACGTGCCCAGCGCTGGGCTATCTGACGTCACGAACATCCTACAACTACCGTCGGACGAAGAAGCTCCTTTGAGAAAGGGAGCGATGGCTTACATACCCGTGCTGCCCAAACATTTCCTCTGGTGGTTGGGCATCACGCCCGACGATGCGTCGACCACACGGACCAAACCGATCAACAAGCCGAACGCGCTCAGCGACGAAACGTCGCCGAGCGTGCAAGAGCTTAGTAGGACGCTTTACAAGACTGGCACGCTCGATGAGGGCTTGGCCAAGACGCTACTGAGCGGCGTGACGGACGGAATGTATTCCGCATGGGAAGGCGTTTCCAAAGGAGCTGGTTGGGTGCTCGGAAGCACGTTTGGCTGGTCTTCTTCCCCCTCCCACTCTTCTTCTTCTGCTTCGGCAGCGGACCGAAATCCCCTCGGACCGATTCGAATATTCGGCTCGACGGAACAATCCAGCGAGAGCGAGCAAGAGCAGGAAGAATTGGATTTGAGAGCAGACGAAGATGCGAAAGAGGAAGAGTACGAATGGGCGGTGCCGGATTTCGACCCGCTTTCGCTTGAGGGTACTCCTAGACCTATATACAGGAGAAAGAAAGCTATGCCCAGCCCGTTTGGAGGGTTTGGCATCAGAGAATCGGACGATTCTCAACAACAGCAGCCGAGAAGCAGCAAGGACAAGTTCACGGTACTTCATTTCGACTCGAATGGGTTTGGAAGGAGGACTATCGTCGATGCGCACGGTCTGCCTTCTTTCTGAGCCCACCGACATGTTTTTGGCGGCAGGTTCTTTACTCGCGCTTTACGCCTTGCCCGCGCCCTGCTTCTCGTGCCATATTTTTAATACGTGTGCCCGAACATTCTACATCGATGTGCTTTCCTTCACAAGACTTTTCCTGCTCATCTTGTTCATGTTCGACGCTCCTTTCGAACGTCTTGTGTTTGCTCGTATGTCCGGATCGCAATATTAATGGACACTCCAAGCTGTGCGCATTATCTGCGTCTAGTCCGTGTGCATGTGTGGATGAGCCACCCCGTTGCGGAGGTAGATGGGAAAGATTCTTCAAAGCTTTCGTCAGGTTGAGGTCACACCACTTGGCTCCGGACCGCGAGTGGCTTGGCTGTGCCTGCATTTGCCCTGAGAGCAGACTTCTTGACATGGTTCATATTCATGTCAAGTCCTCTCTACCTGTGCCATCCTCCACAAAGCTGGCTATCAAGTCAGAGTCACGACGAACCGAAGTTATTTTTGTCACATGAACTTGGAATTACTGATCCAAACAGGCTTTCGAGAAGGTTGCGTGCGCTCCGTTGGGAATGTTCCAAATTCATTGCTTTTTGACTCACAGGCTCGTGACTTATGACTCTTTGACTGTGCGCTGGGTCCGGTAGGTCCGAGTCAACAGCTGCTCGCTAGCGCGGATCGCCGGTATGCGGGGTTGTTCAAGGGCACGTTCTCTGACGCACCCACGTAGGCACGTAGAGAAGCGTGCTTGGGTCAAGCAAGGTACCACCGAAGTGCAGCGTTCATGTTTCATGAATGTTATCACATCACGAAAGCCTCGAGGCGATTTCCTCTCCTGTGACGTTGTCGAAGGCCATCGAGTCGCACATTCAGGGTGCATCAGTGCACTCGAGCTTCTGCAATGTCAGCCTCGATGGAATGCAGCGCTGCGCTGTCTCTGCTCAAGATACTAACCCACGGCGCCCGCGTCGTCACGGTACGGCAGTGCCCTGCGAGCATGGCGATTCGCAACAGGATGCAAGACTGATCAAAGTTTGATCTCATCAGAACGTGCGCTGGACATGGCTCCTCTGTGACGTGGAGTCACAGTGGACCAATTTCAAATCGCCAAGATGTGATTCGCATATACAAACGGGCTCACTACTTCCGAGCGAGGTCCGCAGGAAGACCCTGAAAGTGCTGGAGCTCAAAGCTAGCAGTTACCTGCAACTATTAAGCTATGTGTGCATTCGCGCGCTGTGTGCGCACTCGTGATTGAGCATGCGTGCGGCACCTCGTGCCTCAAACGACCGAAAGTTGAAGCATGGCGTCACAAGCGTTGCCTCGTGCACGAGCCTGAGGAGGGGAGCAGTCTCAAATCACTTATTTCACCCATCTTCGCTGCAACTCTGGCTGGCTCGTGATCAATATCAGCGATTTCGAATGGCTCAAGGCCAAATGAGCCCTTTGCGCGACGATGCTGACCGGCTTAGGTAGGTAGTGTACCAAAGTCCACTCGCCTTCGCTAGCCTCTACTTCACGCAGGGCGCACGTTGCCAAACGGACATCTGGCCGATGCTGCTGGGGGCGCTAGCAGCTTTCTGTCGCAGCGGGCGAACGGCTCTGCTGCTGTCAGCAGCCACTGACCTCCCTCGTCATGCTCTGTGGCTCGCGATGGATGGAAAGTGATGAAAGAAACAGTCGCAGTGTGGTGCTCGGCCCATCAAATGCACATGACCAAGCAGGTACAAGAACATTTGATTGGTGACTCGTGGACGCATTGCACGGACCTAGGAACACAAGGTGACGGGCGAGAGAGTGCTACGGCTCACATGCTCTCCAATTGAAGCTTCGTGACTGGCTAAAGGCTGCAGCCCTGAACAAGTATATATAAGACCGCTACATGTTGTGCTTCTGGGCAGACATTCTACCGTTAATCTTGTCTGCCAAGTCGTGAGTGGAATTTTGTTCTTACCACACAAGATGAAGTTCCTTGCCGTTCTGGCAAGTCTCACGGTCTTCGCCCTAGGCGCGGACCGTGCCAGCACATCCGTCGTACCAGGCATTGAGGACAATTATTTGCTGTCCAACATTGCATACAGGTCCCCCTCTCTCACCATCGGTACATCGGGCCTCGCTCATGATATCGATGCCATCGTTCGTCGGGAGGCGGCCGACTTGTTGCGTCGCAGAGACTTTGTCAAGAGAGCTTCGGGCACTGGCGTCGATAATCCTACTTCTGTCGGCACGAATGGGACTTACACTGCTGCTCTAGCCTTTCCTTACGGCATCGCTTCTGGCGATCCCCTCGACGACAGCGTGATCCTCTGGACTCACCCAGAGCCTGCGGATGGAAAGGCTCAAGATCTGCCGATTTGCCTCAAGTGGCAAGTGAGCAGCAACGCCAAGAAGCCTACTTGGACAAAGACCGACATCATCCAACAGGGCAACGTTTGCACCACCAAAGATGTGGATTGGGCGTGAGTGAGAAACGCGCCGAGTCATGTGCAATGATGATGAGGTTTCAAGCTTTGATCTGAATCGCAACTCCATTCCGTAGCGTCAAGGTGGAAGCAAAGAAGCTCAGAGCACGGACAACCTACGCCTATCGCTTCTTGAGCTCTGATAAGCCCGCTGGCAATGCATCCATTTCACCCGTGGGAAACTTCAAGACGATGCCCACACCGACGGACTCGAACGTTGCTTCCCTCGACTTGGCAGTGTTCAGCTGCTCGAACCTTCCCGTTGGCTCTTTTGCGTCCTACGCGCGGGCTTACGATAAGGCATCTTCGCTGGACTACGTGCTCCACGTCGGAGACTACATCTACGAGTCTGGAGCTAGAGCATCTGCTCCTCCCGGTAGACAAATGGAGCCCGACCATGAGATTGTTACACTGGACGACTATCGCACACGCTACAAGGCCTATCACAGAATCGACGCAGGCCTGAGAAGCCTCAGAGCCAGCAATGCTTGGTTGCCCGTCTGGGACGATCACGAGGTAGCGGATCAAGCTTACAAGGCTGGAACTGCTGATGGCAACGACACATTCCCAGTCCGTGGCGTCAGGTTCACGGAGCGCAAGAAGAATGCAGTCAAGGCTTACTTTGAGAACATGCCTATTCGTCAAGTCGACACTTCCGACACTCTGCGCATTTGGAGGCAATTCAAGGTCGGAACATTGGCCGATCTCAACATGATCGACACTAGACAATACGATCGTGATGTTACTGACTTGTACTACAACACGGCTTACATCGAGAGCATCTCGAACGACACCGCTCGAAGCTTGATGGGCGGAAAGCAAGAGAATTGGCTCTACGACAAGCTCGCTGCTTCTCGCTCCACCTGGAAGGTAAGCAAAGAGTTCGCGACGGTAGGCCAGCACCAGTCGACTGACTTTGGGACATTGTCGCGACCTGCAGATCATTGGTCAACAAATCATTACCAGCCAGGTACATCAATTGAGCAAACTCAAGCTTACCAAGGTGGGTCATTGATCCCTCTTTGTGTGGATCGTCATAATCCCTCTCCCATTGCTAATTCATTCAAGAATCCCGTCCCGATCGTACAGAACGATCTGAATTACGATGCTTGGGACGGATACACGGCAAACCGAGGTCGCTTTTACGATGCCATCAGAAAGACGGACAATGTGATCATCCTTGCAGGCGATTCGCACGCAGCGTGGGTCTTTGACACCGAGGATCCGTACCATGAGCAAATCTACGATCCAGTGACTGGCAAAGGTGCAATCGCAGTCGAGTTTGCCGGCACCGCCGTTAGCAGCTCCAGCAGCTACGGAAGTCTGAGCAAGGCCGGATACGCCGATCGCGCGCAAAAGCTCACGCAGGCCAACAAGAACTTGCAGGTCAGTTTCGCATGCATCACAATGACCGCTTTGACTAATTGCCCTCCCCTTCCGTACCGGTGCTGATGTTGGATTTCTTGCATTGCGCGCACAGTTTGCTGAAGGCGAACACAGAGGTTACTTTACCCTGCACATTACTCCCAAAGCCACTACGGCCAAATACTGGGCCATCAACGACAACAATAATGGCGCTTCGCCCGAGACTCTCTTGGCCACATTCGAGGTCAAGAAGGGAGCAAACAAGCTGACCAGACCCATCAACGGAGGTCGGAATTCCACTGCTGGAGCTCTGCAGAGCGTCGAATGGGACCAAAGCAGCTGGGATGGAAAGACGTTCACCCGAAAGGCCAAGAGTGCCTAGGCGCGGCCGAGCTCGCATGTCAAATCTTTCTTGAAGCTGTTCTTTCTTCCTTCTCTCTCTTCCATTTGCCTCCCATTATATCCTCTCCTGTTGCTCCAGAAAGCCCAATGCTCGTGCTGCTTTGATCCAGCTGTTTCCTTCCGCTACGGTGCACTCGCTCAATCTGATGTCAATGCGTTGCACCTCAAATGACATACAGAACACCACTTGCACTCGGCGCGACTGGCGTGTTTCCGAGACTCCGGAGAATCTACTGAAGTAGGCGGTGGAGCAGCCCGACGTGGTGTGGCGCAACCCTGAATGCAAGAGGAGTCTTGTTTACCCATCGTCGAGATCCTCTGCAGTCGCCATCCCAGATCGTTTGCAATGTCACTTGCGGGCCTTGTTCTCTTCTTGAGCTCTGCTCAAGGGCGCAATCGACTTGGCCTGCGTTGGTCAAGCCTGCAAAGCATGCGGCATACCGGCAGGCCTAGCATTTGGAGCAGAGGGAATAGCTGAGAAATTGCGGTTCGCGGTCACTCCTACCTAGCTTGTTTGATCACTCGGGGCGCTCTCCAGCTGTCTTGCACTTGCATCGCGCGCCCGAGCTTTGAGTACTTCCCACCTCGCCGCCACCTATTGCACGATCCAGGAGAAGCTATGCCGGTGAGAAGAGGGTGCAAATGACGCCATGTGAACCAAGAAACAAGAAGTAGCAAGACTCACTTCGGCCCCGCTCCGACCTGTCCGCATCATCTTCGCGATTGCGGCATTGGACCGCTTGCCTGGTCTGTACTTGTGTATCATTGCGTCTTCCTGCGTCGCGATCGTCGTAAGACAAAGAAGAGGTGCTCAAGGTCAGGTCTGAGCTTTTCTTCGCGCGTGCTGCCAAAGCGGGTTGAGGATGCGCATACGTACTTGAGGGGCCCAAGGTCTGTCCGTTTGGAGGACTGGAACCGAAGGTTCCACCTCCGGTCGCCCCTCCATTCCAGGGGTTGGAGCGTCGTCTTGCCCCTCCTCTCTCTTCCTCTTCGCCTCGCGCTGCGGCCCATACACGTCCCCTTGGGCTTCCACGTCCTGACACATCTGCGTGATGCCCACTTCGACGAAATGGGCGATCCAATGCCTCTTGCACCTTTTCCAACTCATGCCGTCCACCTGTCTAGCCACCTCGTGCCAGTTGAGCTTTTCAGCCAAGGCGGCATAGTGATTCCTGATCCGCTGACGGATCGCGCGATTGCCGGTCAGGTTCTCGACAGCTGCCGCTGGAATTGATAACCCGAGCAGATCGTTAGAGCCTTTGACCGTAGAGTTGTACGCTTCTAGTTGGACTTTGACGCATTGAAGAACTATTTCGTGTCTGCTCCCGTCCTCCCACCTTACGGGTAAGGTCTCCTTTGCGGCCGCTCGCAGCTTATGAGCGTAGTGCAGGGACAAATTGACAGGTAATCTGTGCGGACAAGATCTTTCTGCCACTGGAGCCAGGACCCGCCAAGACGCAAAGGGCTCGATCAGCCGATGAATCCACCTTAGAAAGGAATAGGAAACACGGCCAAGACAAGCTCACCGAGAGAGGACGACTCGCTCCAAATTTGAGCTTGCTGAAGGATCCTGAGGTCTTCTTCCTTGGTGTAGTCGAGGCTGTCATTCGCGGGATTAGCGTCGTTGCAGGCATACGTCATGAGACATTCCGAGCCTAACCTATTGGTCTGGTGTATAGGGGCGAGCGCAGCGAAAGATCAGCTTCACGATGGGCGCTGGTAGGGCGACTCAGCTCATGGCACCTGCACACTCACTCCCAGCTCCTTAGCCACTTGTTCCCAGTCCCAGTCCTCCTCCGCTCCCTGCAGCCTTTGCACAATCCCAATTAAGCGCATCACCTCTTCATCTTTCCAAGGATCGGAGCTTATTCCGGGTCTGTCGTTCATGATCCATCTAGTCCTGCATTCTTCTGGCGTCTTGGCCAAGCCCATCTGGTTGGAGACATGCTCCCAATCAAATCCGTCGTCCTCCTCTTCATCCGTCTCCACGTCCTCACGTAGCCCAGATCGGCCAGTATTGAGAAAGGTCTTGTGCGTGCGAGCCCAGGCGGGTAAAGAGACTTGTACCACGTCGGATGCACTTTTGGAAGAGACTTGAGACCACACCCTGTCTCTATATCGGGACAGCAGAACTCTAGACGTGGCGCGCTGACATTCCTTTAGCGTCACCTCTTTCAATCTCAAAGACTCCGCCTCTGACCCTGCCATGCAAGAAGGTGCGTCAGTCTGAGGTGCATGCATGCCTCGCGCGCTTTCGAAATAGCTCACATGGGTTCGACAGGACGAAATCTCGAAGATCCATCTGATCCTGACAGTCCTTCCGCAGAAGCGGTATCTGGGTCAAAAGGAAAAGGCGTGAGCATCTCACTGACTTACCATGGCATGGCTGAGTAAGGCCTGTTGTTCACAACGATGCATCTGCACTCACCTCGGCGTCAAGCTCGTCGAATAGGGGCAAGAGCGGAGGATTTGATTGCTCGACGACCCTCTTCTTTGTGCCCTCTTCCGCAAGATTTGTAGCAAAGTCAAGCGATGTCTGCAAAGAGACGCATACATACCACGCAACACCTCCATCAGCTCGTAGTCACTCGGTCAGATCACTTGGCTGGTATAGTTTGACGACCCACCTCGAGATCTTGCAGTTCTTTAATGTCCAAATCAGAAGCTACAAGAGCTCTATTGAGCAAATCTTGCACGTCTTTGTTCCTTCGCAGCGCGTCTTGATACACGTGGCCGGCACGCCGAAGCGTGTTCAGCTCTTGAAGTGCAGCAGGAGACAAATTGGGCACCTTTTCCGCTTCCGAAGTCGAGGTCGCATCCTGCGATGGAGCGGATGAAGAGGCGCCCGACACGTACGCCTCGGACGTTGAAGCGTCGCTTTGAGCCGGCGTAGGTTGACTGAACCACGTAGCTACATTTGCCTCGCCCCGGCTTGACGGACCGATCCAGCGAGACATGATGTGGCGTAGCCGATGTGCGCTTGAAGAAAAGACGGAGCTACATGTTCCCACGGGATGATGCCTGGGCCAGATGGTCGCTCCACTGCTTCGTAAGCGGCTCTGTGAAATTCCAGATAGCCCGCAGCTCTTCTTGTCTCGACTAGCTGCTCAGAAATTTTGCCCACACACCGCCAAGCTTGATTACTGACTCGAAATTCGTTCGTTGAGCCTCTTCATCGTATGCGTACGAGCAACATGGTGATGGAAGCAAGGAAGTATTCCCGGGGCCAGGCAAGCGAGTCGAGAAAACCCACCGCGAGGGTAGCACAGCCGCTTTTGCATGTAGAAATGAGCTCACGTGACCGCTGAGCAGCATCACGTGTTGCTGCGCGTCGATGGTGGATGACCCAACACCTGCCGCTCGTGTTCCGGCGTGCGCGCGACGCGTGCTTCGCTCGCATGCTTGCGTTGGTTGCGGTTGCTGCAGCGCCATGCAGTCACCAGCTATGGTCAGACTACCAGAGTTTCATTTACCACCAGCACATCCGCATCTCAGGTGGGCTCTGCTGTTGCGGCACGGCTTTCCTTGCTCACAACTTACCACTGACACTCACGGTCTTTGCCAGTCGAGCTCGTTTTGATGAATGTCACCTTGACTTGGCTTGCGTCATCTCCATCCTCCGAAGCGCCGGCACACAGTACCGACACACTCTGAGCCATCATCCACGCGCCAAGCTTCACGTGCGCTGGTAGAGGACACAACGTAGCGTCAAGACCGGACTTTCCCACGAGCATTCGACGACGAAGATGGACGCATCGACAGAGAGCAGATTGTTGCAGCACATCAACGAGCTGCGATCAACTTGCGATCTGCACTCTTTCGACAAGAGTCTAGAGAATGGATTTGGATGGGCCGAGTTGATGGTCGAGCATGCCAGAGACGTGTTTGAGCAGTACAAGTGAGTGGGCTAGTGAGAACGTATCCCGTGCTGTATGCGTGTCAGCTTTTGATCTGGTCTCTCGGTTGCTCCATCTGCCACAGAAACGAGCATGCCAAGAACAAGACGAAGAAGAGCTCGAGTCAGTCTCTGAGGGCTCAGACTGCTGCGTTGGCATTGGCGGGCGAAATGCTCAAGTCGCCAAAGAAGAAAGCTTCCGTCAGCTCCTTTCGCTTCCCATTCTCTTCCAGCTCGACGGGTGAGAGCGGTGTGAGCTCTCCTGTGCGCGGATCCGCATCGCTGCTCAGGAGTGGAGCGTTTGGTGAAGACAAGGAGAACACGCCTCGACATGCGACGCGGCCCAACATGCACCACGCTGCTGGAGATGTTGAAGCAGACGAGCAAGAAGAGCAGCTCGTCGCGTCGCCCAAGAAGGCTGCTTTGCCTACCACACGCAGCAGATCGGACAAGTCTGCTCAGCCAAAACTGCCAAATCCTTTTCAGAGCGGCAGGGGCGAGAAGAAGCCTCGCGCAGTGTCTCAACAGAGCAAGTCCAAGAAGGCTCACCAGGAGTCAAAACAGCCTTCAATACCTGCTTCCTCTGACCCCGTAGCCGCAAGTAGCGCGTCTTCAGGCGCGGCACCGTCTGCCAAGTCCACCAGCAGCTCGAGGAAGAAACGGTCGTCTGATGAGGCCGAGCTGTCGGACCACGAGCTTGATCCGACATCCAAGGCGCCCACAGAAAAGCAGCCGAGCAAGAGAAGCAAAGCAACCAAGAAGGAACACAAGCTGCAACAACGAGATGCAGAGGCATCAACTGCACCGCTCAAGAGGAGCACTCGCGCGACAAAGGCTGCCATGGAAGCAGAAGATGAGGCACCACCGTCGACGTCGCAAGCCGCTACAGATCCGATTGTTGAGATCCAACCTCGAAAGGAGGACATGCGCCATGCGTCCATCTCGAGGGATGTATCGATGAGCCGTGCGGACGAGGATGTAGAGATGCAAGACGGCGAACATCCAGAGGCTTCCACGCCTCCTCCCGACGCGCTGCCACGCTCCAACTCTGGACGCACACTTGCAGCAGCTGCGGAGGCGGAGGATAGTCTGCACATCAGTCTGGCTGACGATGGGACCGCATACACGGAGGATGGAGAGGCGGATGAAGAGGCGTGGTCCACTGCACACGCCAAGGAAGTTGATGTTGCAGCCCAAACGATCTCGGAAACTCGTGGGCAAATTCAATCGCGTGCCGATCCGGTGTCTAGACCGAAAGCGCCAAAGAGAACGCTGGGTGATAACGTCGGACCAAAGAAATCCATCGCTGCGGTCGGGACGGCGTCGACAGACAAGGAGAAGGATCAGACCATCCTCGGCGCTGCTCAGTCGCAGAATGCTACGACCCCTGCAGCTCCTGCCACCTCTATATTCCGGAGCAGTCTGTTCAGAAGCGTGAGGAAGGATGACAACCAGGCACGCCAGGAGAAGGAAGAGGAGGACGGCAGCGACGAAGAGATGATGGCGAACACCAAAATGAACGCGACCAGCGTCTTGTCCAAGAATGTAGTCGCGCCGCCCAAGTCCAGCAAGCCGGCAAGTAGCGTCAACGGCCAACAGCTGCAGGCGCAGCAACAAGCTGCAAGTCACAGAGCGCCGACGTCCGTGCTGAGCAGGCTAGAAAAAGTTAAAAGAGCTAGCGATATGAATGTGCATGCTGCACTTCCTTCTGCATCGTCCAGCGCCTTCATGCCTTCCTCTACGACGAAGTCAGCTCATGCTGCTAGTACAGCCATATCTGCAGCCAATCCTCGGAGCATGACCGCAGTCGGTCTCGGCAACATTGCTCACAGCAAGACCTTTGAGCATCAACGCTCTCAGATTGCCTCGCACAACGATGCGGCGAAGGATGCTCCTACTGCTCCTATCACGAGCTCGAAACCTGCAGCCGCATCGACTACACCGAGCGCCTCTCCGGTACTCACGCTGCAAGGTCGCCCGCTCCGAAAAGAGGACGAGAAGGGGCTGGAAGACGAAGTGATGTCTGCGTATGATGAAGAGGAGCTGGACAAAGAGTCGGGCATAGGTGCTGGCAAGCAGGCTACTCTGGCCGTGAACACTAAAGATGCTGACATGACGCTTGGAGAGCTCGGCTCGGCTGGCAGAACGGCAGATGAGCAGCTCAAAAACATCAACCCTGCGTCGACTCAGCCGGCACAAGCACAAGTATCGGTTGCCAAGGCTCCTCTAATGCAGAAAAAGGAAAGCACTGTACCTCAAGCCGGCGCTCGAGAGCAGGTCAGAGTACCGTCCAACACCCAGCCTCCGCCTAAACCTATTTCGCAGATGCCAAAGGTCAGCGTCAATCTCATGGGCAAGAGCATGGCCAAGCCCGGCACGGCCGCCAGCGCGACATCCAAAAATCGCGCAACGCCAGCGTCTGCTTCTACATCCAGTGCTGCGCAGCCCTCGACGAGTGGACCTTCGACTGGGCGCGATCCGAACGAGATCAGACAAGGATGGAACTTTTTCGACAAGGTCAAAGGGTTTGTTGGACTCAACGCTCAAAATGCAACGTCCTCCGCAGGTGCGCATCCTACTAACGCGCATACTCCAGCCTCCGCTCCTGCGGCTTCAAACGGTGGCGCTTTTGTACCAGCGAGACCCGGCTCTGTTCTGGCTATGGCCAACAAGGCTGCTGGCGCTGCAACGCCGCCGAGGACACGAACCGACTCGAATGTCAGCGGGGCTGCACCTGGTGCGCCAAGCAACGCTCTGAATGCATCTGTCTCTTCTCAGAATGGACCGACGGGCAAGGGCAAGGCGCCAGCAGCTGCTGCTGCTGCCGCTGCCGCCGCAGCATCCAAGAAGGAAGATGACCTGAAAAAGAAACAGGTCGAGGAGAGGAGGAAAGCTGCTCTTGTGGAACGGGAGAAGGAAAGAGCCAATGCTGCTGCTGCTGCTGCCAAGGTGAAAGCGCCTAGCAATATTGTCAGACCTGCGCCTAGTACGCACGGCATCAAGGCCAATCGACCAGCCAACGTGCAGGCGCAACCTGCTAGACCTGGCTCTTCCCTCGCCGTTCGACCACCGAGCGGCTTCAATGCTTCTGCTCAATCTATCCGATTTGGCGGACCGACGACATCCAACTCTTCGCAGAGCGTCAATAAGAACGCCGGAGCAAATTGGATCGCTGTGAATGCTAGTTCGACTTCTGTCAAGCCGAACGGCAACGTGTTTCAGCAAGCCAAGGGCGTGAGACCCCCTGCGAGTGGTTCTGCTACGAGCTCGAAGATGGAAAGCATAGCAGCTCAACACGTTTCGATGGCGAAAAATGCGACGCCCGAGGTTTCGGACGAGTCTGGAGCTTGGGAAGAAGCCGTATCGTCTGCTGATGAGGCCGGAGCTGAAGAAGAGGAGGAGGAAGAGGACGAAGAGGAAGAAGCGGGTCAATCGCTGTCCGATCCCGATTCGGCATACTCCCAGTCGGAGGATGAGGATGTGCAAGAAAAGAGGGCGGGAGAGAAACCTTGGGAGAGAGCAGCTTTGGAAGAAGCGCTCAGAGCTCAGGCTAATGTGGATCCGGATGGATTGTTTGGTATACCAAAGGCTAGCGTGCCCCTGGAGAATTGGTTCGAGACGGATACGGGAGCTACGCCTGCGAAGGAAGCTACGAAGCTGGAAAGGATCAGGAGACCGCGAACTAGCTCGGGAACGTGGAATAGGAACGATCTGCTGGGACAGGAAGAAATCGATAGGTATAATCGGATGATGGGCATCAAGAGCAGTGGCGTTAGGATTCAGAGAAGTCCCAACGATAGCAACGCGCAGCGGAGCAAGAAGAGAAAATTGCCAGCGCAGAGCAACGGATCGATGCAGGGCAAGGAAAGACCTTCCAGCAAATTGGCTAATGAATTAGTTGGCCAGAGTAGGTATGCCCCTAGTAGTAGCAAAGCTGGCCCGTCCAAACTGCACTAGGCTTGCTTGTGATGCCGTCACGCCAGATGTACGAATGCTCTCCAGACTCCCGCTTCCGAACCATACACCTCCTCTTCCGTTCGTCTGGCAGATGGTCTATTCTTCTCAAGATCGTTTTACATGGTCTGTCATGCTTCCGAATACATGCTTCTGGCCCCGAGGAACGTCGTTGTCGTGGCTCACAACGCTCACGTGTATATCTGAAGGGCAACTCTGTGCGAGCTTGCCAGAAGGCTGGTTTGCAATCGATCTCATTCTCGACTTGAGCCTTCGGAGCCATCCTGAGCAGCTGGCTGTACAGGAATAAGAATGTCCGCATGTTGCGCCTCTACTGCGGGCGTGTTGGACGGGTCGCTCTCGTAAGAAGGGAGCTCCTTGGACACGCCAATGGCTCCTGCTACCCTTGCACGCTCAAAGTGCGAACCGGCATTTTCAGGACCGATCGAGGTCCATAGGACCATCAGACTTGCGAAGATTGCCGTAGCTACGCCCATGACTGGTCCATAGCTGCGCGCAACGAGTTGCAGGATGGCAGGTAGAAAGAGGAGAGATTGAAAGACGATGATGGGCGATCAGATCGACTGGAAGATGTTGTGCGCCTGCGATTCGATTCGGAGCTGGAGCATGGGCATGGCGGATGCGCTGGAACTCACCCGTCTACTGAGCGCCCATCCGGGCCAGTACTCTTGAAGTGGTGCTCGGCCAAATCGCTAACGATCTGGGTGGCGGGCGAAGCCTAAAGTGAATGGAACAACAGCGTCAGGGTCATGCACCATGGTAAAGTGTCTCTGAATGTACGAAAGACTGACGATGGCATTACCGAGCTGATACGCCATGCCCTGAGGCATGCGCACATTGGAGAGAATGTATCATTCTCAGTTCGCTCCCAAGCGTTACTCTTGCCAAGAGGCCAAGCATGCTAACTCACCACAAAGACGGCGCGGAATTGAGGAGGCGATAGCTCTTGAAGATGGGCAGGCACAATGCCGACCGCGCCACCAAGAAACTGGTTTGATTCACATGAATCAAAGCGAAAGACTTTAAACGTTTTCCTGATTCATTTCTCGCCGAAAGAGCTTGCGCTGTTTTTCAAAGATTGACGGACTCACGAACTGAAGGAAAAATCCGCCGGCGACGAGACCTGCCACGGTGTCCGGCAGGATCCAAGCAGGAATCATCAAGCCGCATACAAGAGCCGAGAGCACGATGGCGCGCCTTCTACCCAGCCATTGCGAGCAGTAACCCATCACTGTTCCGCCAAACAAGGCTCCAGTCTTCATCCAGATTGATGCACGGGACGCAGGCCCATTCTTGAGCTGGTTTCCTGCAAGCATGAAAGTCTATTGCGAACAACAAGAGGTCATTCAGTACTCAGAGAGCTCAGTACTGGGCTAGACAAGTTTGGAACTACACTTACGGTGTACGAGTCTGCACACGTATGGCCCCAAAAATTGACGATGGTCATAAAGATCTGTATGAAGTCGCGAGACATCACTTCAGAGCGTATACGATGCTGTCTCGCGAAATGGGAAATCGCGCTGCTCACACCGCAGTAAATAGCGACGGGCCAATGTGCCTTGAGCATGGCCACCGTGTCTTTCCCGAAGTCGCGCGTCGATTGGCCTCCTCTTCCTGCCGACCTGGCTTCGAGGAATTGTCGCGATTCGGGCAACGCTAGGCGAAGTGTGCCAAACAGGAACGATCCACCCGCACCTGGACCGGCGCGAGAGCATAGCTAGAATGAGACAATCTCTCGGCATGGCAGGGCATTGAACAGCCAATGTGTCAAGTCGGCAACTCACCGAACCAAAAGAGCGACTTCCACGAATTTGTTGCCCCTCCCACGATCAGGTTTCCCACGGCGGCAATGATGTATCTTGGCCGTACAAGTGCGTATCAATATGAAATCTTTTGTTGTAAGTCATAGACGCGTGTGTCGTGCATTTTAGCCTCACGAGAGTGTGGAAGAACGCACCCGACCGAATAGCCCTCTTGAAAGACACCACCTAGTAAGCCTCTGGCTTCGATTGGCATGTTCTCCAGCGCCATAGCGCAAGCTCCGCCAAAGACACCGCCCCTGCAAGTTCCACCGAGGATGGTCAGGTGCCGCGCTCTTGTGATAATGTAGACGGTTGCCACTCTCACATAGCTACCCCAAACAAGCTTCGCACTGCTACAAAGGTCCCGTAAGATTCCGCATAGACCGTCGCGATCTGTCGAGCTACATCATCAGCGGATGCTTGATGCCTTCGGATCGAATCACAAAATGGCTCACTTGCAAGATGCCCAAGAGCCACATGTTGATGGCCTGTGAGCAGCGCGTTCGGCGAGTGAGCGGATAGTCGAAGGAAAAATCCTACGGACGAGCAGGTCTCACGAATGGCCATTTTCGCCCGTAATAGTCGCCGACTATGCCTGGCCGATACGCAACACCCGATTGCGCTTTGGCTTCAGCCCAAAATACCGACGCAGCATGGCCACGTTTCAGAAGGAAGCCCTTACCAAAGATGAGGGCGCCGATGAGCCTGAAAAGTAATGTGAAAGTGATCGCGTCTGCGATGCGGGTCTTGTCCACCTTCAATCGAACATTGGTAAAGTCAGGGTTCTTCGCGCCGACGAGTCATGCTCGAGACGTGACCTACATGATAATATCTTGACAGTTTGGTGGTTTGTATCGCGAGAACATTGAAGTCGTACTGAGCGCATAAGAAGGCTTCTTCAGTGCTCAAGCCCTACTTCATGAAGTTGCGAAATCCTCTCCCATCATCCTACCACCTTGTGTCGGCTGCTGCACAATGGCACTGAACTGACGGAATCGAAGATCCAACCTCCCCAAGCGACTGTGTAGAACCCCCATTGCTGAAAGGTCAACGATGCCAGGATTGTGATCGGATTGCGTGCTTTGAGGGAAGCGTCGCGGCTCTCATCCTCGGCTTGAGTTTGTGCAGGTCTTTGGAAGAGGATCAAGACATTCCGCAACGCTATGTTGGGGAATCGCTTGATGCGTGCCAGGGACATTTTTCAAGTTTGCAACAGAAAATCTTGATCGCTGCAATTGGCGCTGATGGTGGTCAAGCTTCTTTTTGCGTGCGGGTCTTGGCAGGAATGCAGGGCTCCGACTCGAGCAACCCAAGAGGCTCGGGTGGTCGACGAGCAAAGGGTGATGATCACCCTTTGGCTTTCGAGGGAACGGGTCACGTATCTTTGCACATGTGTTTCAGTCAGGGGCCCGATGTAATGCGGAAAGGGAAAGGGAGGCTTCGGCGTGTTGATTCCTCGACTCGTGATTCTAGACGCGACGAGGCCCGACTGAACGACGTTATTCGCCTTTCATTTCCTCTTGACTCTTATCGGATTGTCATGTCTCCATAGCTTGAGGATTCTGCCCTAAGCGATGTACCTTGGCGACTTCTATCTGCGCCTGATTTGTGAGACTTATGGCCTGCTTGGCCTGGATGAGATATGTGGTGCCCTTTCGAGTCCTCTATGATTGGGGTAGAATCTGTATGACTAGGGAGAGTGATCTTTCGGATGGCCATGGGACGGTGAGATGATTGAGTGGTCCGCGGCTTCCATGTCCGACGCAGGGTAAGAACGGCACGCTGGAAGGTCGAAAGAGTGTCTTGTGGCGGGAGCCGAGCCTTCTCATGCCACTATGTCTGCCCTCTACGAGGAGGAGAAGGGTTTCCAAATTGTAGAAGTGGTATGCAGCCATTCGTGACCGTTGCAGTCAATCGATAAACGATCTTGTCGCGCGGCGCGGCGCGGCGCTGTACTGATCAGGGATAAAGTCGGACTCGAGCAGGATTGGACGAGCTGACGAGATCCATTTCCACATGCTACTTTCTATTCCCTCGCAGCACACAGCCGGTCACCTCGCCCTCTACACCCTTGCAATCATAACGTTCGTGAGTACTGAATCATGGCTACTGTGGTGACCATCTCGCTTGGGACTGTCCATTGATTGAAGGCACGGGAAATGTAGGAGACCGCCTTCGGAGTAGGTACCTGTATGCGGCCCGGGGGCAATGGGTCGAGGGTACCGCTATGAGAGCACCTTGACTATATGTGTCTTCGCCTGCGCATTATCTTTGTTCGCCCCCAAGTAATGAGACGGCCCGGTGTGACATTCGAATCACGAATGCGGAATGACAAAGCCCCAATGCATGTCGAGGTCAAAGCGCGGTGAGCCTCTTTCTACATACGCCGCCACCGCGGGTACGGAGAATGTACCGCGGAATTTTTGATGCGAGTTCTCAAATGACCCCAAGCACCCACTTGCTCGTCGTTGTCTTGGCAGTCACAATCCGAGTTTCTCTCACTAGAGCGACCAATGTCAAGAGACTGCCAAGCACTTTTTCGCTCTTGATCCGTCCAAGAGCTCCAGAACGGTAGAGATTGCGGAGTGTCAACGCTTATGCTCCGCATGGATGATGGTGATACGTTCCTCTCTTCTGCCTTTTATTAAGGAGGCCCCACTACTCTTGACTCTCACGACTGCACGATCGTTGATGGTTGGGGAGCTGAGGAGGAGTCAAGAGTCTTGAGTTGGAGTTGAGGATTCAGCTACCACGTGATTACAATTTCAAAAGATCACGTGCTTGTGCTGGTGCGCGTCAAGCGCGCGGATTCAAGATTTGTGAGGCGGGGGCTGCTGGAAGTCGTGAGTCGTGGTCAAGTCGTGAGTGAGCCAAAAGTGTTGGATGGGAAGTGGGTGGGTGCATGATGCTTGATTCACATTCAAATCAAAAATTGAGTGATTGCAGCACGATGGCTCTCGATGGTGTGCCTCAATCACAAAGTATGGATACGAGGAGCATCGACCAGAGTCGGTCAAGCAAAGCCAGCGCCTTTGACTTCTGCCCCGCAGCCGCTTTCCGTCGGCACATATTTAGGCCCCACGTCCTGGAAGCGCGACTGACGCAGCACACCTCATGTTCGATCCGACGCTCGGCGGAGCAAAATTGGGAGCGGAAGATGAAGTGCAATTGCACAGCTTCGAATCTGCCGATCAGTTCTTTAGCGTGCTCTCTGACTTTTTGAGTCAGAACGAGAAGGCGTCAAGATCTGTGACTGGAGCGAAGGCGAGCGGAGGGGAAGAGAATTTGAGTAGGCTGGTCGCTATCGTGAGTCATACGTTGGTCATGTCCGCATCACGAAGTCGTGGGGCAAAGTTGCGTGCGTGCGTTCATCATGATGATGGGCGAACGGCACCATGATGGATAGCAGGCACGAGTCAAAGGAGGCGCCGAGTACCTGCTGGCGCTGTCGATCGACTTAGCATCTGAGGCAAGGGATTGGAGCACCGGTCCAGGTCTGGGGACGTTTGTGCGCAACCTGCTTAGTTGTCGACAAGATGCCTGGTAGGAGGAGAACAGCTAGGCTAAGGGACGTTTCGCCTCAAACCCGCAGCTTGAGCAATATCAAGAACAATCATACCTCCTCGACCCGTACCTGGACCGGATTGTGACGCCAACGGTCCACCAATTTCAGAGCCTCGTGAGGAGGCGCTACGATGCGGACACTTTCCAGGATGGGCTTGCTGAAGACGTCAAACGTCTAGACGAAGTCTCGAAGCTGTTGTATATCTTCACCAAAATTCGAGGTTACAAGACCATAGGTGAGTCGCTTGAGCAAAGCGTCATAAGATTGGTGGGCGGGACGATATACAAAAGGGCGCGATACGCTCGCAGTCGAAAGCGGAGATGAGGCCTGTGGTGGGCGGATGACGCGCTGATCAAGGGCTCGATGGCGCATGGACGAGACGAAACCGATGCCAGTCCGGCTCTTCACGCCTGCGTTAGATGATGGTATCGTCGCTGTGGTTGCAGCGCTGACGCCGTGCTGCCCTTTCAGTCCGCTTCTTTCCTCACTCCGTTCAAGACCTGCATCCTGCCCTGCAATTCTTGGAAGGCGAGACTGACATCTCTGGAGATGCCAGCAAAACATTGTCACAAGCTGAACCTCCACGTACAGGCGCCTCTTGGGAGCTGAGGTACGCGCTGTTGCTTTGGCTTAGCTTGGTCTGCATGATTCCATTTGATTTGCAAAAGTTCGATCAAGGGGCCACGAGCAACAAGAACCCCTCAGGCGGCATCGAGGGAGCTTCAGAGAGAGCTGGTATTGTTTCAAGGCTCGTGGACGTAAGCACAGCCTTCATTAGCGCTCCTGGTAAAGAGCGCGAAGCAGCTGCCGTACTGCTGGGCAAGCTGTTTCAGAGGTGAGCGCGGAGATGGAGACCTGCTTTCTCGAGTCCAATTCTCACGCTTCTACTTTCCATTTCTTCCCTTGATTAGGCGCGATGCGGCCTCTAGCCATCTCCCTACATACCTAAGCTGGTGCTATGCAACACTGCTCCCACCCGCTCAACCCTCTGCACTCTTGGTGAGCAGGCAGCTGCTATCCGAGTGCAATGTTAGACCCCTTTTGACCCTTTCGTTCTTTTTAGGCGACAGGGATCATGCACTCTCTCTGCGAGATTGTCAAGGTGTCGGATGCATCGGCGCTAGGCGATGACCTTGGTGCAATCCATAGCATCCTAGACATTTACTCTCCGCCAGCGGGAGGTCCAACGGATGTGCCGCAAGTGCTTGAAGACAGAAACAGAGAGGGTCTCCTTGGAAACAGCTTACTGACTAAATACAGGACCAAATTGACCTCGAGACTGGGACTCAAGCTGCTCAAGCCCAAAAAACGAAGAAGAGTGCAGAGAGGTGAGAGAGAGGTGGGCTGACTAAGCAACGCAGGAAAGATGGACTCACGGAGTCCACGGTTATGCCTTAGCACAACCTCTGCCAAGGACGAGTAACTTCGAAGCCTCGCGCACCGCTGCTTCAAACGCAATCGACCAGGAAGAAATAGAGCAAGATGGCGATGAAGTCCCGGAGGAGGTTGATGGATGTATCGCTCGGATACTCAATTCCCTTCAAGATAAGGCGAGTCGAGCTCATCTTCATTGCTGACTATGCTGCTGGCGCTGACATTGATTAGCTCGCACCTTAGGACACTGTCGTGCGCTACTCGGCAGCCAAAGGCCTTGCACGAATATGCGGACGCCTGCCAAACTCCTTCTCGGATCAGGTAGCAGATGCGATTGTAGACCTCTTCAGAATTAACGTCGTCGACATTCTGGGAGAAGCAGAGGATCTCAGCAACGTCAGCGAGTACACATGGCACGGCGCTTGTCTGGCTATTGCCGAGCTGGCGAGGCGAGGCTTGCTCAACCCAGAAGAGCTGGATGAGAAGCTGCTTTGGGTCAGCAAGGTAAGTGCTGCATAGAGCCAGCGGTGAACCTCTCAGCCGGCACGCGTCGGGTGTTGCTACACTGTCATGGTATTAATCCTCCGCCTCGTTCTCAAAAAGGCGCTACTGTTCGATGTCCGCAGAGGCGCTCATTCCGTTGGCACGGGCGTGCGCGACGCTGCTTGCTACGTGCTCTGGGCCCTAGCTCGTGCGCACGATGCCAATGCTCTCCGGTCACATGCCATTTCTTTGGCTCAAAGGCTGGTCAATGTGGCTTGTCTCGATAGAGATGTGTCAATTCGAAGAGCTGCGAGTGCGGCCTTTCAGGAATGTGTAGGCAGACTTGTGAGTAGTACATAGGACCATCAAAGGTCACCTACTTGGATTGACGTATCTCGTTCGCCTTGCCATGGCTTTCCTCACGTGCAACGCAGAACATCTTTCCGCACGGCATTGACGTCATCCGCAAAACGGACTTTTACGCGGTCAGCATTCGGAAGCACGCCTTCTTGGCATGCGCACATCGGGTAGCTGTTCACGATGTCTACCGACAGAGTCTATTGACACATCTCCAAGACATCACGCTCAACCATTGGGATCCCAATATGCGGGAGCTGGGTGCTCAAGCAGTTGCTAATATCGCGACCGTTGATTTCCGTAATCTCGCACCCCCCTTAGTCAAAGGTTTTGTGAGTGAGCAGGTTGTTACCAACGAACGAAATCGTTCTGACGTCACGACGACTCTCAGTGCACGAGATGCTCCACAGGACAGGCAACCCAGCTGCATGGTAGCCTTCTGACGCTCAGCGAGCTCTGCAAGGCTTCGCACGAGCTTGAGCAAGAGCTTGAACAGTCCATCAAGATCGAGGTGAGCGACACAGCGAGTCTTGTTATGAGAATGAATGCTGAAGTCCGATTTGGCTTGGTCGACTCGGTCTCAGGCTTTCAAAGCTCTCGAGCTTGTACCCAGGAGTGTCTTCCGCTCCATGGGCGCAAATCTGGTCCTTTTTGCAGCCTGCAAGCTGATTGCGTCAAGCGCGAACGAAGTCTCGTTGTCGAGTGCTGCCGCTACAGAGGCCACCGAGGCCAGCTGGTCAGTCATTGTCAATGCCGCCATTGCTCGATCAGACACTTCAGTACAGATTGCGGCGGCAGAAGCGCTATCAGAAGCCAGCCAATTTCAAGATTGCACCTCACGCATCAAGAGCACGATCGAGCGATGGAGAGGTATCCCTGCGGCGGAACAGCAAGGGCAAACAAGAGCGCTGGGAATGTACTGCTTCCGAGAGTTTCCCGAGGCATTCGAGGAAACGATGCACTTTTTGCTCAGCCTGCTGGATGAACAGGTGGGTAACTGCGGTGGGAATCGCTCGCACTTCGATTCTGATTTGAAGTACTTTTGCAGAGCACGAGCTATAGCCCCGTCATTGAGACGAGGCAGAACGCTTGCGCTGCTCTAGTCCAAGCAATTCAGAATTTGGCCTCCACTTTCGGCAACTGTGAGTCTTCTCTACAGGATTCGTCTGCCCTAACAATCACTCAAACCTAGTGGTGCGCTTCCTAGTGTGTTCTCCAGAATTGGGTCAAGAAGTGTTCAAGGCCCTCTTGAGAGGTCTGAACGACTATACGACCGATCAAAGAGGAGACGTGGGCTCGTGGGTGCGCCTGGCCTGTGTAGCAGGTCTACGGACGCTGGTGGACCTGCACAGGACATCCATTGAACACCTCATCGCGGAGAGATCGTTTGAGGCGTGGTTGCCCCTGCAGACTTTCCACGACATCGTTGCAGGCTTGCTCAAACAGACTGTCGAGCGCATCGATAGTGTGCGCGCCGAGGCCGGCTCCCACTTGCTGAGCATGTGCCGAGATGCTAGCGATGATCACCGTGCGAAAAGCAGGGGCATGCACACGCCCGAAGGAATGGCGATAATAGACCGGCATTTCCCGAGGTTAGCTGAGGTGGTTGTAAGTTTGGTTATGTACGCACTGACCATCCAATCTTCAAATTGAACGCGTGCAGAGATACTACAGCAGAGCTAGCTCAGCCATCATGGTTATTTCCGAGAGCGACCGAGCTACTTGTCATTCCTCGATATCGCGGAGAGCTCTTGCACGGCTTGGTGCTGAGTCTCGGCTCAAAGACTGAGATGGCGGTGAGTGCTTGCTGCATATTGCACCCCGCGCCTCGGCAGCTTATCCATGCGATGGTCGTCGCAGTATCGCGATGTGGCGTCTTCGCTTGCCACATTCGCCCTATCAACCACCTCACACAGTGACAAGATCGAGGTAGAGGGCTTTGAGCCTTACACTCCGCTGCAGCTATTGAAAGATCTTCATCAGCTAGCTGTGAAGAATTACGCGGCAAATCAGACATTTGTGCCGGCATTGCAAGCAATCAGCACGCTTCTCGCAGCGGGAATTTACGAAGCCCGTTTTGGCCAGGCGATAGGCAGTCACGAAGCGATACCGCGATCCCAAGATGAGAGCTTACCCAGCTCTGCGAGGGCGTCAGAGGCGAACGAGCAACTCCGCAAGACCTTAAACCTTGTGCAACGCAACGTTGATCGAATCAAAGCTCGGCAAAGGGTAGTAGCATGCATGCAGCTCAACGTCAACCTTCTACGAGTACCTGCATTGCGCACGCAAATTCTAGACAAGATGCACCTCTTTCTGGCATCCGAGGGCATACCCACGCTTAGAACCTCCACTGCTGAAATGCTCTTCGGTGTTCTACAAGAGGTGGACATTTCATCTACACAGGACGAGGATGGGACGGAAGCCGAAACGATGGAGCAGGTGGAAGAGCTCTTGTTGGAGACTGCGTGGGCAGATGAACCTATAGAAAGATGTAGGGCCAAGACGCGCCAATTGGTCGAACATCTGAAGCTAACGTGGCACCTGCAGCCGCAGATCAGTGCTACGCCCTGAAAATGCTAGCGTTCTTTTGCACCATCTCGGATCAACGAGCATACCTTTAACGCGTCCCGTGCGGTACGGTCACAGGTGCTCGGTGACCTCACGCCAACAGCGCCCTTCGTAGCTGGTCTCCATGTCACGGCAAGCGCTTCGGGTGACCGCCTCCGGTACCGACTCGACGACTGGGATTATAGTCTCGAGTCGCATACCCAGATTTTATGCTGCGCTATCGGCTCGTATCCCCAAAGCACGCACCTTTCCGGCGTCTGGAGAATCAGGCGTACGCCCGAATCAACACCTGGAGCCGAAATTCGCTAAGTGCTCCTTGATTGTGTCCAGATTGGACGAGGCATTGCACGCGTCCGGCTGCTGCATTTACACGTCGCCCCGCAACGGTTCGGAATCAGATGCTTACAATGCAATCACAAAGGTGGCTTTTGCTTAGCTTTATCTGGTCGTAACACATTGCAAGCGGGTCACACGGCCAGCGCACATTGACCACTGGGCGTCGCAAGAACGAGGCAAGGAATTTGCCCACTTCCGACAATGCGCCAGCGCGCGCAAATGATTATCGACTGTCCTGCTCGTCGGCCCTTCCACTGACGCCATTGTAACCTTGCAGCGGCCACTCTACGACGCGATGGGTGCGATCTCCTCGATTGGCGACGCGGATTCGCGATCAGTGATGCAGCGCCTTCGGCATCAGCTCGGATTGTGAGCTTTTCGGTTTATCGAGTCGCAACAAGCGGCAGTTCGCAGTACATCGTCATTGGCGTCCTGAAGATGGGTATGGGTCAGAGACGAGAAGGACCGAGCTCACGAGCGCAGACAGCGCCATTTGCGCTGCCACAAACGCCGCCGTCATCCTGTGCCTCATTCTCAACGAGCGAGTGACACGATGCAGCCGCGTGAGATCATGATCAGGACAACATCCTACATCCGTCCTGACTGGTATCGCGTCAAAGCCCCTGCCACGTCTACACCTTCTGCCTTCCATCTCCGAGCGCTCCGAGCTGATTGCAGAAGTCTTCTGCCACGAAGGGCCTTGCGACGCAATAGAAAAGGATCTGGGTCCTTTTTCGGTATTGCGTGCCGTCGTCACCACTCAAGCAGGACTAGTAGCAATACGACGCCGAAGTAACACTCTTTGTCAGCCACCACACTGTCCCTGTCCAACTCCTAGCAAGGACTGCGAGAGTCGAGGAAGGGCAATGGAGTTACTTACCTTTGGCCCGACAGGCTGAGGTACAAAGTGCCAACAGACAGTCTTTTACTCATATGGGATGAGCTCACCCCGGTTGAGCAGACTTATGGTTGCAATGCCACAGGCTTTCTTCGTCATGGTACCCTTTACGTGACTCGAAGCCCGTGTCCTCGTGGCATGATTCAGGCACTCAAATGCGCCAATGCGTCCAGGTATGATCAAACACGCCTGCGGTGAAGGCGATCAGAACCTAGGCTGCGTGCTATATAGCGCCCCTGAAATCGACGCCCCTCGCAATGATCCCACAACACCCTCAACAAGCTCCTCCTGCGCTTTCATCTACTATACGATTTGCGCACGCTCAAGCTCACTGCGTCTCTTCCACATCCCTTGGCTTCGATCTGCAATCCTGAGCGGTATCTCATCGCTGTATCCCGCCATCTCCTCGTTGCACATTTGAGCCTCTTGCGGCATATCGACGGTCTACCAAGCAGTCCCACTTTGCAGTCTCCACCAACATGCCTGCTACACTCAAGCTGATTGTCACAGCTAGCCTGGCCATTGTGGCCACGTTGGCGTCTCTGACGCAGGTCCAAGCCGCTCCCTACGGCGTGCCTCTGCGATTTGGCCACCATTCTGGCCACGAAATCGAGCATCACGCCAAGCGTGACGTTGCTCTCGTCCAACGCGAGGAGACGACCGAGCTGGTTAAGATCACCCCTACCAAGAGTGGCAGGCCGTCCGAGATTGGCGCTATTCAGTACACGAAAGCCTCAGCCATCCAGAATTGGCGAAGAGCAGTCATTGGCGACAGCGTTCCAGCACGCAAAGAGGTACCAAGAAGCCTTGGCAGCCACATCACTGCTCTGCTTTCTAGCATGCGCCACGTCAGGCGTGGCTTGCAAGCACCAGAAGTCTTGGAGTCTCGCCGACTACATGGATCGGGTACTGAGGACCGGCATGAAGCTCGAGATGACCCCTTGGAGAACGTCGGAAGTCAAGTCGATGCCTTGCAACGCCGTTCGACCGATCAAGTCGAAGCTCATGACTGAACACGACCGACCATCACTGCGATCTACAACCTAACCGTGTAAGTGGATGTTGACGCTCTTCGAGCTATTAACCGCTGAGTACCTGCTCACATCATGCGGTCACTCGTCGTCATTGACGTAAAAGATTCGCATGGCCACCTTTCCGTCGCGTTGAAGGAGGATCCGGCCTAATCAACGAGAAAGCAGCAAGTACTTCGGCACGAGATCAATCTTTGTGTGCTCGCTCCCTCACCATCCACGCAAAGCCACCAGGCGCACAAATCCTACCAAGTCTGAACCAAGTCCGAACACACATACATGTTCGGCACTGGTCTTGCTGAGCGTATAGGGTCTCCTTAGATATCTCCATTCTGTCTAATGTATGATCGACCGAGTCTGGCAATCTCCGTAGAAGGTGTCTGTTGTTGACAATGATGACCTACCGAAGAGTTGGAGGATAACCCAAATGCTTCTCGAAGGCCAGAGAGGGCCCTTGATCTCCTACCTGGACTCGAAATTCTTCGGCGTTCACTCACGCTTCATTCGGACCATTCGTGAATCTTGCGTCGCGATTGGTGATCTCAAGAGCGTGGGACAAGAGGTTGAAGAGTCGACTTGATGAGTCGTGCATCGATCAAGGATCGTGAGAGAAGAGCAAGTTCATCACGTGATCAGATCGCCTCGGTTAGCTTTCTTGGGTCACACGATGTTGATGAGCTTTTTTTTGGACTTTCGCAGCTGCTGCTGCATGCATCAGGCGTGCAAGAAGAAGAGTGGCTTGCCTAGCGCCCCACCTACAGTCTTGAGTACATCAGCACGCTTGCTGAATGCGCATCGAATACCGTAAACGGCAGAAGCAGAAGGACGTGTGAAAAGGTGGACCAAGAAGACACACCGCAGGGTTGACTCCCAACTCTGGAGTGTTGACAATACTACGCTTTCATGACCTCCCTTGCCGCCGACACATCAGATCGAATCACGTTCGCAAGCTCATCGCTCACCCACTCACCCCCGTTCAGGCTTGCTTGGTCTTGGCGCGCATCGCACGCATCGTGATCGCCTACACCTCTGAGAGAAACCACTTTGAAAATGTCGGCGGGTACGAGCAGCGCTACGGGGTCCCAAACCATCCCAGCGCACGTTGGGAGCAGCAATGGGGCACTTCACAGCGACAGTGGCACGTCCTCCGCTACCAAATCAATTCCTTCCCCGCATCCTTCTCACATTCCAAGCATTCTATCACATCACTCCTCTACTCGACCCGCCATCTCGCTCGAATTCTTCCCGCCCAAGACATCTTCAGGTCTACAGAACTTGTATGCTCGGATATTGAGAATGAAAACTCAATGCGGACCTTCTTGGATGCAAGTGACTTGGGGAGCAGGCGGAAGCACGCAAAATATCAGCATGGTGCTTGCTGGCAGAGTACACAAGGGACTGCTCAGACCCGCTGATTTGGACTGGACAAGGTGGGAAAGTCCGTCTTCGGAAGCAGAAAGCAGGAATAGGACGCTAGAAGAAAGGGAGATTCAAGCTATCATTGAAGCTCCTGCCAACGATGAATTGGCAACAGAATGCTGTCTGCATCTTACGTGCACCAACGTCAGCAGAGAAGCGCTGGATGTCACCTTAAAGGTGAGTGGCGGCATGGATGCGTGGTCAAGAGAAATCCCACATCCACGTTGCGCCTATGGGGTACGCTTCTTCGGCGACTCAAGGGAGGAACGTCGAGCGGTGGCAGGCCTGACGTCAAATCCACCGGCTGACCGCCCCTGTCGTCCTGCCTTTCACCTTTAGCAAGCGAGAGCGATCGGTATCCGGAACCTGCTAGCTTTAAGAGGAGGTGAGTGGCGTTAGGAAATTGTTGAGACATGGACGTGCACCAGTGTGCCTGAGAATTTTCCCTGTATGGACGGCGAAAACAAGATCCTCCACGAGGCTCAGAGTACTGGACTCCTTCCGACAATCGATTTCAACATGCCGAAGACCTAGTCCGGTACATACGATCTGGGCATGGAGACTGGTTCTCGATTGGGGTGGCGGGTGAGTGGTCCCTTTAGCACGAGCACTGCCAGCTACCTGGCTTCCAACCGCGCAGCTTCTGCACCACAGGCTACCCCGAGGGTCACACAGACTCTTTGACGCCTTCGGGAGAGGCCGAAATTCCAGTTTTGCTTTCCAAGCAGCGAGCTGGCGCATCGTTTATAGTGACGCAACTGTTTTACGATGTTTTTCTCTACCACTCCTGGCTCGCCAAGGCTCGTGCTGCTGGCATCACTATTCCGATCATCCCGGGTGTCATGCCAATCCAGAATTACACCTCCTTCAGGCGCATCACCGGTCTGTGCAAGATCCAAGTGCCGCAGGAACTAAGAAGGAGACTGGAGGATCCTACACCTGAAGAGATTGCGAGTGCTCAAAGCAGTGGTGCAGCAGCATTTCAAGGAAAGGAGCAGAGGGATAAGATTAATGTCAGGAACGACGACGCCAGAGTCAAAGAGGTTGGAATAGAATGGAGCAGGGAAATGTGCCGGCAGATGTGGAGGGAGAGCGTCAAGTCAAGAGAGGAGAGAGGTGCAGTGGAGGAAACCTTGAATCCAAATCATACGGCTTTCCACATGTGTACGCTCAATCTAGAAAAGAGCGTCACAAGAATCTTGCACGACCTTAGCTGGGCTGGACCTTCGCAAACGACCAACAAAGCATCTGTAAGTCTTGTGGAGACTTTTGCGCTGCGATGCAAACCTTGAAAAATTACTAATGTCGCCTTGTTGTATGGCGCTGCTGGTAATTCAGACCCAGGAAGCGGCCTTCGCAGAGGACACGTCGGGCACGAATGGGACCAACGCAGCCGATTCTGGTTCCGCGACTAGCGTGCCAAAACTTCATGCCACCCTCAATGATTCCCTCAGTGTCTCTGCTCCTGCAGCCTTGTGGGACGAATTCACTAATGGGCGCTATGGCGATAGCAGAAGTCCGGCTTTTGGGGAAATAGATGGCTATGGCGTCAGCTTGAAGGTGCCGGTGAGTTTTCGAGTTTTCGAACTGTGTTGGCACAGAGCGACGAGGACCGCGAGTAGAGTCAGAGCAGCGAAAACTTGGCTCAATGTTCTTCAATCTCCGCTGCGTCCATGCTGACGTGCATCTCTTTGTCACTCTCCCTGCCCGTGTCCTGATCCAATCACAGCCTGCCGATGCGCTGAGGGTGTGGCGTACACCGGTGACGGAAGGCGATATTTCAGCGCTGTTCGTGGCCTACCTCTCGGGAGAGATTCAAGCTATTCCTTGGTGTGACATCCCAATCTTGAACGAGACGCAAGCGATCCGAGAAGAGCTCTTGGGTCTCAACAGAGCTCCATCAGCTTCTTTAGGAGAGGGTGATCATTCAACTATTGGAAAGGGATGGTGGACTGTAGGCTCCCAACCCGCTATTGATGGTGTCGACTCGTTGGAGCCTACATTCGGCTTTGGACCTAAAGGAGGCTACATCTTTCAAAAGGCATTCGTAGAATTTTTTGTAGACGAGGAGCACATGCTGGCGTTGTGTCGACGAGTGGAGGAGGAGTCTGATGGGCTCGTTGGCTTGCTAGCGGGCAATAAAAAGGTGAGCCTAGCCCACTTTTGATGGGAATATCGGAGGAAAGTTTTCCTGCTTTCCTAACCTTGAATCCGCAATCATCCCAAAGGGCAATTTCAAGACGACACTCGAGGCCAACGCTGTGAATGCCGTCACGTGGGGCGTTTTCCCGGGTCAAGAAATTGCGCAGAGTACGATTATCGAGGAAGAGTCGTTCAAAGCCTGGCGTGTGGGTATTGTCGTCGGCTTTCCCTCGAATTTCTGTTTAGTCGAGTGTTACATGCTCACACCTCATCCGCCCGCCTCGACGACTGCTTCTGTGCGTGCTTGAAGGACGAAGCCTTCGAGATATGGGCAGAGTGGGAATTGCTGTTTCCGCAAGGCTCGCCAACACAGCGATTGCTGAAATCCATCGGCGACAACAAGTGGCTCGTCACCGTCATTCATCACGATTTCAAGGATCCTGGAGCACTCTGGAAATTCTTGGGGTGCGGGAGGAGCGAGCATTTAGAGTAGAAGAGTGTATGGAAATTCGATATTTGACAAGAAGACGGAGAGAACAGAGAATTTTGGCGAAGAGATGATCACGAGTCGTACACTCGGTCCTGTGTGGACGCTGCCCAACATTGCGTATTGTAAGTTGTCGCACAGTCCAGATAGCCGCGCATTTGCCCTTGGTGAAGTCCCTTTGCCGCATTCACAGTCACGACGTCTGCAAGGGTGCGTTGGAAGTCAAGTTCTCCTCTCGTGCAAAGGCCACTGCTTGCAATGTGGACACATGGCAGACTCGTTGACCATCCATTCGCCGTGGTACCATTGCCACTTGCGCGGCTTCTTCGATTCGGACTCGTGCATCTGGGCGATCTCTTCCGAGCGCGTCGTCTCGTCCCGAAAAGTGCTCAGAGCTGGGCGGATCACTTGCGCGGAGTCGTCCTGCTTCGTGGTGGGATGATGCTTCAAGACGCCTTTTTCCTGTGCTTGATTGGTCGGCGAAGACTTTTGGGGTTTGGAAATTCGAGCGTGTGCGTGCTCTATGTGTACAGGACGAGCTTGAACCGTCGAAAGGTGCCGATCATGAACGACCGCTACTGTTTCCGGGTCTTCCGACCTGATCCGTTCAAGCTGTTGCGCATCTTTGAGACGTCGACTAGCGTGAGCTTGGCTGATGACCTCTTCATCCGGCCAAAGTTTCTTCTGGATGCGCCCTTTGTCCTGCATCAGTTTTTCAGGTCTCATCCATTTCTCCTTGTACAACTCGACCTCCGTCTGTCGATAGCGGCCCATCTCTGGTGGGTCGAACGCTTTGGAAAAGAGGGTGGGACGAAGTTTCCTGCCTGCGGGCAATTGCACACCCACGGCGGGCTGATGCGCTCTCCAATCGTCGATGTGAGATCTGTAGATCTCGGCATCCCCGCCGAGCTCACGAGTCATGCTGCCTACGAGGTCGGTCGGATCGGTATGCGCCTGGTACGCCATCAGTCCATCTTTTGGCTCCGCACTATCCGCTAGCACCGACACTTTGTGAAGATTAGGATGCTCGGCATGCTAGCAGAGTTGCGCATCACGAGGGACGATTTGAGCGCGGGTCAGTTCTAGGCCTTGCGGTACTCTCACCAACAGACCGAGCTAGAATACCAACATTCTCGTCTTGGTGGTCCCTCGACCAACTGTAGACCGGCATACCGGTATCGCTCACTAACAGCGTATGCTTTCGAGCATCGTCGAGTTCGCCCAAAGTTGGAGTGGGGGCATACGAGAGAGGAGCATGCCTTTTGTCGTCGGATTGTGAGACGAGCCCATGAATCTTGTGATCAAGATGCTCGCCAAGAACAGCATCTGCTTCGTTGCCCACACCTCGGCGAGCAATGCTCGGCGCGCGTTGAGTGAAAGTCGAGACTTGGACGGCTGAGCGGATGGCAAGACAGGTTGCTCTGCTGTGCAGCAGAGCACACAGGATGATGAACTTGCAACATGAAGAGGGAAACATTCAGGGAAACATTCAGCTCGTCTTGTCTGAGGGCTCAAGCTTGACCAGATGGGATCAGAGAGGTGTGAGCAAGAAAGACGATACAATCACGAATGCAGTCCGGGGTAAGGCTGTCTTTAGACTCGCGACTTTAGCCTTATATCGCAGTCAATGAAGAGGTTCGACAGAGTGTGAGGCCACCGATTCGTGCAATTGGGTATGAAGCTCTTCCCGCGCAAGGGCCTGCGGTGGCAAAAATAGATCCATCAAGCATCAAGCTCGAGGCTGATCGCTTAATTGACCGCAAAGGTCTCAGGATGGCTGAGTATGGCGCAAGGAGGGACCTTGATGAAGGTCTCCGGATATGGCGCTACCTGCGGATGAAAGTCTTTGGGATGCCTGTTGCCACCTGCTCATTCATGATTCACGATCGGTCCGCAACGACTCTGTGTGCGCGCTCCATGTGGTACTCACGACTGCCGAATGCTCATTCCACCTCTCATTGCGCGCGCAGGCGGGCATGAGATTCGCCATGGTGTGTGTGTGTGTGTGTTTTTTTTTTTTTTTTTTTTTTTTTTTTTCAGAGCGACGCGACACCGGTCATGACACGTTGATGGTCAGCTTCTGTCATTCGACCTCATCCCGTGATACAGCAATTGAATCGCAAAGACGCTCTGCCTCCTCGAACACAATCACCCATTTTCACCTCGCGATCGCATTTGATTCTCGTTCGTGCTTTCTCCGTTGAAGCGCGTCTCCACATCCGCCTCTGGTCAGTCCGTATAATCGTCTTTCTCGATCTGGTTATATATACGTCCCATCAAGAATGTTGCGCCACATCTAAACTTGTCAGCTGGTTTCGTTTGGGGACCACGAGGATCGAGCAGAGAGCTGCATTGCTTTGCGTGCCTCTTGGGCATGCTGGATAGCTCGTGCTTTCGAGTCGGAAGCCGTCGCCGATGACGGCCGCCCAACCCAATTTGGGACGGGACGTCTTCGGCGCGCAGGCAAGATCTTGTCACGTGTCGCGTGTGAGGCTTTCCGTCTAAAGCGCACCAACCATGATGTATGAGGGGCGCTAAGCAGAGTCGCGAGTTGAAGCAATCAAGAATGCGAAGAGCCTTGTACTGAGCTCCTGCCAAGTTGATCTCATCTTCCCACACCAACTTCATGCTCATAAAGCGCTGCACGCACGAATGGAGTAGACTGCGCCGTGATCCTCAATCGGTCGCGGTTCTGATCGCAAGCCCTCAGAGGTGACGCAGTTCATCACCTCGCAGCTCATCGCTAGCGTTGCCCTCGAGCAGGCGCAGTCCGACTTAGAGCCTTGCCTTAAGGCGCCATGTTCGCTGGACGCAGTGCCTCCCGACGCTTGGCAAAAGCGTGCACACGACAACCTTTTGTCACCAAGGAAAAGAGGCACATGCATGTGTCCAATTGCGCTTCCGCGCCACGCTTTCCTACTCGATCGCCAGCTGCTAGGGCGAATGTAAGCACCAAGCGCTTGGACGAGGCAAGGAGCACGGTCGATCGCTCTCACATCGGCCCGAGGAGAACTTTCTATACAAGTGCCTCTTGGCTGCAGCGTGCAGGGTCAGCGCAGAAGCTGGCGGATAGGGAAAATGTGAAGCGAAAAGATGAAGCGAAGCAAGAGCAGGACACTGGACCACAGACACAAGGGGAAGCTGAGAGTTCAACCTCGTCAGGTGTGAGGATCACTGACAAAAGAGATCCATCCATGGCGAGCTATCGGGAGAGCGGCAAGTCGAGCTCGGCGGAAGCGGCAGGGAGCGAGTCTGGACAGGCTCCGCAGTCCTCAAATGTCAGCGCAGGGAGCGCGCAGAGCTCCACTGCGGGGCCTTCTCCCATGTCAACACCCGCCCCGGACAGCCTGCTGAGCACGGAAGAGCTGCTCAAGAGAAGGATGAGGATGGCCCAAGAAAGACTGGAAAGACATTCCGCCTCTTCTCCTGCCCCTGCTCCTACGACTTCTAGTTCCGCAGCGCAAACGTCGCCATCTGCAGCCCAAGCATCTCCAAGCAGCTCCGCTGTACCCCCTCAGCAAAGCCAGAGCCAAGGGTCGAAGGACGCTTCTTCATCAATACCCGCAGTAGACGGCGTCATGCTCAACAGGACCGATCATGCTTCTAGTCGTGGCGCCGAGTCGAGCTCGTTCAAAACAGGCGAACCTGTCGGCTCACCTTTCTCGTCTGCTCTGTCCGACGTCGCCAAGTCAGGCGGACTCAAGGCAGGCTCGAGGTCTGATGCTGGCTCAACGCAGACACAAGGCGAAGGAGCGAATGAGGATACAGTTGCAGGTCTCGGAATGGGAGTGGGCATGTCTTCGGGAGGATCGAGGATATTTAGGACGGGAGGCGCGAGCGGGACCTCTCGCGACGGTCAATCTAGCGGGACTTCGCTCGGCAAATCAGCGGCAACAGGTCAAGCCAGTCAATCAATCAACGAAAAGGGCTCAGAGTTGAATAGATCACAAGCGGACGATGAGGAAAGACCGGTCGCATTGGATCCTCACGAACCTCGAACCCTCGTGCATCCTTTCGATAGCCATGCCTTCGTGCAGAGATTGATGAGTGCAGGGTGGGTCAAGCGTCGTTCGTCTATGCCAGATCATCATCCGGCATCAGAGAGCTTGGATCACGCATCGAGTGCTCAAGGTCTGGAACAGGCTTCGTCAGAAGGGGAAAGACAGCAATTGCCTTCGAATGAAGTTCAAAGGCCTCATGATCCGGCGGAAGCTATCATGGAAGCTACCCGATTTCTCCTCAATTCTCGAAGCGAAGTGGTGCTGAGGAGGAACCTGAACAAAACCATGGTTGAAAATGTGAGTCGGAGTTGGATCACACGGGCCCGGCATGGGAAAGAGAGCGGAGACGCGATGGCTGCGACAGGCAGAGCAGGAAATTCGAAATACGCGGAGTAATCGGGCATCGTTCTTGTCTTCTTGAGCGACGGGTTGACAATGATTTGTTTTCTTCCCCGCTACGCGGAAAGGAAGCGTACTTGTTTAACGCTGCGCTGGCTGAGCTTCGGACGGAGCTGCAAGTCAGGGCTCGATCGGACGCTGCTGCTTTACGAAGCATCACCACGCTACTGCAACGAGAAGTGGATGGCCTTTCTCAGCGCATGACAGAAGAGATCAACACGTTGAAACACGAGTGAGCGCGCGCCTTGCTCGCTGCCGTCTACGCCCAAGTCACGCCCATGACTGATTGACCTGAGGTTTTTTTTACAGCATTGCGGTGGACATGAACAACAGGAAATCCGAGTCGCAACAGGATACGAATGCGCTCGAGCAAGAGATTCAGGATCTGCAAAACAGATTCACCATCTCCTTGGGAGATTTGAGGGTGGAAATCGAAGAGAGTATCCGATGGGGAGCTACAAGACGAGCTTTGGGTGAGCTGCCCGTTTGAATCTTTTGCAATACTACATCTCCGAGCGACAAGCATGCAGAAGCCGGAGAATGGTTGCTGACGAAACGCCACTCTTCACCTCACAGGTTTGGCATTTGGCATAGCCCTCATCGTGATATCCACCATCTTCCTAGCCGACTATTTTGCGCCCGTCAATTCGGAGTCGGACGAGAATGCCGACGAAGCGCGCAGCTCCTCTTCGAGCGGTGGTGGTGGGAGCAGGAGCAGCAGCAGCGGCAACAATGCGGGCGCAAGTAGACAAAACTCTGCAAATGTGGCGAATGGCGCGGCTGGACACAACAGGGAATTGAGTCTTAGACCCAAGACTAGCGAGGAGTTGGGATTGGAGGAGAGGTACGATTTGGATGCTGGTGCGGAGGCAAGAAGTGTGTAGGCCGGCCCGTGCAGAGGGCAAGTGTGCGTTGCAGCTTTTGGCCTTCTGCCCTCTGCTACGCGACGATCGGCCAGGCTACTGTAGTAGCTTGATAGCACTTTACCTTTTTTTTTTCGCATTTGATTTTCGCAATCTATACCACACTTTGCACCATGACTTCTATCAGCTTGCGCTCGCACAACAAAGCTTGGCTAGACGACAGGGGGGGCAGCTGTGGCCCAAAACGTATCCTCACGCGCAAATGCGCAGATCGTGTAGATGCGAACACGAGGGCACAACGTCATGGCGTAGCGAGGTTTGAGGATGTGTTGCATCACAAGACTCGACGGCTCGCGAGAGCAGGCCTGGACTAGTGCGAAGACGGCCAGGCTTGCCGTGTTTTACCATTCCACGTCGAGAAAGATGGGTAGATGATCGGACGCACCTGCCGCAGTAAGGTGTTGCGGATCGATCGGACATCGAAAGCGCAGCGTCAGTGACATACACCAGCGTAGGCTGAGCTCGCAGAGCCGTGCAAAGATGCTCGTCACTCACCATAGATCTGGTAGAGTGCACGATGTCCGAGTTGGGCGATGCGTGCATTGTGTGGCGTTGAGCAGAAAGGTCGGCATCGGCGTCGGCATCGGCGTCGGGGCGATGGATTTTGTGGTGAAGCATGTTGAAAGTTAGCAAAGCACACGGGGCGATTTGATGAGCAAAGTCTCCTGATCCGAGTCCAGGCTGCGGCGACAAGAGGAACGACGACGGAACGCACCTCGTGACGAATCTCGCACGCCTTGACTTTATCCTTTGCGCCGGGAGACAGTATGAAGGAATCCAATCTCCAACCTATTCCTTTGACCCTGCAAGCTCCTCTGAAGCCATAGAACGCTGCCAAGCATGGACCGGGGAGGCTATCAGAAATTCGCATCTGCTTAGCCTGATCAGAAGGAACAGACTCACTGTAATGACCGACGTCGTTGGGATGCTGAAAAGAGCGCAGGTAGCAATTGTGAAAAGAGTACGAGGATTTGGGCAATCAGCGATGGCCTTCATCATCTGCTCCATACCGCTCAGACTGACCAAATCTCTCCAAACGTCCGTCCAAGCAACCTTCTTCTTCTCCTCTCCTGCATTCTCCTTCTCCGCATCACCATTCTTGCTGGCCTCAATGTTCGTCGACGTTACGGACCTACCGAGAAGCCGCCTATGCGCCTCGCATTCCCAAACCGTATATCCAGGCGATTTGTTCCATTTTTTGCTAGCCGCGCTCAGATCTCTCGCATCCATCACCACGTTCAAATCTCCGCACCATATGGTGCGTTTTCGCGCTTGACATGCCTGCAGGTGTGAAGAGAGCGCAGCTGACCATTTGCGCTTTGTTGTGAGGGATTTGAGACCTACGTGGGTGCGTACGAGGGAAGGAGGCAAGGATGTGGGTGCGAAGAAGGAGGAAAAGGCGCGACGGTCACGAGTGATGAAGGGATGCCGCCCCTCGAGCAGCGAGGTACCTTGCCAGGTTCTGACTCACCTTCGCCAGCATTGACAGCGTACGTCCCAACCACTATCCAATTCTCGAATTCAGCAGTGACAATTCTTCCTTTTGCCACATCCTTCTCAAAAGCCTGTGCCTCTTTTGCATTCTTGGCAAAAGCAAACACATCTTCCTCTTCGATCTTTTCGTCATCGGGTACCTCTTGAAGCAAACCGCTGCCAAAGTGTTCATGCACCGCGCGTGCTTCGGACGAGTCTATTAGAGGAAGCTTGAGCGTCGTCGAGGTGCTGAGAGGCTTCATCTTGCTCAGAAGAGCTACGCCAGCGTAACCTTTTGTTGAAGAGACGCTCCAGGTTTGATGAGGATACAACGTCTTGAACGAGTTGAATGTGGGAATCTCGTTGCACTGCGGATGACTCAGAGGGAAATCAAAAGTTCGCAACGAAGCGCTCCATGCAAGTCAGTGCCACGTCATTGCGCTCCCAGGTCTCGAGCCTCAATGTAAACCACTGACCTTCGTCTCGCTTAAAAAGACCAAATCAGCATCCTCTTCGTTCAGATACCTCGTCATTCCCTTCTTCTCCGCACTGTTCAGACTAGTGATGTTCCAAACCACAATCCTCTTTTGCTCTTCCGGCAGTTCCTTTCTCGCCCTGTCCAACTTCAAATCATCCGGCAAGCTCATATTCTTGGGCAAAGATTCGTCCGCCAAAGTATCCAAAGCTGTCCCTCCTTGCGGAGCGGAAGGGTGCCAAGCGTAGGCAACTTTGCCGCGGGCTTTTTGAGAGACTTTTCCATCGACGGCGCCATTCTCTTTGCCTTTGCTCTGGGACACCTTTGCTTTCTTGCGAACTGGCGCCACCTCTTCGGCGCTGCTAAGCTCGCTATCTTCCTCTGCTTCACCCTTCTCGCTCTCATCCACTTTCTTAGACTTCCTTCTCCTGTCCTGTCCACTCGCAGAATCAGAAGCGGCAAGCTGGTTCGCTTTTACTTTCGCATCAGCCTCGCTCGCAGCCTTTCTTTTCCCTTTTGGGCCACTCTGACTCTGTATAGCTTTCACTGCGCTTCGTCCACTGCGCCTCTTTCCACCTTGTCCCTCTTGCACCTCGGCCTCTTCTGCCATCGTCCTTTCTGCAGAAATGCGTCTACTTGTCCAGGAAGGAGCAGAGTCAATGTGGTGCGGTCGAGGAGGGTCTTTGCGTGTCAAGGCACCACTGCTAAGGCGTCGCCCAAACAGCGCCAAGGAGCGACTTGAAATTCGCTGGACGTTGTCGGACGAATGGCGTGTGGCAGAGTTGCAGCCCGTGTGGCACGATGTCAAACGAATAGCGCCAGTATTAGAGAGCCTTGTCGCCGACGCTGTGATCGTGCGCGCGCTCGAGCGGCTAAGGTCGTTGTTGAAGGTCGCGCGACTTGCGTTTGCGATGAGGTGAACGCTCTGCAACAAGGCGATGCTTTTGCGCGGATGCATGTGGCTTTTGTTCCGTCCCTGGTCTAGTGACTTGTCGAAAGAGCGGATCGAGGAGCAGATGTGGTGAGTAACGACGCGTGACTTAGAGGGTCACGAGTGGTGAGAGGCTCCATTCGCGAGTCGAGATGGCTCGGACTTTGCAATTTGAGACCTCTGCTGGACCGTGCGCGTCGGCCATCGTGAACAATCACGCGCGGCGCGCCAGACTTGCGCGCGGCACGTCCCGCGTGTGTGCACCGGCGCTTGTGATTAGTCTGGCAGTCACGGTCGTGAGTTGCGTGCAAACAAAGCCTCCCACTCTTTGCCCTCTCACACGAAGAGCGTACCTCACAAACGAGCATTCAACTTGGTGTCTCTGACTTTGGTGTGATGACAATTCCTCACTCTCCACGCTTTGAACAGGAGCGCATGTCAATTCAAAGGATCAATCCCAACTTCTCACATCCAACACGTACGCTCTCCCACCTCTTCTTCTCTTCCTTGTCCACATTCGCTCGTCCAATGGAGCCCTTGGCCAAGCTCTCCACACGCCTGATCGTACCTTTTGCCTCCAACACTTGCGCCAGCGGGTCGAGCGATTCAACGCAGTGCTGCGATTTATGCAACAGCAAGAGGAGGGCTGAAATCTGTCGGTGCACTTTGAAAACGTAAAGGATGAGACGCTCGTGAGGGTCAGTCCAAAGGTTTCGAATCGTCAAGTCGGATCAGATAGTGTTCCGCGAACGGAGAGATCGTCCGAGCGAACGGCAAACGTCCAACCTACTCACGCACGTCCGCCCATGCAGTCAAAGTCGAACTGTTGCCTTCTTTCTCTGCCTCGCACGTTTCGCAAGCCTTGACCACAGCATGCAAAAGCGCCGTCAGCATTTCGCCTTCCCATTCTCCATCCAGTACACACTCTCTCGCAACTGTCTGCTCTTTCTCTACCGCTCCATTCTGCCCGGAATGGAGGATGAAACGGTGAGGAATTGGTTTTTCGTCTCTTCTGAGCCAGCCTGCTCTGGCGTTTGTGCGAGAAAGGATCAAAAACAAGTTAAAGGCGGCAGAAGAGGCAGATAGCGCAATGCCTTGATCCGCTCGCATGCCAGCCACGGGATCCGCTTCTTTGCTTGCGTCCGAATTCGGGCTCGAAGTTTCGTAAAGAAGGCCAGCAGAGAGTAGGGCGGTGAGGCTAGTGCATGCTGGATTGTCCAGGAGCATGCTTGCCAAAGCAGGTTCGTCCCCCAACGCTGCTAATGTGTTGCAGAGCAGTCTTAGCGAGGTTAGCATGGTAGCTCTTACGCTTGGCGAAGCGATATCTTCCTGTGTGAATGAAGACACGCGCTCAAACGTTCGCACGAGCAATTGATCCGCGTGAGGTCTTGACGCAGGTCGGCTGAGTGAGGAGAGAAATTGGGCATCGAGCAGCGCTAGTCGGAGCAGATCCAGTAGAGGAAAGATCTGCGCTGGCTGAAGCAGGGCGAGCAAGGTGGTGTGCGCGTCGGACCAGCCCTCGAGCAGACCTGGCGGCAGAGCAGGCTTTGATTCAACCTTGGATAACCAAGCAGCAACTTGCTCTCTGACGCTCTTCCGTGCCGCTGATAGCGTAGTCTTTTCGTCGCTGGCCAGCTCTTCCAGAAGTCTCGCAGAAACGAAGGAGTCCAGCTTGGTAAGAAGTGCGTCCAACTTTGGTTTGGTGCTAAATTGGATTGGCGAGCCAGGAACCGGCAAAGGAGCCAAATTCCTTATCTGCGTGTGAGGATGAGCTATGACAGGTCGTCGCAGATGGCGGCGGTATCATGGCATGACAGGCGACGTCTTCAATTAGCTGAGGCGAAGAAGCAGATCCGGAACACTGTGCATAGCGGCTCACCTTGCCACACCTCGAAGGCCAGCAAATCCGTCTGACTCTGCACCTCGCTAACGTCCGCTCCCTTGACTTCTGCTCGTCGGTTGCCATTCAGGAAGAATAGAGTGGTGGGCGTAACGCTCACTCCGTACGTCTGAAATACGGAAGAGCCGGAAGCACGAGAGGCATTGACGAGACCGAAAGAGATTTGCCGAGGATCAGAGGATGCAGCTGAGTATTGCTCTGCTGCACGAGCGATGACCGGCTTGACCAAGGCGCAGGGTGGACATGTCTATAGCGCGCGTGATGCTTGGTCAATGTAGACCAGTCGACCAGTACAGGCAGCACGCCATGTGAGTTGCACGACCCACTCACGTCACTTGTGAAGTAGAGCACAGCGCATTCGTTGGTCCGAACCAACCGCCCAGCGTCATCCACGCCTTGAACTTCCCTCAAGCCCTCTGCACTGCCCACATGCGTCAACGCAGATGTAGGTGCAGCTTGATCGCTTGTTGCTTGATTCGCGACATTCTGTAGTAGCTGTTGGGCTAACGGTGGGGCGCTGTTGGACGTGGGATTGGCTGGAGAAGGAGGGAAGGAGGAGCGCTGCGCCGGTCCGCGGAACATGCTGTCTATTTGCGGTGCCATCATCTGACCAAACGGCGTGGACAGGAAGTCTGAAGGCAGACCTGAAGAAGAGGGAACCCGAACATTTACAGAAGTAGTCGAACAATTCAGCTGAGATGGCGTACCAAGCGCATACACAGACGTCACGAGGAGGCTGTGCGACTCACTGGTAATGTGACTCGGAATTCCTCGCCCCGTCAAGATTTCTGCCAACTCGTCCGAGAAGTTGTTGCAGTTGAAATTTAGAAGATGATAGGCTTGGGCGGAATACCGTTCCTTCATGCTATCCACCAATTCCATCAGCGTATGCTCGTCCACAGATGTCTCTCCCAGCAAGTGTGTCTCCAGTGGTGCGCCATGCTGCTTTCCGGGAAGCGAACATCCCCATTGAACTTAGTGCAAGTCGAAATAGCGCATACATGCACGTCACACGTCCACTCACATGTGTCTGACCCGGCCTTGCGATATCGATACCTTGACCAAAGAAGATTTCGCGAGAATGAACGACTATAGACGTGTGATAGATGGCTGGAAAATAGCGACCTGTCAATTGCTGAGATAGGGAAGCAGCCATACCATTCGAGAGGTCATAGACATAAAGCATCACTGGCCAAGAGACCATATCGGATGTGGTGGACATGATTTCAGGCCTGCTGGAGGGTGACTACTCTGAGATCAGGCGTGAGGTTTGGAATGGTTGTCGGATGGCGTGCTCTGAAGGAGAGGAAAGAGGACGGATGGGACGCTTTGCACAATTTGTATGTGCGCTGACACAGTGGTTCACCCAAGAACTCCTTGTAGTTGCAAAGCAGGATGAGTCGCCTGTGCTCTCACTCATTGCTTGCAATCGTGAATGGAGCGCTTACGTTCGTTCAACCTGCCTGTAGCTCATATCAGAAAGGTACACGTACTTCCTGCACAGCCCCGCGGGCGGCATTCACGTGATATCAGCGCGTCCGTGCGCGTCCGGAGCAAGAATTCTCTTCTGGGTTTGACGGCGTGCCCGCGGAGTCCGCGGAGATTTGATACGGTCGGGTATCGATCACGATGAGAAAGCTCGATCGATCGACTGTTTATTCACGATTGGGATCGCTTTTGACCCTCGATCCTCGGCCTCGTCTCGTCCGACCACAGTCTCGCTTCTGGGCGCTCTTGAAAGCATCCCTCGTCATTATCCAGCGCCCTCAGTCTCCAATCCTCCCACTTGATCGTTGCAGATCCTTGCAGCCAGCTCACCCTCGCGCTTCAAGAGGCTATCGCGGAAATCTTCGCAACGGGGAAAGCGGCAAGGTCCCTTGCTCATGACTCAGCTTCAGCTCCAGCTTCAACGCTCGTAGAGAGCTCCCATAAGCGACGCCTCTCCTGGTCACAGATGGGCCAACAAATCGGTACGCGACCCAGCACGGGCAAGAGCGAAGATGGAGCAGCTTGGGCGAGCACGGAGCGAGCGAGCAAAAAGGTCTCCGCGGATGACGTGCAAGGTACACCTCGGACTCTTTTGCTGCGCGTAGACTTGCTTCTTGTGCCGTTGCTATTTGTCGCATACGGCCTACAATTTTGGGTGAGTCTTGAGCGCGTTGCTGCCTCCTCAGCCGAGATTTGGGTGGATGTATGCGCCTGTTCAACACGTCTCATGACCTCTGATGCACAAATCGCGCCCCGAAGGACAAAGCCGTGCTCGGCTCAGCAACACTGTTCAATCTCATTCCTTCTTTGGGTCTTGGCGGAACCAAATATGGCACTTCCTCCGGCGCATTCTACTGGGGATACCTAGTCGGCGCTTTTCCCATGTCTCTCGCCGCCAATCATTTCAAACGCATCAACGTCTGGCTGGGTAGCTGCATCGTCGTCTGGGGTGGAATCCTGCTCCTCACTCCAGCAATTCAGAACTTTGGAGGATTGGTCGCCCAGCGGTTCTTCCTTGGGTAGGTTCGATGCGCTAAGAGCGGGAAAAAGAGGAAGAGGACGCTCATGCTTGCTGCGTCTGCTACGTCTCACAGCTTTGTGGAGTCTTCAGTCTCGCCTGGCTTCGTCGCTGTCACACGTCGATGGTACACGCGAGAAGAGCAGACTGTGCGACTTGGCCTCTGGTAGTGAGTGCGATGCGCATGTGCAGTCTCTCCTCCAGCTCCGAATGTAGTTCATGACTCTGCCTGAACCTACGCTCCACCTCTTTACCTCGCGTGCTACAATCTGCAGCTCAGCGACAGGTGTTTTCTCAATCGTCTCAGGTCTGACAAACTACGGCTTGGGTCATACGCGCACATCACTTCCTCAAAGCTGGATGATCCTCTTTCTGGTTCCCGGCGCATTCACCATTGCGCTCGGCGTGCTTTTTGCGCTGCTCTTACCACCTTCGCCAGACACACAGCCCATTCTTGCTATACCGGGATATAATAGCTTCAGCGAGGGTCAGAGGGAGCTGCTCAGCAAGCGCTTAGAACCGGAGAAAGGAGACCCGCTCAGAAATTGTGCGGGGGAGCTGGACTGGAAGGACGATTGGTCGGTGAGAGAAATCAGAAGGGCGGCTAGAGACCCCAAAATGTGGCTATTTCTTGCTATAGCTACTCTCATCTACGGTGAGCAGCTTGACTAATTCTCATGCAAGGGGAGCAGCAGGACATACTGAACCATTGCACTCATTCTCTCAATAGTTGTGAATGGAAGCGTGACCGTCTTTGGCCCCATCCTTGTCCGGGCTGTGTTCCGATCCGGCGGAGCAGAAGCACTTGCTCTCCAAGGTGAGCCACCATGTGCGCATGCCGAGTCATGCTTTTTGTATCTCATCGATCCTTCTTTTATTTCAGCTCCTGGCGGAGCAGTCACGGCAATCTCGATCTACCTAGTCATATTCATTTCACGTCGGTATCAAGGCACTCGACTCTTGTTGCTCATCCTCTCCTGTCTACCAGTGATAGCAGGCGCCTTGATGATCTGGCTCTCGGACTGGACTGATCGGGCAGTGCCATACGCAGGGTACCTCCTGCTGCCCATCTTTGGTGCGCCCTTCGTCATGCTTCTTGGCATAGCTTCCTCGGAAATCAGAGGCAAGACTCAACAAGCCATTGCCACAGGATCCATCTTTACAGGCTATTGTGCAGGAAATATCGCCAGTGGTTATATATTGGTCAACGATCCGAGCCAGGCACGTCAGAATTACGAGAAGACCTGGAAAATTGTCATCGGTGTCATGGCTGGCACTGTGGCCGCTGCGCTTTTGCTTGGGGCCGTCTTGCCTGGTGAAGTGCGTCGAGACAACATTGCTACAGTGCAAAGTGGAGTCCGGGAGCAGACGGAGCAGAAGCAGGAAGAAGTGGACGCCACGAATCCCAGCTCTGCTGGCCGGTCAACTTCTCGTGGCCATCGTCACAGAGGTCTGTGGAGATTTTTCCTGATCACGATATTACTCGGAGTGGTGCAGTCGCGTGATGTGGAGGAAAAGGGTGCCTACGCCGAGCACTTATCCATCCGGCCCTTGATAGACGGCCGGGTACACACGCACTTCTCTTTCAACGTTCGAGAAGCGGACCTTGAATCCCAGGTTTACAAAGACATCTGGAGCACAAATCACTACAACCTCCTTCCTCGAGCGCTTATGCATACTGCGCAGGCTGGAAGAGCGGAGGAGATTGCGCTGTCTATCAACCGAGGAACGTGGGATTATGGCAAGTGGGGTCACCCTATGCATGTGCATGGAGATGTGGGAATGGTCGGCAGTGGGGCGGAACTTTGGGCTCGCTTGAGAGGAATGAGGTGAGCTTAAGCTCTGCTTGTTGCGAGACAGATGCGTCGAGATTCTCACCACTCATGCGAAAGCGCGTTTCATGGCTACGATAGCAACGAGACCACGGAATCCGCCGCTCAACCATCTGAGCAAATTATGGTAGGCTGGAAAAGGCTCACCGCTTCACTAGCCGGCCTTTTCTGCACCACCCTCAATGCTCTCGACACACGAACGACAGTCTCTCCTTCCCACCTCCCCATAGTGTCGCCCCTCATCCACTCACGAACACAATCATCTTCACCGGGCCACCCCACCTCGTCCGATGGGCAGCGGTCAACCAAATTACTTCACTCGTTTTTACCTTCCGAGAACATCTGCACAGAGAACCTTTCGCCACTGCTTGGACTTTTGCCTTGCGCGGCCCACGCTGGGCTCGCCAGCCTGCTCGAACCACACGCTGTTGCTGCGGCGGATTTCAGCGGAATGACCGTTCGACTTGCCCGAGATGAGCACTGGGGAGGCCAGGATGGCAAGGGAGCTTGGCAGTTAAACATCGCTGTCAATGTCGTTTTTAGCCCGCACACGGGTCTATTCGAAGGGAGAAGAAGTGAGTGCTCAACTTTGGCCCTTTCAAGAGGTTGCGACAATAGCGCTGATGCCTTTTTTTGCGAACGCCTCAGATTGGAGCTTGACGAAGCTCTTCTCAAGATCCTTGCAGAGGAGCTGTCCGCTTGCTAGCAGCTCTACTTTGCATGTGCATCGACCGGCTGACGCACCTGTGGAACTCAACGAGGACGGCGACGTGGCTCCACCTGCATTTGTCGTTGAGCCGATGCCTTTGGGGCCTGTGACTGCAAGTGGCCAAGACGATCAAGAAGAGACGAAGAGCGAAGCGAAAGAAGCATACATGAGGGGAGAGAAGCTTGAGTACGATTTAAATGCTTTGGACATGCCTTTTGAGCTGGAGATGCGTTGGAGAGATGAGACTAGTTTCGCGCATCGTGAGTCTGCCATCGTATGAGAATAGATGAGGTAGAGTCTGACGCGATTCTTGATTTCTTTTGCTTCTTAGCGCACAACGTACCGCTGCCCGAGCTCTCTGTATCACGATCTTTCGTCGGCGCGGGTCAGGAAAGAGGACGGGTGCAGCTCACGCTCAGAAATATCGATCCCAAAAGGGAGAGGAACGTGCTCTATTACGACGTGTTGCCCTGGTTTGTTAGACCGTATCTGCACTCGCTCAACACCACTTTGGAGCTAGACGAATGGGGTGAGTCGTGCACCGAGGTTCAAGATCAGGCTATTACCCTAGCACAGCTGACCTGAGCTCACTGCGCAATGTTTGCAGACGAGTCAGCCTCGGACATTGTGCGTTTTGCCGATGAAGAGACGTTGAATCCTTTACTATCGCTCTCCTACAGCGCGGCATCGACGCGCGAACGACCGTCGCGTATTGAGGCTTTCCTCCGAGTTCCTCCTGCTAGCACCTTGCTCTTGACGTACGACTACGACAAGGCGTTTATGAGATATGAGGAGCACCCGCCCGACGCGCATAGAGGATTTGACTTGCCGCCCGCTGTCATAGTGGAGCGTGTGCGCAATCCTAACGATGGCAACGAGGTGTGGGGAAGGAGGTGGTACACTGCGCCAGCTCTGCTCGAAGTTGCTGTGCCCGATTTTTCTGTGAGTGGAAGCTGGGGCTAGCCGTCGAAGCGCGCTGATATTCATCACTTGGTTCGCCTCTCCTCGCGCCTCGTGTTGTTGCGTCTCCTACGCGACAGATGGTAAGTTTGGTGCTACTTTGTCAAGGACCGCTTCTCGATGCTGACGTTTATGCTTTCTTTGCTCCGGCCACGTTGCCGAATGACAGCCTTACAAGTGAGTCGAAGCCTTTCGTTCCATTGCCCACATGCAGCAGCTGACGCCGTGCTCACATCTCTCTATGCCTCTGCAGCGTGTAAGTATCCATTTCTGCTGCAGCTTGTACGCATCTACCGCTGCCCAAGTCGTGCTGATCGCTCCTTTTGTGTTCGTTGACCACCCTTTCTTTGCTTTTCAGCATGTGAGTCAGCGACTCTAGCGCTCGGTTCACGATGCTCAGTCGGCTCATGCGCTTCTCTCTCGTCGTCAGCATATTTTCCTCGACGCTTGTGGCGCTGGGAGCGGGCAGTGCGCTCAATAATCTGGTCCGAAAGTACAGCGACTCTGTCTCTGTGCGGTAGGCTTCCGTTACGCAACTACCTTGCGGTCTGCGCGGCGCGCCTATGAGATTGACTGTGGAGCATTCCAAGACCTTGTCTATCAACGAAAATTGTGAATGGAATAGCTATAGATGCAATTTGGCGTCGTCCGATTCTTTTGAATGAGTCCCAGGTTTTGAGGGTGCTTATTGATGTCAGCGAAGCTGAATAATAGTTTCACGTGACTCTCGCAAGAGGCGCCCGCGCAAGCACCAGACTCACCTTCGATTCAATTTGCCCGATGAGCAGATGCAGGTGGAGGCGGAGTCGCGGTTTTGTATCCTCTATTCGACCACCACCATCACCTTGCGACTGATGAGCATAGACGCATCCGCGAGCGCAATTAGACTAGGGATTCGAGCAGCACACGGCAGTAGTTCGTTTATTTCAGCGATCTTGATTTCTTTGGGAATTGCCAAGCAGAAGGATCAGCCAGCATGAGTGCTACCACCCGCACCGTTCCTGTGATTCTGTGCGGCAAGACGGCTAAAATCGCTGACGGTGTGCGAGCAGCTCTGCGCCCACAATACGAGGGTAAGTCTGCCACCTTGCCAACGCTCGCTGTCGATAGCTGACATGTCTGGAACCACTCACCATACAGTCGTGCAAGTGTTCACAGACCAACAGGACGCACAGACGGGCATCCAGAAGGCTCTGACGGATGATTCGATTAGCCTTGCGGAACGCATCAGAGCAGTCATCTTTGGCGGTGCGTTCAACGACGACAATATTCAGTCAATCAAGTCTTTTGCGACATCCCAGCAGAATGCTCGGAAGATTGCATGGTTGCAGCATGCGCCCCTCGAGAAGCCTAGAGAAGGTCCGCTCGACAAGGAAAAGTATGGTCAGGAAGTATCGGCGAGGATAAAGAGCGTTCTTGATGAGCTCAAGAATAAAGGCAAGCTTGAAGAGGGAGACGACGAGGTGTATCAATACTGAATAATCAGGATTGATCTAATATATGAGAGAGGAGAATATTTAAAGTGGCGTGTCAATCAGAATTGCGCGCATGTTGGATGGACTCCAAATATGACGCTCCTGCATGCAGAATGTTCTGGAAGTTGGAGGTAAGGACATGTTTCGTTCATCACTCACGCACTTCGTTCATGCATGTAGACAAAGGGCGAGATCACCTCATTGCGCACGGGCCGTTCAGCCATGCATGCATGCTTCAGCCTCTCACCACCTACTCCTGTACCTACACCAGAATTAAGCCGCCAGCATGGACGCTCCGATCAAGTGATTACCAGCAGGGCTCTACTTTTGGATGGGAAGGCGGTCGTCAGGCTGCAATCGTGAACAGCATCGTCTGGATGTAGTGCATACCCAAGAAAGCGCTCGGCGTGCAGAACTCATTCTTTTGCAGGCTCCGGCGCGAAGAGAAGATGCTCCTAGGGCGAAGTAGAAGGACCACAAGCCTCGCCCGCTTGCCAATCTTGGGCGCAACAAACTAGCATATATGCATGGCATCCAGATTCTACTTCAGCTCTTCCATCTAGCCCGGCTCAGTCTAGAAGCGCAAGTCCTCGACAAAGCTGAAAGGCTATCGTCACGGCTCGGTGCCATCCATTTCTTAGCTTTTCCGAATGCCGCCTTTCAGCATACAAAAGGCTTCGGCCACGGAACCTGACAATGAGCAAAGCGCTGCATCGCGCACCTTTGCATTGGCTGAGCTTCGCAGCGAGATCTTCCGAGCGCATCACGACCTCTTTTTACGCAGCATCCCGCAACCCGAGCCACACACGCTTCCGTTGCTCTCGGTCACGGACAAATTAGTAGAGGAGAGAGAAGCAAGTCTTGCAGCTTTGGGGGCTTTCCTCGAAGTGCATGGCTATAGAGCAGCTTGCCTCCTTGATAGGTACATCGCAAGACCCCAAGACCTCAAATTCCAGCTACACCTTTCGCATGACCTGCTTCAACGGCCGCAATATCGGGATGCTTGACTGCCACGTGAGTGCGTTTCATGCGTGAGCCCATGTTGGTAAAGTCTAGGAGCATAGAGCCCCGGTTCTACAACATTCTCGTGTTGTGAGGGGCCTGCCACCATGGAGGCTGAGAAGCGGTCCTTCTACAATGGAGTCGAGCTTCACTAACGTAGACATCTCTTAAATCCGGTGCAGGACCACCTCGCAATCTTGACTTCGAGAATCAACAACCGACCGATCTTGATCGTCGACACCTCGGAAGTCATGCCAACGAACGCAAATTGTTCGGGCAGCGCTGTCTTACGTCGGTTGGAGGGCTGCAATTTCAAGCGGACTTGCTTGATGCTGTCATCTCGACTCAGTATCCCAGACCAAGCAGCGATACATCTACCCGAAGGCAATCAGAGCCGGGCGACGATAGTCCGAATGTTCACGGCGCCTCGGAGTCACCTGACAAGCCACTCCTGGTCCTTCGTCTAAATTCGCGTGGTTCTCAGCAGCTGTCGTTGTTTAGGCACTTGCTGCATGGCAGGCGAGATCTGCTCGCTGACCCAGAATGCCCAATTGTGCCGCTCGTGGATTTTCTCGACTACGGACTGGCAAGCACCATTCTCATTCACCCAGTCCCCCAGGCGTACGGCCCCGATCACCGTCTGCCGACTCGCCACGACCTTCACATGCGCAGACGGATTGAGATGATCAGGGATGCAGTGTGTGGCCTTGCCTGGCTACACCGAGCGGGTATCTCGTTGAACGTGTTCGGTAGTGACCTGACTTTTACGTGGATGTATGCTTGCAAGGGCCGCCCTTCACGTCGCTTCACTGGGGCGCCAGTAGAGAGCCAACAAGTTTTAGAGGCACTACCAATCGAGCCTAGCGAGCCCTTCCCATTTGGTCCCGGATGGGTGATGCTGACGCCAGGCTGGGACATCTACCACGGAAAAGCTGGCTTGCCATGGTGCACTCCCACAGCAGCGGCAGATCCGCGTGTGCCCGGTCCTAGGCTGGTGAGGCTTGTCGAGTAAATTGCGGAAAGCGACGGCCCTTTTCATAGCTGATGTGGCCTCTTCCTTCTCACGCCTCATGTAGTGGTTCGCCAACATGCCATACGCCAGTCTTACCGACAAAGTCAAAGACGCTCATCCAGGAGGCCGAAAAGTCATGCCGTACGAGGGGAAATATCCGGGCCTGGTCGTGATACCGAAAGCATGCTCCACGCCTGAAGACCGAGCCTACCTGTATGCGCATCCAGGTGCGAATCTATTTGAGCTCCCTGAGTCCCTTCGATCAACGCTTGAAGAGCCAATGCCTTTTGACAGGTTTGGTAGGGATGTCTATATTATGGGAGACCTGGTCGGCCGACTATTGTTGAATTGCGGGCCACGGGTGCGCAGTCTAGAGGACATCAAAAAGGGTCTGCTCGATTCTCAGCATTCCGAGGTGCGCAAAAGGCCACCGCGTCCCTTTCCTCTGGCCAGTGAATGCCAATACAGTACTGACATCACATCGACGCCTCATTGCCTCGACGAGCAGCGGTTCGAAAGAGTACTACGCACACCCGTCAATGAACTGCCTCAGCTGCCCCAGCCTGGGCCAGATGCTACCGGATGTTGGGGGCTGAAAAGGGAGATCAGTAGAGGAGTAATCGCCGATGACGATGACGATTTCGCTGCTTTCCCGAGAAGGCTAGCGGATATGGCGCTCTCGATGCTAGAGGAGGATCCCAAAAACCGAATATCGATTCAAGATGCCGCAAAGATAGTAATGGAAGCGCATGACGAGTAAGTCGTTGTGATGGACGCGAACCTTTTGTTCTACAATACTGCGTCCGCTTACCAGAGCGCTTGGTTCTGGGCGTGAACATCATCGCTCGGATCGATCGCACCAGCCTGATTCCAAAGATCGTCTCGATATATGAAGACTGGATCAAGCTGCAGACTGTCGAAGCCAAAGAGGCCCAGAAGGCCGCGCCAATGCCGAGCACGGCTGAAGAGCAGGCGGCGTATGCTAAGACCATCCGAGAGGAAGAGCCTCCATACAGACTGTGGCTGGAGCATTTTCGTGGGCAGTATCTTGACGTGATTGACTCTTCTGTTGCAGCGGCGGTCGATGAGTATGTACGCTGTGAGTGCGCCGCTATGGCGACATTTATGCAGCAAATGCTCGGTGCTTATCTGCCGCCGCCTTCTGCGCAAAGACATCTCTAACAATGACGAATACGACAGCGACGAGGGAGAACAAGTATCGGTGTAGATTCGGATGGTCTAGGCTGGAGCTCGACGTGTCTTGCCGGTCCTGGCGACTTCCCGGGTGCCAATCTATCAGACGAACAGTCTGTCTTCGAAGTTTTCGAGATTCAGCCTTACCTCTATGCAGACCCTGACGCTCCTGTTTACTACGTCGAGGACTACACTCGTCATCCCTGGGCCTCGGATCGATCAGGGAGTCAAAGTGTGGATAGGATTTCGTGTCGTAAGCTAGGTCATGTGCTCAGAAGGGTCGACATCTTTCAGATCTGCAAATCGCTAAACGCGCTAGAGTACCATGTAGGTAGTCTCATCGTCCAATGAACGGCGATCAGTACTTGTTCACGTATGACGAATACACATGACACGACCACATTCGCAACACCTCTACCTCTCCTGTTGGCATGGCGAGTCTGACATCGGTTCAGGCACTCCTCGAGAAAGCACATCCTCTCAATATCAATCACTTGACGCTCAGAGCACGCCTGCACTTTCAGAATTATTGTATCTCGCTTGGCCGTTCACGCCTCGGGTGGACGTCCTGCTCGCAAGCCAAACAAAAGCCCGCAGACTGTCCTAGTCGGCCAGCTACTACCAACTTACATCCTGAAGCAGAGAGAGACGAACTTGGCATTTCTGCAGTCTTCGATTCCTCAGATACAAGCCAAGAGATCGGTACAAGCGCCGGTACGTAAGGCCACTTTAACAGCAATACACCCTCACGCGCAAGACTGTCTTTGGTGCTTTACTGTCTCAGCATCGCTAGCCAAGAGCCTGCCAGACCGTTGCGTTCAATTTGGAATACAAGAGATCAGCTTGCGCAACTTGCGCCAGCGATGCAACATCGAGACTCAGCACTCACGCGAATGGATTTCACTGTCCAAGAAGGTCACAGCCCCCAGCTTTTGTAGTCGGGGTTAGGTTTGTAGCCCATCGGAGAACCCAGATCTTTCACAGCAGTTCCATCGGCGTTTGTGAGCCACATGCGCTTGATGAGATTCTGAGGAGCGTTCGGGCCCGCCTCCTGGAAGGCCGCTTCAGCAAGTGCCAGATTGGACCTGAACTCGTGCGTCAAGATTTGCAGTTGGAGCTCCAAGTCCTTTTTCGTCTGGCGATCCAGCTTCGCACAGGTCGCAATCTCGTTGATGAGCTTTTTGTGGCGACTATCAACTCCATTGTCAAAGTCGGTCCACGCTCTTCTGACATCCCCTAAAGCCCTCAGAGCTTCGGGTAGCGACATGCGCACGTGACACGTCTGGTCGAGCTGAACATACTTCGAGGTGAGATCGCTGATGGACCTGACCTGGACCTTGCCGTTGCTGAGGACAGCTTGGCCCAGACCCAGGTCTGCCCGGTAGAAAGTGCCGTGTAGGGCTTTGAGCTTCTTCCAGACGAGCTCGGCGGCCTTTTCCTGTGCCGGCGTGACAACCTGTTCAGAGCCAGTATTAGCGACGGGCATGGTGAACGCGGTGGGCGGGAACCAGAGGAGGGGAGCTGTCGAGATGGCTAGAGAGGGAGGGGTTGTTGTATCTGGGGCGGTGAAGGTGTTGTCATCACACAATGACGACTAGACGTTCCCGGTGGTCATTTTATACCTTCAGGCAATGAGCCTTCCGGAGGAAGCATGGGCGCGTATCAGCTGCGAGGGGCTCTAAGCCATCCATCCTGCTTGCGGATGAATAACAGTCAGGAAGCAAGTGATGAGGCCCAATTTGTTCGAGCGCTGTTACGTATTTTCCACGTATCGTCTGTCGCTCTCTTGTCGGGAAGCAGCCACAGCCACGAGAACAGCCACCGACTGTCTCCCGCCCAGCCGCAAAAGCCACTTGAGGAGCTCAGTTGATATCGGCTACGAGCGTGCGTCAGTCAGCAAGCGTGATTTGCTTGTTTTCATCGAAAGGCACGAATCGCTTGGTGGGCCTCGACTGCAGCATGTGCGGGAGGTGGATGGGTTCCCTCAAAAGTCGGCATACTCAGCTGCAGTGGTGCTAGCCCAGTACAGATGGCATGATATGAATGGTGCGACGTAGCTATGGCCACTTTCGGGCCGAGCCTGGGAACACCAGCGTCTAATGCAGGTAGCATTTTCCGGGAGCAGCCTAGAGTGGAATGCTTGCCTCGCAGCCACGAGCAGTGAGTCGGCGTATGCGCTGATTGATGACACGGTGCAAATATCACTTGGTAGTTCCCACAGTGACAAATAAAGTTCAAGCCACACCGGACTCATGCTACGTACCCCAGATCCAAGCTCAACGCAAGACAAATCACCCTGTATCCCTGAGAGCTTGGAGGTGAAGCGCTTGTTCGAGAGCGGAGTGGATCCGCCCAGGTGATCATTTTGGAATGCTGGCCGAGGCGCAGAGGTCTCGAGTCCACTGCGCTGACCCGAGCGGGAGCTGCCTGCGAAGCCTATACGCTCGTCGCATTCGCATGGGCTGCACCCGCGTCCGAACATCCAGCAAGTTCAGACTAGGTATGAACTGGAGGACTCGAATGGCAAGCAATGTACTGCTTGCGTTCCAGAGTGGGTCCACCAGTGGACCTTGGCAACTACCATTCACAGCAATCGTGATCAGACGGACGCGTGCATGGCGCGCTCGCTCCCCGCGACTGCATGGTGGCTTGCTTGTACTTTGGCGGGAGGACGAGCGGGTCGCGTTGCCCTCAACTGTAGCGTGCGGTCAAGAGGCTCACTAACATTTTTCCGAGTTTGAGTGTCATTCCCCCGGTCAGCCCAAGGTGGACCGACGTGTCATGAGCGCCATTTGCGGTCAAACCAGCATCCCCATAGTCGCAGGATATTGACCCCATGACGGCCCCAACAGTAGGATTAAAACCTAAGTAGTAGGGGGTTGAAGCCATTCACTCGCGACTAGGTCTACGACAGGCGGCCCGCACGGCGCACTCGAAAGCGATTCCGCTCGAAGCTGCAGCAGGGCGCAGCGGTGCGTGTCCGCCATCCAGCATGCATGCAGCGATGAAGCGAAGCTGAAGATCGCGACTACGCAGCGACTTGCCTGCCTTGCTCCCACACACCACCCTGAGCATCATTACGACGACCATGCAAGAGCGTGAACGTTGATGTTGGTCATGTGCGCTGGTTGAGTCGAGGCGATCGACCCGTTGGCCCTCGTCTGCACCGCCCTGCGAAAGGGATACCAAAATTAGCAGAATGGTTGAAAGCGCCCTGCACGTAAGCGCGGCGGGGCGTACCTTCGCCATTGCTGAGCTTCGGGAGCGCATCTTCGAAGAGCACTACACGCAATGGATGGCCAGAGTTCCTCAGCCCGAACCGGATCTGTGGCCTTCGTTGTTGGTTGGCAAAGAGTTGGACAGCGCAAAAGAAGACATCCTGCGCTCACTTCAGCCATTCTTGCAAGTGCATGGCTACAGGTCAGCATTCATCTTGGAGCGATTCACGAGGAAAAGTCGCGAACTGGCCTTCGAATTGCATTACGCGTGGTCGAATCCTCCATCTCTGACCGGCTGGTGGCCGATGGCAGGAGAACTTGGCGGGACCGGTAAGTAGGGCATGGCTCACGCAAGCTGGCCTCTCGGTGACGCTCGCAAGTGTCCGCCAAAGAATGACGCGTACGCTGATGACGCTTGATGGGATGCGTCTAGCCCCCCTCGGAAGCGTCGACACCGCAGGCTATTTCCCCACTACGACCTTACAGCGCTGGGTCAACGGCTACCCCGACGAGGGCAGCCTCTTTGAGCAGAGACCTGCGCAGCGGAGCGGCTTGCAGTTTGAAGCTGATTTAATCGATGCGATCGTCTCGGTAGAAGAGACCGCCCCTGAGCGGCGCGGCTATGACAGCTCCTGCTGGACACGCCCTCTGGAGAGTAAGACGACCAAGTTGGACGGCCCGGAGCTACACCGCCATGTCGTGCGCGTCGGAAAGGAGGACTCGCAGCAGATGCGTCTGTTCAGACACCTGTGGAAACGCAGAAGAGATCTTCTACTTGATCCTGATTGCCCCTTGATTCCGCTCGTCAATTTCTTGGACTATGGATGCAATACGTCACTCCTAATACACCCAATTCCGTGGGCTGACGAGCGGAGCATCCACTTGCCTTTGCCTCCCAGTCTCCACATGCGCAGAAGGTTGGAGCTAGTCAAAGACGCGATTTGTGGTCTGGCATGGTTTCATCGGAATCGCATCTCTCTGAACGTTTTTGGAGAAGACATGACCTTCTTATACATGTACATCGACAAGACGCATCAGACGCCTGCTCCACCTCATTCCGCTGCGTCTAGCAAGCGGCCGCTGATCGTAGAGGAGCTACCTCTGGAGCCTAACGAAGCGTTTCCCCACGGGGCAGAGTGGCTCACGGAAACAGGCGAACGGGCAGACGAACGAGCGAGATGCGGGCTGCCATGGTGCAGTAGAATGGCCATCGGCGATCCGCGAGTACCTGAACCCAAGCTTGTGAGTGCAGAGAATCAACAGAAGCTGATCTAAGACACAGTTCCGAATATAATCATATTGCTTCTTAACGGCGCTCGGAATCAGTGGTTCGCGAATCTTGCTTACGCCAGCTTCACAAGCAAAGTCAAAATTGTGCACCCAGCGGGCCCGGTAATTATGCCACAAATTGAGGTGTCACACCGCTATGATAAGAGCGTTCTGCCTCTATGGTGCACTACACCCGAGAACGCAGCATACTTGACGGCCAATCCCGAATCCAATCTCTTCAACATGCCAGATAGCATGCGAGATGAGCACCACGAGGAAGTGCCTTTCGACAGGTTCAAGCGGGATGTGTACGCTATGGGAAACTACGTCGCTCGAAGATTGTTGAACGAGAAGATGTCTTTCACTGAACTGGATGAGATTCGATCAGTCTTAATGAGCTGCAAAGGATCAGAGGTGCGCTGTCACGACCTTGGACCGACGCAACGAGACCCTAGTCTGTGTTGAGCCCCGATCCTTTTCTCGCTTCGCCATCAGCGTTTCGACAAGACATTGGAGACACCGGTTGCAGAGCTGCCACAGCTGCCTCAAGAAGGACCAGATTCGATTGGGTATTGGTCAGGCGAAGCGAACCCTTATGCCTTGCCAGAAGACGAGTTTGCAGCTTTTCCGCGCAGGCTGGCGGATGCAATTCTTGCTATGATGGCGGAGAAGCCCGAAGATAGAATCGACATCGAAGAAGCTGCTAGGGTAGCGAGGGAGGTGCATGACGAGTGAGTGCCGGCAACCTAACGCGGACTGGGCCCTATGTGCTCAACTTTCGACCGGGGTGCACGCTGTCCTTGTGCTCCATTGCCGTAACAGATTCGTGCCAAGGATCGAATCCATTTACAACGAGTGGGTCGCCTTGCAAAGGCAGATATGTAAAGACGGGTTGAGAGCGCGACCAATGCCGCAAACCCGTGAAGAAGAAGAGGAATACCTGAAGGAGATAAGAGAAGAGAGTCCACCCGGTAGACTCTGGCTCGAGCAGCTTCGAGGACGCTTTTTGGGCGTCCATGGCATGGAGCGCAAAGGCGAGCCCTTTGATCGTGAGTCTGTTGTCTTCCTGGCGAGGGTAGACAAGGTAGGCTTCGCTTACGCTACAGCTTCGTCGCCGCAGATCACTATGAATACATTCACATTCTCGAACCCGACTCATCCGAGGAAGAGTCCGAAAGTGGTTCCGAAGAGTCCGAAGAAGAGGCGCACGAAGAGCTAGAAGTGGACTCCGAAGAGTCCGAGCAGGAATCGCACGAAGAGCTGGAGGAATTTGTGGAGGAGCAGTCGCCCGACTCGATGGGAGATGATTCCGAGCTCGGATCTCACGAAGAGGCAGAGGCAGCCAGCGGGGAAGAGTCGAAGGCAGTTTCTGAGAATGACGCTGGCGATGAGCGCGAGATATGGGAAGCAGAGGCGAACCAAATGTCGAAGGTAGAGGAGGAGCAAGAAACGCAGGGTCAGAACGAATGGATGCACAGGGGACTAGACGAGGAATTGGAGGAGACAGGCAGGGAAAGAGAGGATCAAAATGAGATTTGGTCAGAAGAAGGCGTGCAAGGAGAGTTTGGAGCAGCAGAGGAGCAATCGAGCGCAAGTTCCTTTTCTCAGTCCGAACAGCAGACGGAGGATGAGCACGAATCAACAGAAGAAGAGCTGGAGACAGAGCCAAACGACGACGAGCCCAAAGAAGAATCTGACGGCTTCCAAGACGACTCTGCATGGTCGGAAGGGGCAGACTCCGGCGGAGACTTTGACGACTACGACGACGACTACGACGACGACTACGACGACGACGACTATTAGAGCGCGGTCCCATCGAGCAGAGCGTGCACTCAGAGCTACGACTCGCCTTCGTTGCGTATCCTGAATCGCAACGCGCTTCCTTGAGGTGTCAGACGTCTATCGGAGCTCCACGACAGTGCACAGAACGTGCAAGCGACATGCTGGGTCACACAAGCGGCGGAGAGACCAGAGCTCTCAAGATCGCATACGAATTCCGTTTTGTACACTCGAGCTCAATTCTCGCGTTCTGAAATCAAATGATGTCGTCTGAGTACATCCACTCCTGCACACTCCGCAATGATTTGACTGGCATCAAGACTACCTCAACGATCACGTTGCTCTCCATCAGTCGTCTGCACGTTGCTCGGTCCACCGGCTTCTCGAGTCCCGCGACGGGGGCAAAGTCCTGCATGAGGCCGGTCCTAGCCGATTCTGCACGATTCGCTTTGCCTTGGCCTAACCGCAGCCCTAGCTCCTCACAGGCGTCCTCCACGCGACTTGGAAGCTGGTCGCCCAAAAGGCGCAAAGTTCTACTCCTTCGCTGAACCGCGTCAAATTCGACGGAGGTGGAAGCTTGCCATTTTGTGTGCTCGTCGAGCATGGAGCCCGACAGGGTATCATATCCCGTGATGTTGAGAGCGGCCGAAGCAGAGTATGAAGCAGAGTCGAAATGTTCTGTGAACTCGACATCGAAGAGGAAACATTCCGCTTTGACGGTGAGGGTCTTGCGCTCTTGAGTGCTCAGGGAAGATGCGTTGGTCGACACCAGCATCGCATTATCGGCCCCTAGATTGTAGCCGTAGATGAAGTAGTCTCCATACTTGGCCTCAAATTCTGTCAAGCCTTCGCCGTACTTGAGGGCCAGAGAAGATTCCTGGCTCAGCTCAGGGGGCCTGCGGAGGATGATGGAGCCGCATCGGTAGCTCGCTCGAACAGAAGTCTTGATGTTCTACAAAGTGCAACAGAGAGGACCGTCAAAGGACGCCGCATTTTTCCTAATGAGGCGCAACATCTCGTCAAGACTCACATCATCGTTTGTCGAGATGTTCCTATCGTACTGAAGCGAACCGGAAGCCGTGCAAAAGCCAAGATCGACAGTGGCGGTAAAGCCAAAGCTCTCGTGGTCCTCTTTGAGCACAGTCGACTGGGTCTTTGCGGATTTGAAAGTGCCAGTGGTGCCGCCATCAGCGCAGAGGTACATCATTTGACCAACATCGCTGTCATTTGTGAGCTCAGTCGCAGTCCAATCTTCAAAAGGCGAAGCTTTGGACCAAGGATCCGCCGTCTTGTACAGACTCGAGTGAAAGGTTTGACCAGGAAAGAGCAGATGATCTGAGCTCCAGGGCACCGTGATTGGAAGTCTTTTGCTGGCCAATTCGGCCAGCGAGGGCTTTCTGGACTCGAAAGCGGCTTCACTCTGGGCTTCTTGGATGGCGAGATCCATCGTGTCGAGTGTTGGCCTCAGAGGCGCTTCACTATGTGAGGGTGGTTGTTAGCTTCACGAGGGCACCCACCGTCCGCGAAGTCCTGGACGCAATGTCGGAACCAGTCGCGAAGATCAAGTCAGAATTTGTCACCGTTCGCGAGGTGGGACTTGCTGAGTGATCACACCAGGGAGTCGAGCTTGCGAGTCGTCAGCGAAAGAGGGCAAGACTGGTAAGTTTGGCAGCCAACGCCGCATGGTCGGACTCCCAGGCAGCTACAGAGGAGGTCTCCGCAAGCCACACCTTGCTCGCCCTTCTCGGCCCGCTCGGCCAAGATGCAGATGGGCTTGCTCCTCTCTGCACGTCTTGAGTCACGGTCCCGCTAGCGTCATGCAGGAACCAAAACGCGCAGATTGCATCCGCCTCGCCACAATGCATCCCGTTGCGCTCCCGAAGTTGGTGCGTGCATGCGTGCGTGCTCCCCGCCGATTCCAGACTCACGACTCCGCGAACCTTACTTCTCTCGCTCCGATGAGACTACCATGAGAGCCGAACGTTCGCACGAGCCAGCCACTGCAAGTTCCTCCTTGAGCTTCCCACGGCAAATCAATATGTAGGCATAATGCTTCTTGCCTTTTCCTTTGGGTCGAGCAGTTGAACAATGGTCGCTAGCGCCCTCTCGAGCCACGCAAAGAGTTGCGCGTTGCTCTTTTGACAAGCATCCACTTTGATCCTGAACATTGCCCACCTTCACCAGCACTCATTACCTCTGCCCCTCCAGAATCGCAGCTACACCGTCTTGGATCGCTGTCATTTGACGTTGAAGCGCAATGTCGCTGCTACTTGCTCCATAGTGAGTCGAAGCTCTCCACTGCGAAGCAGGAACGCATCTACACAGTCGCTCATCAATCCTTGACGTTGGCCTTTCATACTCGCAGCAACAATGCCATGCGCATTGGACAAGGGTGAGGCAACTTTTGGCGACGCTCGAAGCACTATCAGATGAGATGCTGACTGCTACGGCCGCTGATGCCTTCAGTTTCAATTCGTACACACAGCAGATATGCATCGACGATGCCGTAGTAGTGGATCCTAAGCGACCGGAGAATGTCATCAACAATGCGGGCGTGACGATGAAGATGCTCGCAGAGCATAGCAAGAGCACCAGCGCCCTGCCGCGCTTGCGAGGTCTTATGGATGGAGGCGCCTCTCAGCTTCCCACGCCCAAGAACGATGTCAGCCAGCCACTGCCAACACATCCCCAGAACGCTGCCAAGAAGAAGGTCATTGGGCCTACTCCGCCACCCGCTTTTCGAAAGTCCAGAGCCGAGCCCGAACCAGCCGGCAAAAGCGGCACAGATGCCGCCAAGAAGAATGCGGAAGCGATGAGCCACGAGGAGATCAAATCGACGCTTGACGAGATCCACGCGAACAACGATGCCAAAGTTGCCGCTGGGACGATGGGCGTGAAAATGCAAGATGGCGAGAAAGAGCTGCCCTGGACGCCTGAGCAGGCTCGCGGTGCAGCTCAAAATGTGGAATATCAAGCCAAGTTTGTGAACAAGTTAAGTGAGATTACCGACGACATGTCGATCTCAGGCTCCTTGTCCATCCGCTACAACGCCATCGGAGGGTCAGGCTCGGGCTCCTTTTTCGACGCCGAGACTTTTTACGATTCTGACCTGGTGTACTACGTCTCTTGTCGCGTCACCAACTCGACTCTGGCCTACAAAGACTGCCTGTCTTTCAATCCTTTGCGCTCTTGCATGACCAACGAAAAGCTTTTCAACGAGGTCTTCGGAGACTCGTTCATTTCCGGCTTCCTCGAGGGTGGCGAGTTCAATGCAGTCATTTGCATGAAGGTACATAACAAAGCGAAGAAACGGGACATCAAGGCTGAAGCCAAAGTGGCCTTGACTGCTGGCCCTGTCGAGGTGTCCGCGCAAGGCAATGTCAAGCTGGCTGAAGAAAACGTGACCAACAACGTCTCCACCACGATATTTGTCCGTTGGTGCGGAGGAGGTAACGTCAAGGCATATGACGATGAATGGACGGTGGAGTCTGTCCTGGCGACTGCCGCCAGATTTCCTGCACTGGTGGGCTTGTATCCCCAGCGCACGTACGCCATCTTGACAAAGTACGAATTGTTGAGATCGTACAAGGAACTCAAGCCTCGTGCTTTGAGCCCTCTCCAGTACGAACTCGCGCATCTTTACACCAACATGCTAGCTGACGCATACATGGAGTATAAATCGCTCGCCAAGCGCATCACTGGCGACTTGGCCGACGTGCAAGCTGGCTTAAAGGTCATCGTGGAGACAGACGTCAACACACGTGCCCCGCTGTCCTCATCACTGAAGCGAGCTGGTCTGACGTACTTCCCTGCTACTCTCAGCGGGCTAGACAGCGCTCGTGCCGGAATAAGGAAGCAGATGAACGCGATCTCGCAAGAGGTCGAGGCGCTGGTCGTTCAGCCTCAACTAGCAGTCGATCCTAAGCATCAGCAGCCTTTTGTTGGGCCCGCATCATTTGCGAGCCTGGTTCCTGACGTCGACGTGAAGGATGGTCGTCGACGCAAGACTGCGGCTCCTCTCGACTTGCCGCGCATCAACAACGTCCAAGATGTGACCAGCGCTCCTTCTGCTGAGGCCGAGCAAGCCGTCGGGGAGGATTCGCTGTGCCGCTCAAGCAAGAATAGTCGCTTCGGTGCTTTGAGTCACGAAGAGCAACTGAAGCTGCAAGAGCTGGAGTATGCTATCGAAGGCATTGCCCAACAATATCAGTGTGATGTGCCAATTGGCGATCCCAGTGCTGGTCAGCTCTTCACAACTCTCGACTTTGCCCAAGCGGAGACGACCGTGACTGATGTGTGGGCTATAGCTGACGATAAAGACAGATTGGCATCGCTAGTCATAGCTTTCGACAACGGTCTCACCTGCACCTACGGCAAAGAAGCTACCTCGGCACAAGTATCTCGTTGCCCCGAGTCCCACTGCATCCGTTCTATTGATGCGCAAAAGCAGACGGTCGGCTCGATCAATGTCCAGTCTCTCGAAACACCCAGCGATGGCAGCTCACAGATCGTTGGCATCGAGATACTGGTCTCGGACGACAAGAAACTCAGCCTGCTGGCCCCGTCTTCCATTCTTCTCGATGGACAAAAGCTAACTTCATACGAGTATAGGACTCTCTTCCGTGGAGGTGCTCTAGCAGGCTTTTGGGGAAGATGCGATGAATCTAACGGATTGCATCGCCTCGCACCAATTTGGAGCAGAGCCGTCCAGGTAAGTCATGTCGCGAGATGAGACAAGATTAGTGCTGGGCTGATTCATTGCTTCTTGGCATGGCAGCGGAATGTCAGTGGAGACAAGAAAGCGGGTCCGCAGTCTGATCGTATGCTCGGTACTTCCAAGTCTGAATGGGTGAACAGCAAAACGCCTCGCAAGATCAAGTATCCCATTGGGCAGCTGCTCGGTGTACCACAACAGCTCATACATGGCCCACACTATCTCAAGTCTTCCGAGAAGGCCAAGACCGACTTGAAGGGACTCGTGATGGGTGGCGAGATTGACCAAGTGGATCGGCTAGGCTTCAGGCTTGGTACCATGACCCGCGTGGAGCAGGATGCCCTCTTCGTCAACTGGATGGTCCCGCCCGAAATTGAGACGGTCGACGTCCACTGTGGCTCGATCACTACGCAGCCCAGCGCAGAGCCGATCAGATTCCCCAAAGCTTACGGGAAAGATGTCAAGCCAGATGTGAGGTGTTGGTTCAGCAGCATTTCTGCCGAGGTCAATCCCGACCAATCGCCCCCCGGAAAAGAACTTTATGTTCGGGCCTCCATCGTCAAGGACTCGGTCACCAGCGAAAGCTTCCGCGTGGTTCTCGAGCCGTCGGATGGAACAGTCATCTTCCGCAAAGTGGTCATTGGCTGGCTGGCACATACGCACTCGACAGACAAGGCCAACGCAAGCATTGTCAGCGGCGAAGAGCGCTTCGAAGATTTCAGCAGCTCTCGCTGCATTCGAAAACTGGAGCCTAGTCTGGAGAGCAAGCCCACGGTCAACTTTGTGGGCGTCAATGAGCTGCGCACGTTGCCCGATAGACCCATCAGCTTCACTTCTGCTTTCCTACCTGGCACGTCCAACACAGAGCTCCAACTCGAGTACGGAAATTTAGGCTCAGGCGTCAAGGCTCTTGGGCTTACCTGGATTCTGGCCATTTGATGTACTCAGTTTGCATGTGACACGTACACCCAATTCATGACGTTCGCCTTCAGCATAATGCTCTTTGACGCGTTTCACAGACACGCTTCGCGCCCATTGCAACCAAATTTGGCGGGGCGTCACAGCGCGGTTCGTCGTGGCAGGTCTTGGTCCGACATTGACGATTCACGCAAGAGGCACCAGCGAACGAGCATTTGCTTTCAAAATGAGCCACGGTGCGGAAGAACAGCTTTGCGGCAGGAGAGCTGCCTAGAATGGGTAATGTACCTCAACACCGTCTCTCTCGCATTTGTCGCTGCCACTGTACGCGTAGACCTGGGCGCTCTCTTCGCGGCTGTTGGAAGGCCACCTGATTGTGTATCTTTGGTCTCGCTTGAGCACAAATCTGAAAGGTAGGTGAGAGTCAGGAGTAAGGAATAGCGTACGGTCAGGCGAGTGTGTGAGTCGTTGCAGCGGCGTGGCAACAAACGTGCGCCCGTGCACTCACTCGACAGCGTTAGTCTTGTGAGGTGATTTGCGGCAGATCCATTCGTCTCCGTTATTTTCTCGCAAAGCTAGAGCGCACTCGCCGCGATAATTGTCGCTGCCTTCCGTAGCAAGGTACCACACCCTGCCATTCCAATTTTCATAGCTCCTGATCCAGTAAGCGTCATCACTGACGGGCTGCAGAAGCCAGCGTTGGTTGGCCCCTCTATGAACAGAGTGGATTGTGAGTCTGTTGATACCCACGTGCCAGTCGAAAACCCAGCATGGGCCGATGACCAGCCAACAATTTGCTCCATATCTCATCATTCTACACACGAGTCACGGGAGGTAAAGCCAAATGTAGAGTCAGCAATCACGAAGAGGCTGAATGCGGCTTCATGGACGTACCTGAGTAATTCAGTCTGATCATTGAGCTCTCGGTTCCTCTGAGAAGCGCTCCTCGATGATTGCTCTGCAGAGTTCTTTTCAGATGTAAGGTTGTCAATCTGTCTTTGCAGCTCAACCCTCTTCTCTTCCACCTTCGTGCGAACATCGTTGTTGCCACGCTCTACAGCAGCTTCGCGCTGTTTTCCGAGATCCGTCTTGTCATTTTCGAGCTGCGTTTTCACGCTTTCAAGCTCGTCGATGCGTTTTTGAAGCTCTGCACGCTTGTGCTCAACCTCTTCCTTGAGTTTTCTGTCTGCTTCTGTCTGGTCGGTCGTTCGCGCAGCCGCGGCGGCCTCTGCAGCCTTGGCTTCGCGGTCGAGAGCTTCGCGCGCAGCAGTGGCAGCGTCTTTTTTGGCTTGAGCAAGTTCCCTGTTAAGGGCTAAGATTTTCTTCTCTGCTGCGTCAGACTCAACCTTCGATTTGCGCTTGTCGTCATCCCAAGCTCTCTTCACTGCCAGTGCGTCTTCGAGACGCGTCTCGTTCTTTTCGTCGATGGCACGTGCCAGAGCTTGCTTCTGATCCCGTGCTGGATCTTTCTTAGCATCGCTTGGATTTTGATTCGCCCAGACCATGCCGAGACGCCACAGGGCAGCGTCATCTTCGGTCTGCTCACTGCGTCCCCAGAAGCCGACAACGTATCCGCGCTCTAGAGGAGAGTCAAAGGTGATTGTTCGAATCTTGTGAAAGGGTCTGCCGTTGATGATCCTTCGACCAAAGCCCGCTCTTCTGGTCTCCGCGCTCTCCGCAACGCCAGAGTGACCGTGATTCGTACACCATTTGAGGGACAAGATCGAGTCGATTCCTCGATCAATCGCCTCTGTGCCGGACACCAGAACGATGGACGTGATGCGCTCATCTGGCTTGAGGGAAATGGAAGTCGTTGCGCCTTGCACGTTAGGCACGTCGGTCTTGCCTCGCCTCCAAGAAAGCCCATTTGTGTATTTGCAAATGAGACCGCAGACGACGCCTTCGTTCATCTTTACGGTCAAAGACTTAAGCAAGAATCCAGGCTTGACGAAATCCAAGCTGCTAAACAAGGAACCTGGCGCAGGAACGGTCTCCTGATTTCCGATGAGTGGAGTTAGGCGAATGCTCTCCTCGATACCATCTCCGCGCGCGGCAAGGAATGTCTCTAGACCCTTGACTTCGTCTTTGAAGAGTTGCAGCTGGTAGTCAAGCGTCTCGCCTTTCGTCGGCTGCTTGATGAAGCACAGCTTAGAGCATTCTGACAAATCTCCGTAAGAACCGTTCACATCCTGAGACGTCTTCTTACTGTCGCTTTGCTGCTTCTCGGCTTCTTGCGAGCTGACATACATTCTCTCTCCGGTGAGGGGTGAAGTGCGTTTGGTGGAGCGCTGAGCTGGCTCCAGAGCAGGCAAAAGGGTTTCAAAGGCGAAAGGCGATAAGAACTCCTCTGCCGGTTGCGACAGCACGTGATCGGGCCTCTTTGTAACATCTTCAACGCGATTGATGACGAAGTTCATTTGAAGACGGACGGCTTGACGAGCAGCGTCCAGCCCATCAAGAGTAGGGGGAAAGAGGCCGATGCGCTGCTTCTTGTGAAGCGGTGACAGAGTACTCCAATTTCCTGTGCCGTCAAGAATCAGCTTAGCACCTTGAATGCCATTTTTAGCCTGCTCGCGCAGCTTCTTGATCCCATCATCTAAGTCTTTCTGCTGTCCAGCGAGCTCTGCCTTCCTGAATTTCGAGGTGTTATTTTGAATCTCGGCAATCTGTACAGACAGTCGACTGTAGAGGGCCTTGTAGCTCATAAAGACATCCAGCAGCTCGTTTGTGTACAATGCCGCATTTTCGTAGGCTACCGGGATGAGTTTGGGCGGCTTCAGAGCTTGGAAACTTCGCAATGACTCGTACTTAGTGAGGATAGCGTAGGTCCGTTGAGGCGTCTCAGCTACGTGATCTGGGAAGCGCGCCGCAGCACGAGTAAGGGACTCGACGGTCCAAGGCTCGTTGGGAGGCTTGATGACACCTCCACCAAGCCAGTTGACCTGGATGGTGGTCTCGGTGTTGAGCTCGAGGTTGGCTTTAGCACTCTTGTAAGCTACTTGGCCGGAGACGTCGAAGCTGGAAGTTCCAACGGTGATGGCACCTTCAACGCTGATATCTCTCGCTTTGCTTGTGTTCAAAACCTTCATAGTGACCAAAGCGGTCAGCTCACCGCCCTCGAGAAATCCACTGATGAATGAGTCGCCTAGTGGGGGGCCGCCTTTGCGTTAGCTGGGTCCGCTAGGCGAAGTGACAACCAAGCCTTTGTCGGAACGGGGCAGCAGGTGAAAGACTCACCGAACACCTTGCGAAAGTTGCTCTCATCGATGCCATCGCCGCATGGGTTGTACTCAAGGCAATCGCGAAAGTTGATAGACTGATTGACTACCTTGACGCTGATGTAAAAGTTGAGGTCAGACGATTTGAATTTGTCCGTGTCGATGAAGGATCCCTTCCCGGAGCCGCCGATGGAGCCTTTCTGGATTGAAAGTGCGGCGCTGATACCGAGATCATTGGTGATCTCGCTGAGCTTGTCGATGAATTCGGCCCGGTAGATGACGGTCTGGCTCACGCCTCTGGAGCTCTTAATGTCGAAGATCATAGTCTTCCTGCCCTTGTTCAAAAGCGCCGTGTTCATCTTTTCTCGTGACTTCTCAGCTTCCAAAATGAGCTTTTTGTGAGCTTCAATCATTGCTTTGAGGTCAAGCGTGTTCTTGAATTTGTCGGCTGCATCGGCCATGGCAGGGTCGCGTTCCTTGCGCCTGATTGCTTTATCTTGGTCCGCAGCAATTTGTTTCTTGAGAGCAGCTTGCTGCGCCGCTTCGCGCTTCGCTTTGGCTACTGGGTCTTCTGCTGGTGGCGCTGCGCCCTTCTTCGCGGCTGCTGCGGCGCTTGTCTTGTCTCCAGTCGTGGCTGCTGTAGTAGTACCGACGCCTGCAGCAACAATTTGAGGGCCAGTCGCAGCACCGTTATGAATAGAAATTTTGGTCAGTGGTTACGCTATTCGCGCGCTAGCATGGCCTGCCATTCTCACCGCCTGGTGACAGCTCGCCAACCTCAGCCGCTCCCGTTCCGACCTTCTTTGAGGTGGTGTCTGGCTTGACATCCTCGCCTTCCGCGCCTACCGCGGTGGGCGCAGCTAGATGGATGCAGACGCGTCAGTGGTGAAGTTACCTCACTTAAAATCTGGACGATGGTGAGTGTGGATAGCGTAAATTTGCTCACCTTCTGCTGCCTTCTCTTCAGCAGTGCTTCCTAGCTTAGCACCAGCTGCATGGGATGGCTCAATCAAGGCTGTGCCTTCTGCGGTGGATGGCGCTGCGTCGCCGGCTTCTGACTTGTGGATTGCGTCAAAGGATTCGCTTCCCAGACCGTCAGGGCTACCGCCAGGGGCAGCATCGGCAAGTGGCTCTGCCGCGGAATCTGTTGCGTCCCCTGCTGGTGCAGCTCGAACTTCATCAGAGGTGGTGTCTTCCACGGTGGGAGGAGGGGCATCAAGCTCTGCTGCAGCTTGCGCAGCTTCGGGAGCTGCAAGGGGCTCATCCGACGCAGACTCTGTGGTAGCCGTCGCAGTTAGCTCTGGCTCAACTGGTGCAGCTGGAACGCCGTCCAAGTCGGCAAGGACTTCTGCTGCCTCTTCGTTTGATTTGCTCTCAGTCGGCTTCGCAGCATCAACAGCTTCCACATGCGGAGTTCTTTCCTTGTCAAGACGTTCTTGCTGAGCTGAGGCGAGACGACTGACATCTAGCAGAATCTGATCCTGTTTCGTCCAAGCGCTGGATCTGCCGAGGACCATCGCCGCAAGACGCATCGTCGTGCCATCGTTAGTCAGGACATTCTCGGACTGTAGAGGACTGGTGGTCACGGCGTCATCGATGCAAATCTCGTGCGTATACGAATTGAACCTGTGAGAGACGCATGGGACAATGGCCGAATCAGAGACAAGCACGCAGCTAGAAAGTTACGTCCTTACGCACCCTTGTCCAAGTCGCATAGCATTGTTGCTAAGCGTAAAACGCGGTGGGAACTTAGTGCGCGGTATTCATCCACGATGAAGTCAACAACATCACTCACTAGGGTGCTAGCAGGAGACCCATCGTTGCTCAAGAGACCGGTGCTGGGCAAGGTCTGCCAGCAGGAGAGGTGGGAAGGGGATGCAAAGACTGATGGTGGTAGGAGGACTTGGAACTTCGATTGATGGAGCGCCGTTGAAGTAGCAACGCAAGCCATGGCGTCGCGTTTTCTTCTCACACTGTGTGTGACAATGCTGCGTCCCAGGCCATCTGGCACCACCAGTGCGAAATTTTCCGACCTTGCGACCGGTCGGGGTGTATCGTTGTACGACTACCTCTCCAGCTCGGTAGCCACGGCCATTCTTTCCTAGCTAGCATGCTTGATCCACCCCGAGAGCGAGGAGCTCGATCCCTTCGGCTTACAAGGTGGGACTCCCTCCGAACCCCGTTCCTCGGGCAGCAGCGGCGGCATGCTCCGCTCGGGAACACAAGGTTCGCAGGTGTGGCGCATACCCGGCACGGGGAGGTGTGGGGCTTTGTTGCATGTGAAGCCGACGTCGAAAAGTGTATCGCTTATCGTGGAGGTCGGGTCGTGCTGTAAGGCAGATTGACTCAGCTTCTCGGTCAGAGAGGAGATCCATAATCACAAATGGTCGTCGAGACCCGTGACCGCCACAGCCAGCCTCTCATCGCCTCGACTCGTGACTAGCGGCACTCACACAGACTCGACTTCAAGCCACCGCCCCTTTCGCGGGACCGACTTGCAGCATCGGACTCTGAACTTTACATGCACGGTGCAAAGGGTCTGTGCGTGCATGCAGATCTTCCCGTGGCCGTGGGTGCAGCACGTCTTTATTGTCCGCCGCGAGAAGACGACGCTCCCGAAATTGCAACTTTCTGGCTGTTTCACTTGGATCACTTGTTCTCCGCTCGACACCACAGACCACACAGGCCTCATCCGCACTCGACCTCACGCCAAAATTCTGCCCATCTGGGCTCTCGTCGAGGCCTGGCTTGCGCGTCTTTCCCGCGGTCGTGCATCCACGCACGTTCCCCTGGCTTACCAACATTCAGCGGGAAGTCTGCTTCCTGCAAGCATGCTTTGCTTCCGAAAAAGGCACCTCGGCCAATCGGATCTGAAAGCCACAGATGGTGGAAATGTGGCTTCGGGCCGACGCGTGACGAGCAGCCAGATAATGCCCTCGTCTCCTTAACGCGCAGCACCATGTACGGCGGGTGTGCAAGTCTGGTTTCCCAGTGGGATCGCCATGACTGGGGCGCCCGACTGCGCTTCAATGCGTGACCTTGGTAAGACGCAGACGTGCGACTCGTCTCGACAACGAATTCGACAAGCAACCACTGGAGTCTGAGGCTTAAGGAAAGACACATTCCGGTATGGATCCTCTCCTCGATCCTTTCCTTCAATCGTCCCTGTCTCCATCACTTCGGCGGATCTCTTGCGCCCATCAGCTTGGACACCATGTCGATGCTTTTAGCACCTTAGTGAGTATACTCACTACCTCTTGAGGTTCGATCATCCGCTGATAAACGCAATCTGGAATCGTGTGTGCAGCAACAATGGAATGCGCCTTGGTCAAGGGTGAGTGTAACGATTCCTGGCATGGGCCGCGGAAAGTAAGTAAGGGTCCGTGAAGGGTTGGCGCTCACTCGCAGACTTGCTCGCAGCTTCAACTCGTACACGCACTCTATCTGCGTAGACGATGCGGTCCTCATTGATCCCTCACGCGCCGAGAATGTCCTCTCAAATGATGGAACGACCATGCGAATGCTTGCGCAGCGTATGCACAAGGCGAGCGTCTGGCGTCAAATGAGAGAGTACGTCGAAGACGGTACACCGACAGAGATAAGCACGGAGCCTGCTGCCGATGAAGAGATTCCACAGCCTCAAAATTACGAGGTACCGGAGGACGTCCCTGCGCAAGAGCCGGTTGAATCTAGTGACACTTTGCCTGCTTCCGATGGAACGGCTGAGGAGTCGGCTGTGGCCACACTCCCGGCTGGCGAGACGGCAGCTGAAGCTTCTGCTGAGAGCGCGGTCCCTGATGCCTCCAGCGAGCCACTCACAGCTGCTGATGTGCAAACCCAAAAGGATGCGAGCACGGCAGAGGCTCGAGCGAGACAAGCGGAGCGCAACAAGCAGCTCGCGAAGGATATCACCGCAACCGGAAAAGCGATGACATCATCTACCCTCAAGCCGGATGGAGAGCTCCGAAAAAAGGCCGAGGCATTCGACAAGGTCCAAAAGGGCCGAGATGGAGGTCTGTTGCGGGACGACTCGGGGCCTGCCGGCAAAGCCTGGTCCGTTGAGAAGAGCAGAGGAACAAGCCAGATCGTCAGCTATCGTGCTCAATTCATCAACAAACTGAGTGAAGTGGCAGACGATATGAATGTCAGTGCAGCTCTGAGCGTCAAGACGGATAGTTTTGGACTCTCTGGGCGTGGATCATTTGTCAACACGGACAAGTTTCACAATTCCGACATCAAATTCTACCTGAGTGTCAAGGTGAGTCCTAGTGACCGTCACTCAACACTTGCAATTCGCTCATCTTCCGAATCTGCCCGCAGGTGGTCAACTCGAGCGTGAATTTTAAGGACGCTCTTGCGTACAACCCGATTTCCTCCATTCAAGAAGGCACCAAAGAGCACCTGGAATGTTTTGGTGACAGCTTCATCTCCGGCTTCCTTGAAGGCGGCGAGCTTAACGCTGTCGTCCTCATCAAGGTGCTCAACGACGTCAAGAAGAGCGATATTCTTGCCGAAGCCAAGGTCGTCCTGACTACAGGAATTGACGCTGAGGCGAACGGCAATCTTGCTCTTGCCAAGCGCAACATTGCTATGAACACGGAGACGTCGATACAGGTCAGCTGGGCAGGCGGTGCTTCCATCAAGCCCTACGATGAGGAGTGGACCATTGACTCGCTGCTCGCTGCAGCCCAACGCTTTCCATACCTGGCTTCTCAATTCCCGCAAAGGACGCACGCGATCCTGACTCGCTATGAAAATTTACGTTCTTATGTAGCCATGCGTCCTAAGACCGTCTCCAAGATAGGCTACGAGAATGCTGCCGTGTACACTGGCACGCTCATGGACTGCTACCTTGAGTACAAGACGCTGTACAAGCGCATTGGGACTGCCATTCTGGATGTACAAGCAGGCCGCAAGAGATTCAAGGAGCCCAAAAGCCAGGAGAACGCTCCAGCACTTTCTAAAGCAGTCGAACTGCTCAACTTGCAACCATTCGTGGACAGCCTTGAAGGTTTGGAAGAAGCGAAGACTCAAATGCGCGCTCAAATGGGCGCCATCGTCAAAGAGGTTGATCTGATAACTAGGGATCCGGCTGCTGCTACTAAAGAAAGGCCTCCGAGCTTCGTTGGGCCCGCTTCGTTTGCCGCTCTCATTCCGGCGGTCGAGTACAAAGTTCGCAAATTGCGTTCTAATCCTCTCTCAGGAGAGCTGATTAACGATAAAGTTACGGAGGATGGTACCAAGGCGGCGCTCGGCAGCGCCGACATCACTCCTCGTCTCTTCGATCAGAGCAAGACGCAACTCATTCTGTCCAATTCCGAAGAGATCAAGGTTGCCGATCTTGAGCGTGACAATGTCGAGCTTGCGGAGACAACTAGACTCACTGCACCAGTTGGCAGCACTACGGACGGGCAGCCCTTCTGCACCCTCGATTACGACCTACCTGAGCCCATCATCACCGAGGTGTCCATTGGTATCCTTGGCGATTGCCTACAGTGCCTCTCGTGTACCTATCTCGACGGACTGACAGTCAATATCGGTGGCGATATCGAAGATTATCCTATTTCGAAAGACGGCGAGCCTCCTCATCAACAGGAGACAACTATTGAAGACGGGGAGTCGGAAGAAGACTACCTCAAGAGACGCGATGCCGCGAAAGCCGAAAAGCCATGGCGCAAGGTGCTCAAAGGCCTCGGCTACGGAGAGTTGATCACTTCTGCACGCATCGAAGTGGACGCCGACCATGGAGAGACCGTGCAAAGCGTCGTAGGTCTTTATCTGGTTACCAATAAGGGTCGATCCATTCAGTGGGCGTACACCGGCGAAAGGAGTAGTCTATACGACATGCAGCAGTTCGAAAAGCCGATCTGCGATGGATACGTCTCTGGCTTCTGGGGCCGGTCCACAGAGACGCAAGGCAACTGCGCTTCTGGCATTGACCGACTCGGACTAGTTTGGACTCAAGCCATTTCGAAGAGCACAGTCTTCGATGAAGAGAACACCATACCATGCCTGAGTAGCAGTGTCAACGGGGAGTCGATGCCGATTGCGCTGAATGCAAAGACCTCAAAGCTTGTCAAATTCGATCGTCACCTCCCTGGCATCCCTCAATTGATCTACGCTCCTTCGACGTTAGCACTAGGGGCCGAGAGCCCTCCTTCCTTCAACCTGTCGGCCAAAGCTGGCGTAGACGGCTTCACGCTGGATCATAACGCTCAACCTACAGGCACAGCCGCTACGAAATCATCAGCTGCTAGCTGGATGGTCTTGCCAGAAATCGACGTAATGCACATCCAGGCAGGAAGTGTCCATTTCGAGGCTGAAGACATCCAATCCCCTATTGCCTCCAAGACTGTCAAGTTCGAGCTTCCCTTCAAAGCCGGTAGCAAGCCAAAGATCGTTTGTTGGATCATCGACTACGCTGCGACATCAACAGACTACACCCTTAAGGCGTTTGCCTCCGAAGAGTCCGCCTCGAGTTTCAGACTCTCCGCTGGCACTGACACTGCGAGCTCGAGCTTCAAGTCCATGACCATTGGCTGGCTAGCACACGATGAAGGCGGCGTGAAAGAAGAGCCAGTACAACCAAAAGAGCAGTCAAAGGATGCCGCTGCTCAGCCAGCCTCGACTTCTGCTGGTGCAACCAGCGCAGAGAGAGCTGATGCAGCAGGGGCCAAGCCTGCTGAGCAGAAGCCAACAGAGAAGCAAGAAGCAAAGGTCAAAGACTCATACAAAACGACCAATGCGCTCTTTTATTCGCACTCGAAGCAGGTGCAATTGACCAGCGCCAAGCAATCTCTGGAGCTAGTCATGCCTGCCAAGTTCGTTCGCAAGCCGCGCAAGACTTTTGTGGCTTTCAACGAGATCCATGGCTCCGCGTCTGGCCCGACATTCCGAGCTTGCAACGCTACAGCCGTGTCCAACGATACTGTCAAGCTCGACTTTGAGGCGGAACAGAAGGGCCTCACCGTCGGAGTCGTCTTCATCGCTGCTCTCTAAGGTTCTTCATCACCCGTACGCAGTGTAGTCTGCAAAGCGTGTCTTTGTCAAATTTTCCCCTCTTCTTCTCGATGTGTTTCGATGCAATGACAAAAATAAAGCATGTCTCATTCTCGTGTCCAATGAGCGAGAATGTGATCACTACGCATGCCAAGCATGTCTGCTGATCATGACAGGTATTGAAAGATCAACGGAAAGTCATGAATTACGGAAGTGAGGGCCAAACATCTTCGTCGCAACAAGTGCACGTCAAGCCCAGATAGGGCGAAGGTTGAGAATTTGGTCTTCGATCTCGATGCCGAAAAAGCCTTGCAAGAAGAGGTCTTGCGGTGCTCGAAGAGAGTCAGGATTGTTTAGCTGGCCTCCCTTGTCCTCTCCCGTCCAATTGATTGGAGTTGCCTTTCCTGCAGAGGTAAGCATAAGTAGCCCAGAAGGAACGCCGTCGGGCCCTCGCTGGACACGTATCTCGGACACCCTCTCCGTCTTCTCAAGCTTGACTTCGAAAGGCAGAACATTCTGTCCCTCGCATTCTCCACGGGCAATCTTCATTTTTCCAAAGCCCATCTCAAGTCCACACAGATGCGAGGTCGAAAAGAAAAAGGTGATTTTGGTAGGCCAATACACTTGCGAAGCGGTGGTGCGAAGTAGCTCCACGTCACTGAAGATCTTGCCTTGTGCGCCGGGAAGAGCACGAGAGATCAGTGATCTTCCTACTAGCTTGCCTTTGTACAAACTGCGTGCTGCCAGCGTGAGCAGGGCTCTGCGCTCTTGTGGCAAGAGGCTGGCCATAGCAGCCGGCTCGACTGGATCAGCGTCGGTCAATGCGTCCACAAGATGCGTCTTGCTCATTGCGTATTTGCACCGGGTCTCATGTGCGCCTGGCTCGCTCCACACAAAGCCGAGGCGGTGGATCCCTGTAGGTCTGTTGATCACACGTTCCACTTTCTGTTGCTTGGTGGCCGCATCCGCCTTGGCGCCCTCTTTGCTGTCATTTGCAACCGGAGTCACATTGTCGGCAGACGCTTTGTCGGTGACTTCCACCATCTCTTCGAATTTCTCGCTCTCGTGCACTTCACGGCTGGTGCCATAGAAGGCTACAAGCGCAGCGTCGTCACTAGGAGCGACAAATTCGAATCTTTTCAGATCCGTGAAAAGCTTGCCGTCAAGCTGTCTCGATCTGTATCCGCAGCGCAGCTGGTCGACCGCTTCGGCGTTCAATGTTCGCCCAGCACTCGTCCGCAGACCAAGAGCAGTGACGGTAGCGGAGGTTGACTTGTCCGCAGGTGCGCCATACTCGATCCATCCCGAAATGATGACTTCTGATTCTCTGAAGTCGTCCAGCACGTGTCTGATGTGTGAGGTGGTGATAGGTGCTCCCTTGCGCCACTGTAGACCGTTCGAGTAGGTCACGAGCAAGCTCTGAAGCGCCCCGCCACCTATGTGTGCCTCAATGGACTGCACAACCAAGTGCTTCCGAGCAAACGTAAAACCAAAGAAGGGAACGCCATCTTCTCTTGAGCCGACAGGCCGGCTCATCTTTATCGTAGCTGTTGTCCCATCCTCGGCGTTTCTGAGTGCGCCGCTGGACATGGCATCCAGCATCGCGACTTCCTCCTCTTTGGTCAAGCCCAGCTCTTCTGGCTGCTCTTCGCACAATTCGGAAAGTGCAGGATCCGCAGTCGGCTGGCTGCGCTGAGGCGGTGCGCTACCAATCCTCTTGCCGGTCAGAGGAGCAGAAGAGAGCTTTCCAGCAGTAGCCGGATCTTCCACAACGGGCAAACGCTGCCAAAATGCAATGGGACTCGTGAAGTTCTCTGGAGAGCTGAGCAGAGAAGCGTCGTGAGAGAGCTCATCTATGCGTGCAGCTATTGCTCCAAGCTGTGGTCGCATCTCGGTGCATGCAGCCTCGAGCCCATCAATTGAGGCTGGAAAGGGATCTTTGACGTCGTCTGCAAAGACTTGAGCGGTCTTGAAACGTTTTGTACCTTCAAGAATGGCTCTGATATCAGCTTGGCAACGAGCCAGCATAGCTTTGTACTCCATGAACATCTCGAGCAGTTCGTCCGAGTAGGAAGTGAGGTTTTCGTAAGACTGTTTGCTGAGCTCGACGGGTTTGTCCGCCAAGTAGCTCCTGAGATGGTCATACTTGGTCAAGATAGCGTAAGTCCTCTGCGGACACTGGGCGACATTCTGAGGGAATCGCACTGCCGCTCTCATCAGCGTCTCGATAGTCCAAGGCTCATCTGGTGGTTTGATCACCCCGCCTCCGCTCCATCTTGCTGTAATCGACGTCTCGGTGTTCAGAGCCAGATTCGCTTTGGCCATGGCGAACGAGGCTTCTGCTTTGACGTCGAGTGCTCCACTGCTGAAAGCCACGCTGGCTGCCGCTTTGATGTCTAGCATCTTGGCAGTATTGAGCACTTTGAAAGACACGATGGCCTCGAAGATACCTCCCTCGAGGAAGCCAGAAATGTAGGAATCGCCTGGTGGGCAAGGGGCCAACAAGAAAAGGTTCAGGCGTCGTGGAACAAGCCTGGTCGAGCGCTGCGCTACGCACCGTACGTTTCCGCAAAGTCCGAGTCCGGAACGACGCTGCGCGGTAGAGGAGCAAATTCGAGCGGATCCTTGAAGTTGATCGACGTGTTTTCGCACTTGACCGAGATGTAGTAATTGAGATCAGACTGAGCAAAGGTGTCGGATTGGATGAACGATCCACGTCCCGAGCCAGAAATGGTTCCGCACTTGATGGACAAGCTAGCAGATATGCCCATATCTTTGACTACCTGACTCATATTGTCGACGAAGCGACTTGTGAAGGTGACCGTCTGACTCGGACCCCCCACGTTATTCACGCTCCAAGATTTCATGGCCGCACGAGCTTTGGCGTCTCGGTCAAGGCTCGCTTGATGCGCTTCGTATGGTGGCGGAGGAGGAAAGACTCCAACATCGGATTTGGAAGCCTCTCGTCTGGCTCGAGCGCGGATGAGCTCTTCGCGTGGAAGCCTTTCCTCTGAGGTGAAATGCTCCATGCCAGGCAGCATCTTCTCTTCTTCGTCGTTGTTCACTCTGACTTGCTCAGCTCGCACCGCCTCGGCCTCAGCTTGACGCGACTCGTCCAGAAGCACTTCTTCCGTCGTGGTCCAAAGACTGGGCATACCACTTGCCTCTGCCAGTGTGCGCATCGTCATGCCGTCGTTGGTGAGAAAATTTTCCGCCCGATGAGGGCTCACTACCACAGCCGAGTCGATGCATATTCGTTGCGTGAAGGAGTTGAAACTGGAAGATTCAATACCTTGGAGGTTAGCGTTATGGCTCGCTGCTTTCAAAGAAAGCTGGGAAAAGACTCACCCCTGACCTAGGCGCATGGCATTGTTGCTGCCATCAACAAAAGAGTGAGTGAAGGCGAGTTAGTGATCCTGTCTCAGACCTGGCCTCCTGCTGAATTCTGTCCTCCACGCAGCTTGAATAGATTGGCTATGGCAGCCATTCCACCTTTACTCCTCCTCAGACTCACTACGGTGCTAATAGAAGACTCATGATGGGCAGAAGCTCGGCGGCACTGCCAGATGAGCTTCGGTTTGGATGTGGAATTGGCAGCACCGTACGCTATCACAGTGAGGGCTTTGCGAGCAAGGTGATGATGGGTCAAGATCCGATAGCTCGCTTCGGTAGCCAGGATGGAGGTTTGGAATGTCCATGGCAGCGATGGTCCAAGCTCTGAAGGCTCTATACACCTTGTTAAGACTCCACCATCCGAACGCGTGATCCTCGCTCTCTTCGAAGCAGGGCTCCATCTTCCCGCGTCCCTTGCCCCCGGGCCCATTCTACTCTTTCCCATTCACATCCTCGGGGAAGCACTGACCCAAAAGATGTAGTCATCCAGTCGGAGATCGAACTCTCTGTGAGAGCACAGCAGGCTCCATGCTTTGCGGGTCCTTGTGACGGTTGGGAAGCGGGACATGTCGGTCCGCTCGGCCAGCTGCAGCTTGAAGCCACTCAACTGCGCAAACGCGGGGAGGTGCGCCGGCCTGCAGCAAAGCCTGCGTCCCAAGCCACGCGCTGCTGGACCCGCGCTCCACGCTGCATGGCTCTGCTGGAGCGAACGCGTTCGAGGACGAGGCGCAGAACTGCCACTTCTTGACTGCACAATCTCCCTGACCGCAATCAACACTCCCGTCTTTACACTCACACTGCGCGTCTCGCGTTGCGCATCGGCATTCACCACTGGAGCATAAGGATGGATCTGCGGCTTTGGGCGTCCTAGGCGTTTGTGATTGGTGTCCACCTGCGTATCGCGTTTTGAAATCGGCTCGCATCCTTGATTCAACTCATGGCGCCATCCGCTCGCAATTTTGCATGTCATCCAAATTTGCAGTCGAAGACATCAATTCCAAGAATCTACAGGATTGAGATGGTAGGTACATGTGATGGAAATCAGGCGAGACACAACGCGGAAGGACAGGAGACAGGAGAGAGCACGATATACAGTAGAGCGAGCGCGAGCCGATGTGTTCACAGTCACGAGACCAGGCAACTGAAGGGAAAAGCTAGTCTTCTTCGGTGGAGGTTGGGGGATGTAGGCGCTTCGAGCGTCGACCAAGGCCTGTGCCGGGAACGCTACCCGGGGCTAAGGTAGCAAGCCAAGTTCTGAGAGAGACGATGTCCCAGATGACTCCTTGCTCGGCGAGCGTGTAGAGATGATGCTGGAGGGCGGTCTCTACGATCTTGTAATCAGTGCCTTCGGGGCAATCAGCCAGTGGCGCGTCGCTGCTGTAATTCATCTGAGCCCAGTTCGTGTAAGGCTTGACTGAGTCTTCAAGCGTCGTCTTGACGATGTGGATAAGACTTGGAGACTTGCCGCTCTGAATTCGAGAAGCCTCCCAAGTCAGAATGCTCTCTTCAACCGTGGCTGGTAGAGCTTCGGTATTGCGACCCCGGATCTCTTCTTTGAGTTGAGCTACCAATTGTTGTCGGCTTGCTTCGAGATTCTCGTCGAAGGCCTCTTTCTTGCTACGATTGAAGCTGAGCTGATCGACCTTCGCTGCCAGAATAAGAAAAGGACGAAAATCTTTGCTTTTCTCGCGCTGAAGAAGGTAGTCTGCAATTTCTCGAATGACTTTTTTCCTCCCTTGACCACGCTGAGCTGTAATGGGCACCACAAAAATGATCACATCGAGAATGTCGCGGCAAAGACCAGCGACCTCGCGGAGCTCTTGGTCTCGGTCGTCCGAGCCCGGAAAATCGCAGTACACTGCTGCACTACGGCTCGAGTCACGCGCCCAGAGCTGTATCTCGGTCGTGCGATTTCTTAGGGCATCGCCGGATGCAAAGACTCTAGGATCAGCAGCGGTGACCATGGCTAAGGTGCTTGTCTTGCCGACTTCCGTGGGACCTTCGTAGCCTACATAGACCCGTCGAGCCAGGTCTGCTCGAATGCACGCCACTTGGCACACGTCGAACAGCCACTTAGCCCAGAAGCTTGACGGTCTGTGGTACTGAAGTGCGATCGGAGAGCCTGAGACGCGGTGTAGACCTTCTTGTATCGCTTTCTTCCAGTGATCGATCGTTGCTGGACTCAGGATGCGTGAATCGCTCCTTGAGATTTTGTCTTTCAACGCCTCTTCTCGTATCATATCGAAAGGCTCCGACTGAAGGTCCAAAGCGGCTCTCGAGACGCCGAGCATGGAGTTGTACTCCGATTCTAAAAGGGCGTCGCGAGCACGACGAGCGTGCAAGGTGTTGACAATGAGGTGCATGGCGACGCTAGTGAAGAACAGGCTGAGTCCGTGCACAGAGAGCGTCAATGCACCAAAAAAGATGCCTGCATTGTTTTGAGCTCCCAGTAGAGCACCTATCCAGGCAATGGAGCTCCTGCCAGCCCAGTATGCAGGCAAGATGGCCCCTGCCGCGCCAGCTAGAGCGGCGTACGCGTCGGTTTGACATACGAAGCAGTCTGGTGAAGCATCTAGCTGGCTAAGGATGATGGCATGACTAAGCTTCATGATGTCCAGAAGCTTGCGAGTCTGAACCTTTGCTTGCTTGATTGCTTCATCGGGGTCGGTACCGCGCTCGTACAGCTCCTCGCTGAACACCTCCAGCGCGAGACGAAATCGTGTTGCTGTGCCAGCGTCGACCTGACCGAGGGTGGTGGTCATGTCTACATCTTGGCTTATATCGCGAGGCTTGCAATACGCAGTCGACTTCGCGTCGATATTGATGAGGATTTGATGTAGCAGAATTTTGACGCCTGGCGAACAAGCTTGCGGTATCAGTGCGAGAAGCTGCTGCTCGCGAGTTAAACCCTCGGCATCCAATGTGTCGAGATCGACTTGAGCTGCACGCTGCTGGCCGTCTCGGGTCGTTGTCTCGCCCTCATACCAAAACTCCGAAATAAGCATCATAGCATGAGGTAGCTGTGAGATTAAGACAGAAGGTTGTGCTTGGGAGCACAGCCTGTCGATTCGCGTCGCAAATGTGCTGGCCTCCGGACAAAGCGTCCTAGCTTCCTGTCGATTGTGAACACGCTGCGCTGGTGTTGTGTTCGCATCTTCTGAAGCTTTGATACGCAGCACATGTCCACTTTGTTGTGCAAAAGCCACAATCATGGCTCGTCGGAGGGAACGGAACGTGGAGGACATGCTGAGATCGCGAAGATCAGCAAGATGGACGTCTTCGTCGCTGACCGTCACAGTCAGGGCTCGGTCAAAAGCGTCCAGCAGGGTGACAGATGTCCGAAGGCCAAGCAGCTTGTCCAGAATTTCGCGGACAGAACCAGACCCGTCCTTGCGCAAATGGACAAGCACGGCTACAGAGATCTGTAGAATATAGCATGATGAATTGCGAGGAGTGAGTACCTGAACATTCGGGCCAGCCTAGCGTTTTGTGCTCACCAAACCGTTGCTGCGTACTTCACCAAACGATGAGAAATCTGGCATGACGTTGTGGCCATCTACCTGGTAGATAATGCTGTGCACTGTGAATGGTAGAAATTGATTGGAGATTTCCAACGCCATCGATATGCGATCGTCGTAGACAGTGATATTCGCGCTGAATGGTCTTGCAGGCAATTGCAGGGCATCAAGATGACCGTTCGCTTGTGAAGGGCTTCCTAGCAACCCATGCTTGTCCTTTAGACGGAATGCTCGCTCGACGCAGTCGTTGTAGTGCCTCATCGAGTGAAATCTCTCCACATCTGCGACGTTGATGTTGGGCAAAGTAGGAAGACCATCCTCAGACGTCACCCTGCAGCAGGTTGGGTCAGGTCTGTTAGGCTCATAGCCTAGCAAGTATAGCGTCCCAAAGTGCGCGAAATGGCCTCTTTCGTTGAACCATGTCTGCAAAACCCATTTGAGGCCTTCCAAGGCGGGCACAGCCTCTGGTACCACAGCGCCAATCCCAAAGAGCCCGGTTTGATAGACACTGCTGAACATTCCCCAGTAGCTTCTCGCGAGCAGGAAAGGAATCTTGTCCTCGCGATTGATGATATGGTGAATTAAGCCACGCAGACGTAAGTGGGGTCGGGCAGTGTTGGATTTGATTTCCGTGACCATCGTGGCAGGAGCACCAAAAGTCACGACTGATAAGCAAGTGGTTGTGGTATCGGGATGAGCTGAGGTCCAGGTGTTCTTGAGGACCTTATTTGAACCCAGCCCGGCGAGTACGCAGTACCCAACAATAGCTGCAATGGCGCCTCTGCAAAGCCGCGAGGTCAGGACGTCAGTTCGTGACGGCGCAGAGTTTCATGAGAAGTGTACGTACCCCAAGCTATGACCGCATAGCACCACCCGCGCATCGAGGCTCAGGCGTCGCACGAAATCTTTGTAAAGCATCGCACGCTTGTAAAAACCGCTGTGAAAGCACGAAGCCAGATCAGGATCGGGTGTGTGATTTACGTTGATGTCCACCTTGAGATCCGCCAGCGTACGGGTGCCGCAGAAGCCAATGAACCAAGTCTGCAAGCGATTTGACCAAGCCAATACTAAAGGGGGCAGCTTCGACGTTTCCACAGAGACTGGAGGAAGTAAGTACAACTCCGAAATAGCATTCATCTTCCGCGCAGTACTGAATGCTTCCGAGCCAAAGATGCCTTGCAGGGCTTGAGAAGAGCTGCAATCGGCGTAAGCTAGAAGGCTCACAGTAGACGCGCCCGCCAACGTGAGTTCGCGTCGAGCCAGCTCAGTCTCATCGGTATCGTCGGAACTCGAGAGCTCGAGGTATTGTGGAGAAAGCTTGGGACCCGTAGAGGTCATCTCTGTAGGTGCGCACGGAGTGGTGGCTGGATTGGAGGTGAGGAGAGTGAAGTTTTGTCAATGAGGGAGTCTCATCAACCTTCCAGACGTCCTATTTAAACCTTTTGGGCTCTCATCTTTGACTACGTAGAGCTCCGTCACAACGCGAGGTGCTCAACACGACAAACTGCTACCAGACTGCGTGGATGCCCTCTGCGCCGATGCGTATGTGTCAAGAGCATTCCTAGCGCATTGGAGTGACAGCAAATCGCAAATTGCAAAACCCAAAACCCAAAACCCAAAACCTCAAACCTCAAACCTGAAGTCCGCTTTGCTAGCTTGAGGCTCCGACGAATACCGTTTAGCGGCTTGCCACTAAGCAGCACAAGGTACTGGCTCGGACAATCAGAATGGTGAATCCAGGAATCACCAATGTCAAAGACGGCAGCAAGCGCGAAACCACAGACTGGCAAGTTTCAGCTGACTGGGGACGGTGGCGGCGACGCGAGAGTCGTGAGTGTGGGACTCAGTCTTGAGTGACGCACATGCTCACCCATCAGGTTTACGCCTTTCCTAAAACCTGAAACCTGAAATCAATGAATCTTGAATCTGAAAACGAAAACCTACCCTTCACGTGATGAAATTGCTGACGCGCGTTATTTCGCGCGAGAGACAGTCAAGTCAAAAGTCATTCAGTATTCTTCTGATCCATAATTCAAAATTCAAATTTAATAATTCTGATTGTTGATTCTTGTAGGTAAATCTCAAGTCACGTGAGTTGATTTCGCTGTTGATTTTGATTTTGATTCAAATTCAAGATTGAGTCATCGGCAGCAATTCTTGATTCACGTGGCTAAACTTTTGACTCAAGACCCTTGATTGAAAATTTTGATGTGATTGAAATCCAAATTTCAAATTTCACGATCTGATCCAAGTGCCTGTAGAATCGAATTCAAGCTACCACTGTCATTTGAATTCGAGGCTTAATTGACCATCTCGCAAGTAAGCTCAAGACTTGACACTCGATTTCAAGGTTCAGAATTTTGGATTAGACACGTGCCTCGGCTCCAACATGGATTTGGACGGCTAGGTCATCCTTCAGTCTTGAGTCAAGAATCAAGAATGTTCATGTGCAAGATTATTACTCTTGACTCACGTGACTGTTGCTCATTCACCGCTACCACTTTTGAACCACGTGAATTGAGCTGTGTAGATCCCCTCTCTTTGGACTCACGTTTCAAAACTCCCAAATTTTTGATATACGGTGCTATTTGATGTCTCGACTGTTGACACAGACTCACGGCTTGTCTTGCGTGGTAGATTTGCGAGTTCAGAGAGGCTCATTTGGACGGCTGAGACCCCCATCCCTGGACTTGCATTGCCCCTGAAGCGCGAGATTACAGATAGGGGCGTCTCCGAATCGTAGCGTTCAAAGTGCTCAGTAAGGACACTCCCAAGACATCCTGATCACTTCCCTGTGCTTTCGCATGGACGTGACTCGGGTGCAAGACGACAATGAGAGATTTTCTGGGGCTGCAACGGGGCTGTGTCTTGCGAATCAGGGCTCAAGGCCTCGCTGTGAACCGCGATCTTTTTTCAAGGGCATGAAGATGATATTCTAATGTGACATGTGTGCACCTGTGCAACAAAACAGGCCTCTTGGAGTGGAAAAAGAGCTCATGTGGGAGCGAAGCATCTCAAACTGCACAATCACGATGGCAAGAGGGTGTGACTGCTGCACGAATGTTTTCACCTGACTGGTGAGGCACCAGCAGCACGAAACAATTGCCGACCCGCCCGTCTGCTGCTCCGCAAGCGTGCTGGAGATTCATTTCGAAGACTTCGTGAGCAACGAGAGGAGCTAACTGCGGACCCATCGCCTTGAGGAACTCTCGATCGCTAATGACGTTGACTGTATAACCCACCGCAAAGATACTCGAGAAAAGCTCCAAGAATGTCAGACTTTCTTTGGACTCCGCTTCGCTCTCCGTGTCTCCCTCGATCGCTTCTGCTGGGGCAAGCACCGGAGCCCAACACCGACCTTTACTTTCAAGTGCGGCGTAACACATCCACTCGAGCGGTAAGAATGGCTGTTTGCCCACCGCGAACGGCGTGATCACTTCCTCGAGGTACCTGAGGTCGCGATCATGGGAGGTCCGGGGCTGTAGTGTCTGTAGCCATGCATCGATGTCCTTCTGCATTGCGGGTATAGCTTCACCGACGTCTGTGGCGCGATTGATTGCATGCCACACAATCGAGGGGTCGCTGGCATCTCGCACGCTCCGCGTCATCAGGCTAGCAAAGCGGCCCGTCATTCGAGGGCTGGCTGCGTCGTATCCAGTATACCAAATAATGTCGGCAGCTAATTTCGAAGCCATCGCTGAGAGATGGGACCACTCGATGGAGGTGTTCTGAAAGGTCGTCTTCAGGTCGAAAGAGGCAGGGTTGTTTAGAGTCTGCTCCAAGCATACCCCGATGCATGATGCTAGTCGCAGAACTGCCCTGTTGTCATTAATATCAACAGACTGAAACGAGCGGCCTAGGGCGAAGAAGTAGAGCAGGCACATGACGGCACCATTCTGCCACGTCTCTGGCAGTTTTGCCAACTCTTGAGACCAATGTCCGTTCGTAAAGGCGTCCGTGAACTCCTTGCAGTCGCGGTCTTGTAGACGTCCTCGTAGTAAATTCGCCATGTCGGAGGCAGCGAGCACGACGAGTAGAGCAAACTCGTATAGTCCGTGTCCGCACGTGTAGTCCACGTTCGGCGCTTCCTGAGATGACCATGCTGTGCAGCCGCCGTGGCACTGTCCGCTAAATAAGCATGGGGACAGCGAGCGTGACTGGGCTTTTAAATCAATGAGGGTGAATCGGTACTCGTCGGTGAATTGGTCTTCTTCCCTGACTTGGTGCGCCTTCGGCATGGGGCAAGAGCAAGTTGGAACTTCGCCGAAAGCTTTGACACGAGTCTTCACAGTGTCGATGTCGTGTGTGACCTGCGTAGGAGTCCCGGCATTCACGCAAATTCTTGCCGGTTCCGGTCTTATGAGCCTCCTGGGAGTCGCAACTTGACGCCAATCAGGCGATGAGGTGTCAGAACCAACTAGGGCGCTTTCCACGGAAGACATGCTCGCTGTCGTAGCTGCTGGGTCTTGCTGATGCAGTTCGGCTTCGCCACAGGTGGATCGGGAGAAATTTGAAGTAGCATTGCCCAGACTGGACTCTTGCGTGACGCTGAAGACAGTGGTGTCACTATGCGTCCGTCTCGTCTCACCCAGCAGCCCTGGGCGCAGCGAGCTCAATTCGTAGTCAGCGCATGTAGGGCCGGACGACGCAGAGATGCGGCTGACGCTGCTGTGCTGCTCGGAAGCAAAGCTGGCTGCACTCGTGGAGGAAGTGTGCCGAGTCAGATGAGGAGGAAGAGAGCTGAAGACCGCAGTGGCCATCTTGTGCCAAAAGGGGATAAAGGCACTACCAAGTCTGTGTGGTCGCGGTTGCCGTTACGTCGTGACTGCAAAGTGAGCGAGGCAGAAAATTGTGATCAAGAGAGCGTGGACGTCTCTTATGAACCCTGCAAGAATCTGCAGGAAGCCTCCGCAATCTTATCCATGATCAGGAAGATAGGTCGCCCGTCAGTGCCAGCTTGGTATCAGTCACGAATTGCGTTTGCGCAAGTTGCGAAGTCATGAAGGAGGTCAAGCTTCGGGAGCAGTCTTTGTGCATTCTTGCGACGCCGAGGTGATCGTCGGCACGGTACCCTTGCAGCAGCTTTAATTCCGATTGATTCACGATTCCAGACCATTTTGCCAGATCGGAATCCGTCTCGTCAGAGCGGCCCAGACTTGGCCTCGGTGACTTGAATAGCTCTCCCGATGATATGTAATGGCATTCACACTGTGAAGACTCGAAATCGCGAGTGGTGAGTGGCCGCTGCGCCCAGTCCGGACGTGCGTCTGTCTGGCCGCTCTAATCAAGGATAGACGCCTGCATGTGCTGCAAGGATTTGAGCGTTCGGAGCTTGCCTGAGGGCAAATTGATCGTGATGATCGCCGTGTGCTTAGGCGAACGTGGCCAAAATCCAAGGAGTCCAGCCCATCATCCTCTGCACAAAACTTGCGATCAGTGATCACGCCGATGCGATTCGTGAAAGGTAAGGGAAAGATTGTTGATGGTGATTCTGATTCGCGTTGGTGCATGCATGACTACACGACGACAGTAGTTTAAGTGTGAGGCTCACGCCTCTCCTGTGTGTATGTAGCGTCGTAGTTCACCGCCGAGACCTACGCATCAGCACAATCATTGAATCCTGAATAACGCGTGTCGGACGCGTCTCAAGCCACACGCAATCCCGCCGCTGCATGCAGCACATATATGCGCAGACTCTGATGGCCGGCCGTTCCTATCACATAGCTTATTCGTGATTCACGATTCAGAATTATACAGCCATGCGATCTAGGCCCTGCTGCATCCGCGCGGGAAGCAGGACCGGTCCGTCTGTAGTCACGGTGTGGCGCGGGTTAGCCAACCACGTACCGGGGTACCTACCGGCGACGTGCGTCTTCAGATCAAGGATTAAGATTTAGTACTACGAGTTACGAATGACGAGGGAAACGTACGACTCTTATCACTCGGAATCGATCCAATCCTGAAGGAGCTTTCGTTGTCGAGCACCAGGACACGATGCGAAAAGCAAACAATTCTGAGGCTGACAGAAGCACTGATCCTCTGGCCAACGTGGATCTTTCAGCCATAAAGGGATGCTACAAGATTCGCCACAAGGCCAAAGGCTGCCGATCTGCCAGTGTGCTGATACGCTCTTTAGATACAGTACTCCATGATAGAAGTATCCAGCAGCAAGGACTGCACCGTACAAGGCATTAGAAAGGAGCTGCACTTGTCCCTAAAAGGACAGTTGGATGCGTTCTAGCACCTTGGGACCGCGCTCACCCAACACTTTTCTGCTTCTTGTTGGTTCAATCATCTTGACGGCCGCTGGCACCGCCGCAATCGACAGCAGTGCTCGGATCGACCAGAATGAAAGACACCGCCCGCAACAACGCACTTCGCTGCGCTCTCAAGTTTCTCCGATGCTTGCAGACGCTTGACGGCGCTGCGCTGCACACCGAGGACGTAGAGCCCGACCCGAATGCACCAGTGACTGAGCATTGCATTCAATCCGTCAATCTTTCAGGCTCTAAGAATCTCAATCAACGAAAGCAAGGTGAGCTCGTCGTTCTGCAAAGCTGTTGAGACGTAGAGCACCGCTGAAACGAACACCGCTGCGCGTCTCCTAGGCAAGTTCGAGAGCAAACAGCAAATCGCCAGGGGGGGATTTTCGGTCCGCGTGCACAAAACCAAATGCCATCAGTCATGCTGTATAGATATTAGACCATCGCCAGGAACTCAGCCCAAACATACAACGAACCTGCGCGATGGGTGCGAATTCGATGTGAAGGATGACTATGCGGCTATGGTATTTACGAGCTTAGTGCCACACGACGCAAAGCTGAGTGCGTAGACAGGCAGTCCTGTCTTTGCAAGACGTTGCCGAAGGCTCAAGGCTGATGATGCATGGCAACGCTGTCCTTCACCTACGTGAATGCAATCATCCATCAGTCGCAATATCCAGTGGCTTAGATGGTTCTCCGGCGCCTCCACCGACGAGTTGCAAGATGCTCATCCACACATTCCATCGTCAAGCTGCAAACTTACCATTTCAATGGGAGGGCATTTGCTCCAGAACTGCGGAGCGACCTTTGAAGAAGATACAGAGCCTGCACCACGTCGGAATCAAACATGACGATACAGAGAGTGATGAGATATTGCGGCGGATCAAGGAAGACAACAGCATCAAAGACTGGAAGCTTTCCTGGCGGGGCAAAGACCCCGAAGATCCCCCCTGCTCCAATGAGGGCGACAGAAGTGGGCAGTAGTGCGTATGAAGCGCTTCTTATTCGTCTGGGCGCATCATTGAAATGGCTGACGCTGTTGCACGTGCATCTGCTTCATCTGTTGTGTTCAACGAAGTATTTACGTCGTGACCTTTCACGATGCCGACTCAGGGGACCTCTTGCGGTACGACGATGATGGTCCTACCTTTGCTCAATTGAGATCATCTCGTTTGCGCTGGGCTTGCCAAGAATCGGATCCAAATCATGAAAGAACTTGCGTAGCTGCTACTCAGATCGTTTGCTGGTCCCCCAGTGTAACAAATGGAGGCGCTGTCCAGACTCGAGGAACGCCCAGCTCCAGGACCACTGAGGCCGCGGTCCACGCGACAGCTCTCCAGGCTATGGATGACGTCTCTAGCACCTCAACGAATGAAGAGCTGAGGTTGGAATCCATGTCAACATCGCGCGGCCAGTCTTCGTCGACCAGAACAGCTCAAGGCCTTGCACGTTCGAGAGAGAAGGGCAAGCGCAGAAGAATTGACAGCCCGAGCCCAGATACCGCGAGCTCTAGAGAGCCCACGGCAGCTCGGGAGAACAAGAAGGACCTTGCCATCCGACAATTGATTGAGGCGATCAGATCGAACAGCCTCCATGCTCGATGCACATCTCAGGAGCTATCGGATAAGATGACCAGCGTTGGCTTCGCGACGCTGGAACAGCGGCGACAAACGACAGGCACACAGTTTGGAGTGAGCGTGGATGGTAGTGCTGGGAGTACTCAAGACCAGCTACGCCTCATAGCAGCCAAAATGGGCCAACTGCATGCGCGTAATTCCACATCGTCCGGAGCAAGGCGCGCAAGCAAGAACATGCCCTGGGAAATGATCAGTCGAGATTGCGCTCGTCTGATGCGCCATCTTCAGCGCTTTGAGACGCTGGAAATGACCTCCACACAACGTCGGCATCACACACTGAGCGGAATACAAGCGTGGTTCGATGCCAAGAAATGGTACATCTCGTTGGAAGATTTGCGGTGCAGAGCGCAAGATATCACACGAGTGTATGCTGGCAAGCAGCGCAACCTGAATATGGTCTTCGCAATATTGGAAGTCGATCCTACCAAAGTTGGATTTGAGGCAGTCAATGGCAAGACCAAGGTCCAGTATCTTTGCAACCTGGATCACAAATCTCCGGGTGCCGTCGCGCGGAGCACGTACTGCCTCGGACCACTCGTCCGTTTTGCAGCCATTTCGAGACACTTGTTTGGCGACACCTCGTTGAACGTCTCAGGTGTATATGATCCCGTCCCTGTCTTCCTTGTCCCTTACAAAAAGGCTTACATGGAAACAGCAGGGAATGCAGCCCCAGAATCTCTCTTGCCATGGCCTCCATCCACTAGCAACACGGAGGCATCGCCCTCTTCTGGCAAGTCGGAGCACAGCCCGACACAAGAGGAGATTCACTTCTTCCGCGTACTACTTCACCTGTACCATCTCAGTTTGGTCGTCAGATATGCGTCTCGCCAGGCAGATGTACCTAAGGTCCTCCAGTGGCTTTTGGAAGACGAACTCTTTTTCCTTTCGGAGAACGACGTCAATTGGTCGACAGCGGCTAAACGGCCACGTGCATATTTTAAAGACGTTCGATTAGAGACGTGTTCGCATTCTAGCCCACCACTTCCATCGTGAGCGACCCGCACAGCACTGCCTGTCCCCTCGCTCTCTCCTTCTGCCTTGTACACTTCTCCACTGGTTTCTGAAGCACTCCCTTTCCGTTCGCGTGCAAGAGAATTGCTGCCACACGCACGTGCAGATCACTTACAAAGTCGGATTTGGAAATTTGGGTCTTGTATGCGTGCGAGACTGCGCCCGGCAAGCAATTACGATGTGGAGCTTCCGACTCAGCATGTGTGAAGTGCGCGGCGTTGTGGAGCAGAGGATCAGTAGGTCAAGAGCTTGCGGTCACCAATGGTGAATGTTGAGTTACGCGTTCCCCGAACTTCTCTATGCACGTCAAGTGCTTGTGATCCAGAGCTTTTTGTCTATGATCGCAGATATCATCACGAATGGACGATTGGTGATGCAGTCCAAAGTCAGTGACTCGTGCTGCGGTCAACAGGAGTCGTGAGTGGTGGTTGATGAGTCTCAATCAAGAATTCGTATCCGCCGCCATGGACGCCGCACAAGTCACGAGTGTGAGTCGAAAGTCTCATCTAACGAGTCTTGAGTTTTTGGGCCTCTCGCGCCCAGTCGAAGAGGTCAATCACGTGATACACAAAGTTGCGTCTTTGCGCGCGTGCTACTTTTTTTGACTCACGACTTGTTGTGACTCACACTCATACTCATGACTTTTGACTCAACTTCGTGACTCTTCTGTACCGGTACTCAAAAGCTCAAGGATTGGTTGGTGACCGACTCTAAGTTCGCGATCTCTTCTCAAATTTCATTCGCGACTCAGGTCGTGGGTATTTCGAATTATCAGACTCCCCGCTGCAACACTCGCGACTTGACTTTACAACTCGAGTCGCAACGCATGCTTCGACTGGACTTCTCGCTTCTTGCGACTCTCAAGGACAGGAGGTGAAGGCACACTTCTCAAACAAGATGTCTGCATAACCTCGACGCCCATCTCGCTCCTCATCGTCCACTTGCCTAGCAGGTACCCACTTGCGCAGGCACAAGTCAGCTGTACCCTCCACGTGCCTTCGGCACATCCGATACGCGCCTACATGTCCGCTTCTGCACGGGGACATGGGCTCTTTGCTCGACTCAGACATGGCACTCCACCTTGTCCTCGCATGACAAGCGTATCAGCACCTGCGCACCTGGTTGAAGCGCAATGGAGGGAGCGTGCAGCGGCCTTTGCCCACGGGCGCTCTCACCGCGGAGGTCTACACACCTCTTCAATCACGTTTGATGGCTCCCGCTGGGAGACGCATACACGCGATGCTTCTGCTTCAAGAGGCTACGATGTGCCGAAGCGGAATGAGCGGCGCACCGGAGGCGATGCTCTTTGGAACGAGTCCAGCACAGACCCCTCATCGTCCCGCCCATCCATACCTGTCAGCCCTCAGATCCGTCTTGCCAACGTGAGAATAGACAATGTGCCGCATGGCGCAACGCCACACGACATCTATCGACTCTCTCCCATTTCCCGTCACATTACCGCCTTCCGTTTCCGTCTACGCTCCAAAGATCTCTCGAAAGCAGGTCGAGTCTACCTCTCTTTTGATCCCAGCACCATCAGGAGTTGTGAACCTGCCTACCCGCTCGACGAGAAGGGAAAAGAGATCTGGAAAGAGGCGATCGGGATGCGAGGAAGTGTGCTTGGACGTGCAAGAGATGCGGCGGACAAGTGGATCAAGGAGGTGGATGGGAGTATTCTAGCTGGACAGATGCTCAAGGTGACACCGGTGAGTGGTACGCATATGATCTTTCCGCTCGTCTCCCTGTCCCCTTTCCCTCACTTTAATCTGACACGCCACATGTCTTGCAGTTCTCTCTCCCAATACCTCTACCTGTTAGCTCCTCTGCTCTGCTCTCCCGTCTGATCCAAACAGAATCGGGCAAGCTGGTGCATTTGCAGGGCTTGCCGGCTAATCTGACAGCTTTGCATCTGGAGAGGATTCTCAAGGGTTATGGCGGTCCCGGCGAGGGCGCGACGAGCGCTGCTGGCAGGTACGAGATCAGGCAAGGCAAAATCGAGAATGTGTCGGGGGAGGTTGGTCCAGTATGGAGAGAATGTGGCGTGATCAAATTGATGTGAGCATGTGGAGCATATGTACCGATCTTGCTTGCATTGGGCGCTGATCGACCTTTCTGTCTCTATGGACTGGTGTACAGATCAAAGGAGCAGTCCGAATCTCCTCGAGCGTCCTTCCTGATCCGTCTACAGACTGTGCCCGAGGCAAATCGATTAGTGCACGAGTGGGATGGAAGGGTGTGGGAGCACAAGCTAGGGGAAGTCATTGACACTGCTCCTCGCTTCGCCGATCCCTCACTCGCAACGTCCAAGAAATCCGGGGACAGGCACAGGACATTGGACTCGAGAGAAGACGAGCAGTCCAAGTCGGCGTTTCAGAGAAAACAGAACCTCGTGGAACGGCGCAGACAGCGACTGGAAAGGAGTTTTGAGGAATATATCGAGGCAGAAGAGGAAGAGGCGGGAGAGGAGTGGTGGGGAGAGGATCAGGAGGAGGAAGCACTGTTGCAAGGAGAGACAAGAGGCGAGTTGAGCGAGAAGAAGGATGGGAGGTTGGAAAGGAGACTGAGACAGAACCATACGAGGCTGCAGAGGATGCAGCATCTGCTCATCCGTAACACCCACATCGTCAAAGCCAATATTTTGTACTAGGAGACAATGAGCCGATGTGCATACGGACGTGTACGATGCGGCGTAGCGTCAAAGTAGTAAGATCCATGACAGACCTCCGGCTCTCGTACTTGGGAGTTGAGTGTATGTGCTCACCACTGGGACTCTAGCTTGAAAAGACGTTTTCCACCAACCAAATACTAAATCCAAAAATCAAAGACTACGAAGCTTGATTCTTGTTTCTTGTTTCTGCTTTCACGCTGAAGTCGACGCTGCTTCTTACGTCATCTCAGAGCAAGCTCACTCATCAAATCTTGAATGCCACGCAATGGATGCGAAGTGGGCAGGAATCCAATCTGTGATTTGCATCTCGACTCAAGATGTTCATCAGATTTATTGAAGATTCTTGATTCTTGATTCGTGATTCTTGATTCAAGATTCAATTGACGTGACTCAACGGAAGACTGTGCGAGACGCATGCAGCACGGGCGGGCCTTTTTTATCCGTGCACGCTTGCTATCATCAAAGATGCACCTCCACAACAAGCAAGCGTCGTGCACACCTCCTTTGCAATTAAGTTGCAATTCCAGATTCACATTGTGTGAATGATTCAATCAAGAATGGTGGGTTTGAATGCTGAAAATGGATTTCAATCACAAACGAATGTGAATCTTGAATGTGAATCAAGAATGCACCTCTCTCTGAAGCCGCGCCGAAGACGTGAACGTGACTCGGCACCACCTCGGTTGAAAATTGCAGATCCCCTGCAATCGAATGCTCTCTCTCTCTTTTTTCAAGAGACACCACGCAAGACTTCTACTCTACTCGTTGTACTCACGAAGCCTTCAAGTAGATCATCAACGGGGCGAAAAGATGGTACGGAGATAGTTAGGTCCGCTTGCTTCCCCATGATGGGCGAACTGGATGGTAGCAAAAGTTCAAGTGTTGAAGTGGACGGAAACATGGAGGTTTGGCGCGATCAAGAAGGGAAAGAGAAGGGCGATGATGCACGTGCGGATGCTGTAAATGAGAGTCAAGACGTGGATGTTGTTGATGATGCAAATATCTCGCGAAAAGCGCGCGAGGGTTCATACGCCGAGGAGGAGGAGGAGGAGGAGGAGGAGGAGGAGAGCGATTCAGGTCAAGACTCTTTGTTCAACAGCGATGAGGAGCTACAACTTCTTGAAGGCGATGAGATGGGACAAGCGAGCGAACATCGAGAAGCTGTAGACATTGATCCAGACCCATCAGACATAGCTCAGCGATGGGTGTATGCGCATCAAGTACCAGGTCTACACCTTTTACACGACATTCTCACATCTCATCAAGCTTCGTCTCTGCTGCAAGACATTGCCGAGCAAAATTACTTCTCTTCCGACCAAGCAGACCGGGCGGGCAGAAATCAAGTGATGCTCTTCGGCAGAGGAGGTACAGATCTTCCTTCGGGTCCGAACAAGGAGCAGCAGCAGCAGCAAGGATCCTCAACGAGCACAGATCTGGACGTGGAAGATGTGCAGAGGGAACGGAAAACATGCTCGGGAATACCTCGTTGGGCTCAAAGCCTTTTGAAGGCGTTGCAGGAGAAATGCGAGCATGCACTACCGAAGGAGACTTGTGCGGTGCTGTTCGATCCGGTCAAACGCGGTGCGACGCTTGACTCGGATGGGAGTAGCAAAGGTGAACGGGCGCGTCAAGACACCGACCACTGCCAGGCGGTGTCGGACGGGCCGGTGATTGTTGAGGAGGTCGGCGCTGATCATGAAGCACGTGGACAGAAACGCAAAGCAGAGCAACACACGCCTGCTGATGAAGGCAACATGCTCGACACAGCCGACGAGCTCGAGTTCGGGTCCCTGCACCACCACCACCACAGAAAGTTCAAGTCTAGCGCACTCCACCATACCTCTACTCTCTTCGCATCCAACAACGACGCCTCGTCCGACAGCCTTGCACCATCTGCCCTTTCCTCGCCAAGCAAACCTTCAACTCCAGCATCAACATTGACAATGTCGTCCACATGTGCCTATCGTCGAGCTCGTCAGCTCATCCTAAACCTGTACGAACCTGGCGCGGGTATCGCATCGCACATTGACCTAGCTCATCGCTTCGACGATGGCATCTTTTGTCTAAGTCTAGGCAGCGGCGTAGTCATGTCTTTTGCGCGCAGCGATCTTCAGCCTGTCCAGACGGCCACAGGGACGCGGGAGTTCAAGAGCAAGAGTAGACCCAAGGTCAGATCAAGGATCATGCACGAGTCGAAAGCGGAACCGAAAGCGGGATCCCAATCGGATAGATTGAGCATCTGGTTACCTCCTAGAAGTCTGCTCGTACTCACAGGCAAAGCGAGGTGGCAATACGCGCACGGCATCGAAGCACGTCCGGGAGATTGGGTGTCTGATCAACGTGCGCACTCGCACGGGATGGCAGCAGCGTCCGATCCGAATTTCGACGGCGACGGCGACCTTTGCACGGAGCCGCTGTCGCAAGGAGCAGAGGAGCGACGCGTTCGGATCAAGCACAGCGACGAACGCTTTTCGGACCGTCAGCGCTCTTGCTCGTACATACCTAGACAGGTCAGGCTGAGCATCACCGGCAGATGGCTCAAGCAAGGTGCAGATGTTGTGGGGGGAGGGTAGCAAAACCGCACGCACGCACGCACGCACGCAGCAGCAGCAGCAGCTTAGACAGATCGATCGGTGCACATTGCTCAGTGGAAGTGTGATGATGGTACATGACGGAACAACAACAACGTGCGAGACTTTGGGCGCGCGAAGTGCGTTCGATAGATGCGCATGACCGAGCGGTCCGAAGCACAGAATCGAGTGCGCGTGCATTTTTCGAGTCGTTAGGGAGTTCGTAAATGGGGTCGTAAAAGGGTCATGAAAGGGGGCATCGTCAGTACAAGGCGCAAAAGTTGGAGACGAGAAAAGTCCATAGTGTCCATAACGTGCAGGTGTTTGAGATACATCACCGGCCCGCCCTCGCTGCTCTCTGTACCACTTCAGAGACGAGCACGAAGCCGATTCCAGCTCCCAAGCCGAGAGCGTAGCTAGGAATAGCGCCGAGCCCCAGCATGCTTTCCAGCCATCCCTTTGAGCTTTCGATCGGCACATCGTCTTCGCTTTCGGGAGCATGCAGCACGGGCTCAGGCTCGACAGCCTTGCTCAATCGTTCCAATTCCGCATTCCTCTCTTCCGCAGGGACATATGTCTCCTGCAACTCTCCGACCACATCTCCAGCCTTTCTCTGGGCCGTGTCGAAGCGCGTGCTGATGTTCATGTCCCTTCGCCGTTTCAGCAGCGCGGCGGGCGAGTAAGGATAAGCGTAGACCTCATCCAGCTCTCGTCGCGTGGACGGAGTGGATGGTGGGGAAGTACGCGCTTGCTGCAAATCGGCATCCACTGCTTCTTTGTTCGTCCTCTCCAACTCCTTCTTTTCTTCCTCTGTAGGAGTGTCAAAGAGGCTCTTGAGCGTCGCACTAGCGCTCGCAGGCTTGCTCCCGCTCGTACCTTCCTCCTCCGTTCGCTTTTCATCAATACAGAGCGTGGAGATGTTGGTCGTGCCGACCAAAGCCTCTTCCTCCTCTCGCTGAGCACTGCTCGAGGATAGAGTCGGTACATCTTGAATATTCTGCAAATCGGACTCCTCAAAGCCCATCTGCTTGGCCAGCGTCTCGAATTTGCGCCTCTCGACCAGCACCACGGATCGCTTCTTAATGGATCCCTTGCCATCGTCAGCCAAGTCGAGCGTGGTCAGAGGCACGCGGATCAAGGGCTCTTTGTTGCATGCAGAGGTTTCGCGTGCGTGCGTAGTCTCTTCGGCCGGACTAGCGACTTGCCCCGCCGTCGCTTTTGGGTCTTCCGCCTTTTCAGCTTCCTCGCTAACTTCGGACACTTCCGTGTTTAGGGGCGATTGCTCGTCAAACAGACCCCTAAGCATTCCTTTACCCTTCACCTCGGGCTTGCTGATGGCCAAACTGCCGAAGCCCAGACCCATGCCCGAAGCAGCGGCAGCGAGCGGAGCGTCCTTGCTAGCCACCTTGCTCAAGCTCAACGCGCTCTTCCGTCCTAGTGTTCCGCGACCGATGATGTCCGCTGCAGATGTGGACCTTCTGCGCGTCTGTTCCTGCGGAGCTTGAGAGCCCACCGGGAAGACAGGAGAGGCAACATCCATCGCTGTCGATCCGGATGAGGTCCAGTAACCAGAGGGAAGCGGAGCAGACGATGTTACCTCGTCTTGCGCTTTCAACGCGTCCACATCGTCCGCAGCGGGGGTGTCACAAGCGTGCGCGAGTGGGGGCGCTGGCATCGGCTCTGGCACTGGCAAAGGAGGAGGAGGAGGTCTGCTCCTTCTTGCGGTGCCAAATCTGACAGAACCTGTGAGATTGACACTGCTCTGCCTCACGCTACCATGCGCGTTGCCGTCAGCCTCAAAGCCCAGCGCGTCGTAATCTTCCGGAGCATAGGTAGAAGCTCGATACGGGTTACCTTTGGTCTGAGGTCGGGCACGTCGAGAAGGTGCAAGCGTCGCGATTGGGTCGAGAGAATCCTGCAAGTCTGTCGGACCTTCCGAAGCGGCTCCATCGGGCGCGGGAGCAGGGAACAGGGCGTTCAAAGTTGCGCCGAACCTCTCTGCGGGAGCGGCGAAGGGCTTGACAGTGTCTGAGTCTAATACCTTTTCTCCATCCCCGGGTGCTGAGACGTGCACAGAAGTCTCTTCAGCTTCCCATGCCTCTTCGGAAAGCTGCCTGTTCCTAGTCGACTCCTCGAATTTGCTGAGTCCCGATTCGATCGAAAAAGCAGTAGATTCAGATCCATCCGCCGATGCTTCTTTCCTCATGCTCGATCTCTGATCGTACGCATGGGTCGCATGCTGCGCAGATTCCTCATCGTGGTCTAGAGCTGGATGATAAGCTTCGAGCGCCTGCTCGGCTTGGTAGGCCCTCATGACATCCGCCACAGCGTCCAAGAAAGCTCGATCGCTCGAAGTCTGACCTTCCTTGCCCTGCTCCGCCTCGCTCTCGCTGTCCGCTGAAAGGGAACTGGGCGGATTCGTGTCCAAAATGGCCTGCAATTGGTGCGCGTCCATCTCGTCACTTTCATCCTCGATATCGACCAGAGCGTCTCGCTGCGGCCCATTGAAGCCGAGAGATTGTGGAGCGTGATCGTCCACATGAGATTCACCCGCAATATGCTCCTGTCGTCTCGGCTTGATCGTGGATCGCGCCTCATCCGACGGGCTTCTTCGAGCGACCTGTTGCTCAGCTTCATCTCGGAGCGAATCGAAGCTTTCCATGCGTCTCTTTACGAGGCCCTTTTGGGAGATGGCTCTCGCCAGTCGAACCCTCGGCGAGTCGGGCACCTCGTCCGGATGAAGCTCAAACGAACCGCTCGAGGATCTTTCGCCACTCCCATGCCCTTCGCGAGAGCGTCTGGGACGACCGAGGGCCACGTACTCCTCATCTTCCGCAGCCGAAGCGCTAGATTCTTCGCTAGCGCTCTCAAATTCCCTGATCATCCTCGTGACCCTCTTCTTGTCCTTGAGTCTTCTGAGCGTGTTCAGATGCTTCCCCTTGACATCTGCCTTTGCCGCATTCTCCTTTTCCTGATTGTGCAAAAAAGCTTCGTGAGCCTCCTCGTCTCTGGGCCAATCGATGGGAATGGGCCCCTGAACGCTCCACAAGCGTCCTTTGAGACAATCCCGACGAAGTTTCTTGCCCGCTTCCAGGATCAACTTGCGCCAGCGAGGATTCAGCCCGTACGATTCCAAATCTTCTTCACGGAGACGCAAAAAGATGCGTCCAGTGATGGAGGAGCGCTGAACAAAGAGCGTCACGTCTTGAACGATGGGTGCAGGCACGAGATGCAGCAGAGAGGTCAGGTAGTACGCCACGTGAGAGGAGGTCCACGTTTTGGGGTTGGACTGCGTGAAGCAAGGAAAGGGACCGAATGAGTCAATAAACTCGAGCCGGGTCAAACATGATCGAAAAGTCGTGAATGCACTCACTGGTAGCTCCTCGGCTACTTCCTTCATATCCTTGACAGCTCTATGATGGGTTGGTGTGTGTGAGACGAGCGCGGATGGCACAGTGTTGGATCGTGCGAGGGTAGCATGGCCCGTCTGCGATGGCAAATTTGATGCGACGGCTCTGTCAGAGTCCAGCGAGGTGCGACTAGCAGAATGCTGAAGCGTAGGGGACCCAGCGGGAGCAACTTCCGGCTGCATGCCCTTGGGAACACGCCTGGTGGGCGTGACTAGGCTGTGACTTCTGGTGAGGTAGGAGTAGCCATGTGGTACTTGTCCACCGGGATTGAAACCCGTCGTCGTCGGTTTGCGCAAAGGAGCCGTTCGACTTTGCGGAGAATAGGGTTGTGGAAATTCGGTTGGAGCACGGCTGTTCGGGGACGCGCTGGTGGGAGGCGAATGAATCATCTTGAGAGGGCGATGGATGCTAATGGCGAGGCACTTTAGTAAAGTTCGTTAGATGAGCGTGAGCGGTCGTCAAGTGGTCGTAAGCGGATGATTGATGGGACACCTCTGATGTGCGGAGTTGGTCGAGGAAGTGGGTGGATCGCTTGATGATTGGATGCTACGACAGGTCTAGCTTATATCCGTCCACCTTAAGTCCTGCACCCTTGCGTCTGTCGCCTCACCTTTCCCAGTAGACGCGCAGTTTGTCGAAGTGCCAAGCCGCTGAGCTCGGGGGTCGACCTTCCTAAAACGGGCAGAACACGGATTACCGAGCCGCGTCGGGCCTGATAGCAGTACGCTCTGCAACACTCTCGTGGCCTTTTGGAGCTATGACTGCAAATCAAGTCGCCGTTGCCTTATCGAGCGAAGAGACACCGAGCGTGAGGATGGCTGGGATGCCGAGTTCTCGAGTAGTCGCCGGCGTGATCTTATGCGTCGGGCCTGTTTAGTGCGGCGTCTTTCGCGAGGGTGGAGCTGGGAGGTGTGACAGTTGCGCTCAGACAGCGAGAGCAGCAACGAGCTCAGCGAGTAGCGAGTAGTGTGCGCCAGCGCTTTGCAGAGTGACGTAATGGGAACACCGCTTGGACGAGTGAGGCAAGCTGGGGGTTCGGCGAGGGTTTGAAAAGAGCCCGTGGATGGGTGTCAGTGGAGCGCGTGTATGTCCTGCCCGAGCAGTGCAAGCCTTGATGGTCGTCGATGGGCCGATCAGTGAGTAAGTCGACGACAGTCAAAGTGAACTTGGGGTGTTGACCGTGCCGTCGAGCTAAAATGCGGATAGCGTCCTGATACTCGGCAGCGTGGTCAGGGGTCGCAGCGTTCAAATGCGCGCAGTCACACAGTCGCAGAGGTGGGCGTCTAGAGTCGTGAACGGTCGTGGGTGTGGTGCCGCTAGTATTGAACGCTATCTGTAGCTGATGGCTCAAGATGGCAAGTCGGACAAAGCTGGGCGAGGAGAGGAAAGAGATGAGGTAAGGTGAGGTGAGGTGAGGTGAGGTGAGGTGAGGTGAGGTGAGGTGAAGTGAAGTGAAGTGTATTTGGAGAAGGGAAGGGGAGTGTCTGATAGTTCGGAAGCAAATATGCCTACCTCAGCTGTGCGGTAGCGGTGCGGGGATCGCGACTATACCAGCAACCATCAGCAGCAGCAGCAGCGGCACGCGCTCGTGAGAGCTTAGGGGTCCCTTTGCCAAGCTGCAACGCGCGACGATATAAGCTCCAGCATGAGCGTGTGCTGCGTGGTGCATAAAGCCCGCGCCTCCTTTTGGTGCTGCTGATGATGATGCGCCGCGCCCCTTGCCCCTCTCCTCGCACCGCCGGCGCGGGGGCTGCGATAATGTGAATGTGAATGCAGCATGTGCACGCTGATGAGACTCACCACTCACACCAGACTGTATACTTGGTTGACCGCGCACGCATACCGCGCTCCCCGCTCTCCGCGTTGCCGACCTTGCCTTGCCTTTGATTTGAAGCTTCGAAGCGCGTCAAAAAGCACAATAAAACAACGCTTCATCATCGACAATCACATCTTTCGGCTCGAGTAAAGTCACGCGTGGCGTTTTGCACGCTATGGAGCTGCGCCACTTGTTTTCCCAGGCGCCGTCAAGAGGTGCTGTCTTGTATCGGACAAGCAAGTAAGGCCGTCGGTAGTCTTGAGTCGATAGTCGGCATGCAAGACAGAAAGAGGGTAGTAGTATTTCAGCCGCCGTGTCGTTGCTTGTCGACACTCTTCTGACTTCGCTATGGCGGGCCCCTCACGTGCGATCTCAGCAGATGAGAGGATTGCAACACAGTCACGAGTCCGATCCGGTCGGAAGCATTTTCCTTTTCCCTCTTCGCATGCGTGTCACAGCAACGGTGCCGTATGCAATTTCGTGTATCGCTCATCTAGCCAAAATGTCAAGTCGCGAGTGTCAAGAACAAAGTCACCGTGATCAAAAGGCCTAGGACCATCGACCTCACCCCTCTGATGATCAGCTTCCGTCAAGCTAACCTCATTTGGGCAATTCGAGCCTTGCAGTCGTGAGTTGCCATTCTCGATCAGCGCGCGGCTTGCTGCTGGTTGGCCGCCGAAGGTGGGGGCGAGGGTGCATGCCACCTGATGCGGGCATGAAGCCAAACGGTAGCAGGATGGGCCAGGCGGGACGGGCTTCTGTGCCTACGCCCGGTAATAGACTGCTATATGATGGGGCCCATGTCCATAATCAAAAGGCACGAGTCGCGCTATACCGGTACAAGCTAGCCTGTACAGTCACGAGTACCTATCGCATCTATACTTGGAAACTCCGATGGCGCAGAAGCGCAAGTGGTGAGTGTCTCGTACGGGACACAAGGTCAACACACGCACCTTTGCTGCAATCACGTGTTACCCGTTCTAGGCAAGGCAGAGCTACATATAGGTAGCGCGCGTTGATCGATCGATCGAGGCCATCCAGTCGTGAGTTTGAGTTATCGCCATCAGCCGCCTTGCTTTCCGCATGCGGACCGGCGGACGTGACATTCCACGGGGAGCAAGCTAGGCGACGCGAAGGGGAAAGGCGGAGAAGGGGGCAGATTAGCGTCATGCCCAACACGTACTCACTGCTTGAAAGCTTGTAGCTCGCTGTCACTTGCTCGTCTCATACCTACACGCGTCCATCTCGGCTCCCGCTCTCACGACGATCGCCCTCTCAAACTTCCGAGCGGATTTGGCAGCGACCAATGCTGATTGATCATGTTCACATTCGCGGATGCAAAAATGATGCGGAGCGTGGCTGATGATGATGTCGCTGATTGCGCAAGAAAGGCTAGCTAGCTTGCTCGACATCCTCTCTGCCTGCTTCAGATATCGAGCGAATCCGGCCGTGCTTGCTCCGAAGCTTGCTCCATGCCCTTTCAAATCCCCAGCGTGCCACGCTACCTTTGTCTTGAAATCGCATTAAAGATCCCATCCGCGCCTCAGATTGCTAAACGATTTCGAGTGTGAGCGAGTGAGGCTTGTCGTTGGCCATCAAAAGAGTCGAGAATCTCGAATGTGCTGCAGGAAACACATTGTAGATGGTGCGGAGTGGCGGAGCTGGATACATGCTGGCATTCTCGATCGAGTCTGACCATCAGACGTGCACCGTACGCCATCATGATGCCAAGCTAGATTCAGAAGAGACATGTCTCTGCTCGACCCGACATCCACATAGCCCTCGAATCTTTGACTCGTGAGTCCGCATGACTACGTGGCATGATGTATTCGTAGGATGAACTTGGAATCGGACTGTGCTGCGCATGAATCGAACCCGCGCAGAGGCAGGGACGAGAGCATCTGAAAGATTTGATACAGAGTCGTGATTTGTCGGCTCCGCTTAATCTCTACCTGGCGGCTGTAAGGTCCTTGCGGGTACGTATACAAAGACTTACACTCTTGACTCGTGACTGCAAAAGAAAAGGGAAGGGACGTCTGACCCTCATCAGGTGCAAAAGATCAACCCTCCGGGATGCGCCAGGACTCAATGCGAAGCGTCATGCACCGGAAGCGAAGATCCTATGCTCAAAGGTTAAACTTCCAGACGGACCTTGATCCCACTGTACTAACCAACCCAAGCATATTATGCACCAAAAAACGCGCGGTACATATACCCATTCATCCATGCATACAGTCTTGATTGCGACAGCGACCTGTTGCACGACTTGTGCGCCCTGGCACGGCACTCGCACTCGTGACTAAATTCCGACAGACTCTCATGGGCGCACGAAGGACAAGCGAGAGAGAGAGCTGGTGAGAGGCATCTCACAGCAGTCGAGTCTCACAGAGTTACGAGTGACAAACGGAGGCGAATGTGAACGAAACAAGAAGGATGAAGCTGCATCAAATGTCCGAACGCCTGACAGGAACGGCCCAGACCTCACACTGACAGGCCTGGATCGACATGTCATCCGGCGGGAGGGCGGACCTTGGACAATCTGACCGTGCAGCAGCAGGCATCGGACTTGTCCAATGGGCCTAGAAGATGCAAGCCGCGACCACAGGTTATGGGTGTGAGGAGAGAGTTGACTTGGACCCTGCATGGGAGCGTGCCCGATTACATGTATCGGGGCTTACAGCACTCGCACTCACGACTCGTAATTCTGACTCTTCACTCCAAAGCGTCGTGCGGACAGCTATATACGCGGGTTGCACATGATCGTGTATGTGTGTGTGTGTGTGGTGTGTATGCAGCATGGCCGCATGCGGAAAGTCGACGTGGTACGCTCACGCCATGCATGCATGCAATCACCAGTCTGAGCTGCGTGCATGACTTGATACTCACACACACACACACATACACACACACAAACAACTATCGATCGCCGGCAACGCAGTTTGAGTATGATCGATTGCGATTCGCACTGCTGCTGACTGTTGCCTATCAAGCGCTTGCGATTCATTGTCTCACTTTCCCGTTCCAGTCTCACTCGAGCTTGCGAGGTGGCGGGAGGAGGCGGCTGGAATCAGCGCAGCAGATTCACAAGTAATCAGCAGCTACGCTCGCATTGGGAGCCGGCAGAGGTCGCAAAGAGATCCGTCAACCTCTAAGCGCTCGCGTGCTGCTTCGTATCGGACTCTGATCTCGCCGCCTTGACCTTTAAAGACTGCTACGAACCAATTTCGAATCGTCCAGAGGCACCCAACCCAACGCGTCGCCCATCATTCCCGTCCTACCACTTCAACCCACGAGCGCCCTCTTTTCCCTTTCCTTGAGCGGCGCTCCCACACCTTCCCTGGCCGCAGCCACCTCAATCTCCTCAACCTCAGCCTCCTTGTCGCTGCACCACACAATCGCATCATCTTCATCGCCTTTGACCTTTCCACCACCTACCACGTACGACAATCTCGTCATCAGCATCATGCAATCCCTCATCCAGTTCGTAGGCAGAAGGTTGCCGGGTTTCCTTAGAGAGGCAGTCATTGGCATTCTGGGACTTGTGAGTAGCCAAAGTCGTGTTTGGCGGGCACGGTGATGGGAGAGATGCAACTTAAAAGATGTGTGCAGGCGGAGGACGTTCGCTGCTGCGGAGCAGCACGACGCTACACCACCTCGGCCTCCCCCTTCACCCGCGCGATTCATGAACGCCGCACATGACACCGCGAATGGACGGCGGGGGTGACCTTTCGGCGGACGAAGAGGCTGCATATATGGGTGTCAGATCTGTTCGTTCCATTCGGCGTATCATGCTGCGCTCGAATTTGGCTCGCAGAGGGTATTCTCGCAGAGGGCGATCTTGGCGGAGCTAGCTTGCGCCTGAAACCTTCACTACACTCACTCACTCTCGCACGCTGACACGACGCCTTTGGCACCCATCACAGGACTGCTACATTACGCTGCTGTACAATGGGGACATTCTAGATCGATATTGTCTCTCCCTGGGCATATCCAAAGCCTTGGGAGCCGGCATCGTCATCTTTGGTTCCATACTCAAGATCCCACAAATCTTCAAGATCGTGAGGAACAGGTCGGCTGCTGGTGTCAGCTTGGGAATGTATGCGCTCGAGGTGTTGGCCTACGACATCAGCCTGGCTTATGCGGTCAGGAGGAGAATACCGTTTAGCACTTATGGAGAGAATGCTAGCTTGACAGTTCAGAGTGAGTCCAGAGAGGCATTGGGCAGCGCAGAGCTCTGCTTCTGATATCTGACTTGCACATGAATGCTGACCGGCTCTTCGTCCGATACTTGCTGCAAATCCGCTCGATAGATATGCTCATCACGCTCCTCATCATGCACTACAAGCCCGCCTCAACGCTGTCCACACGCTCAACATCACACGCCCGTTCACTGCTCCTGGCAGCTTTATCTATGCTCCTCTTGTCCTACGCCCTCTTTACCCCCGCCATCATTTCCGATGCCAACTTGGCCATCCTGCAACTCTTCTCGATTCCCATCAGTCTATTGAGCAAAGTGCCGCAGATCCGGGAGTTGCACTTTAGGAAAAGGACTGGGCAGCTTAGCGCGCTCGTCGTCTTTGCTCAGTTGGCGGGAACCATTGCTAGGGTGTGAGTACTCGTGGGACCATTTCGTCGATCACGCATGTGCTCACCCGATCAGCCCTCTTCCGCCTCGTATGAGCACAGCTTCACGACTCTGACAGAGACATCCGACAAGTTGCTGCTTTGGGGCTTTTCCCTCGCATCCCTCTTCAACGCCTTCATAGCCGCCCAGTACATTTACTACTGGAACGGAAACAGCAGCACAATATACACGCCTCATATGTCAGCCAGGGAGAGGGAACTTAGAAGAATTGCCAATGCTAGAAATGCAGTGGGATTGCATCCGCTATATAAGAAGGTGGATGATGAGGATCATAGGGCGAACTCGCTTTCCAATTCGGGCGCGGCAGGTGGTTGGGCGCAAGGAAGCGCAAGCACCAATGGGTCAGAGGGAGCAGGCACACAAGAAGGGAAAGGGTGGGAAGGTCGAGGTCGACCTGAGCCGCTGGACTTGCAAGGAAACAGCAGCAGCGCAACGTACGGCAACAGTCTGGAGCGAAGGCTCCCTTCCGCAGCTGCAAACGGACTGGGCGCTGGCTTTGAAGAAATCCAAACGTACGGCTCGCCCTCGGCGAAAGGTCTCGGTCGCTCCAACACCATCGGCTCGCGCGCTCACAGTCCAAAGTCGGCCGGAAACAGCAGCGCTTTCTCTCCCACTTCGAAGCGCTACGCACCTCATGCAGGCTCCCCGCTTCGAGGAAGACGCTCGGCGGAAGAGGACGATGGGCCAGCGAACGACGCGCGAACGGGATTTAGAAACGCGTCTGGCGGCACGATTCACACGAATGGCAGACCGCACATGAGTCGTCCAGACTCTCTCAGGCGCGCAATCTCCTATCAACACGCATTTCCCCAGTCGCAGTCGCAGTCGCAGTCTCAAGGCTATGCAGTAGGCGCATCCAACGCCACCTCGACCTACGACCCGACGTCCAACGATGAGTGGCAGCGACACCGCACGGTCTCCAATGATCTGAGAGCTTCACCAGGACCTGGAGGGGGAAGGAGCAGATCGAGACCTTCCACACCTACCAATGCGCACGCCAATCCGGGCAACTTTGGAAGAGTTCCAACCAGTCCTGCACTCGCGTCCTTTCGATCTTTGCCGCATTCTGGCTCGCGCAGCGCTTCGACGGAACGCGGAAGAGTCTCTATGGATGGTTCGCGTCCGGCTTGGTCGTCGAGTGCGGGCGGTGCGAACGCGGCAGGGTACAATGAAGGTGAACAGATGGAGTACCTATTACCCTCTTCCCCCTCTTTGCGCGGAATGGGCGCCATCGACGTCGACTCGGCATACGCGCACGAAGAAGAGGATCGAGGAGGAGATACGTTTTCCATCCGATTGCCCAGCGAGGTGGACACTGGAGGTCTGCTCAGTCCACGATCTTCGAGCGGCAACTTGAGGAGGTTGAAAGCTAGCAGGAGCTGGAACAGTCTTGCTGCTCAGGCTGCGCCCGTCGTTGTTGGGCAAGCTGCAGAGAAGACAGAGGATATGAAGATGGGTCTTGGGTTGGGCCTTGGCCAGGCTGGCCTGCCCAGGGCGCGCGGGTCGGAGAATGTTAGACCTTGAGCTCGCAGCGCTGTGCTCAGAGTCAATGCAACATCGTTCCTTTTCGTTCTTTTTTGAAGAAGCGAGCTTGTCTCTGCTGTGAGGTGTGCCAAGGACCAAATCGATTCGATGAGCTTGCTGAGCTTCTTCTTCGACGTAGGGCAAGTCAATGAGTGCTGCTTGGAGAGGACGTCGCGATGCACCAGGCCAGTGTGCTTCTGTGTGTCCAGTATGGGTGCGCCTTGAAGCGGTCAAGGCTTTCACAACCCAAAGCAAAAGCTCTCGCGAGGCTTGGATCAAGACACTTGCAAACACAGTGGCTGACCTGCACGGCTCGGCTGGCCCTTGAAGAAGCGGCACGCTCAGATGAGGAACGAGGCCAAGGATTGTTAGGCATGCGCTGCTTGATTATGAGACCTCACGTCTATGCCTCATCGCTCCGCGCAGCAATTTTCCATCTTCTTGCACAACGTGAACTACAGCTGCTGGCTGCCGTGTCGCCAATATATCACCTCGCGACCAGCTAGCAAACATGATTTCTCGTGCCAGCAAGACGCGGTCTCGCGAGCTGGCTCCCTCTTGTTCTTCCCCTTTGTGGACAGCTATGCTGTGAGCCGCGACAACACAAAGGTCAGCAAATCGTCCTTTGCAGAGCATAGCACTCGTTCATGCCTAGTCGCACGGCCGACCCGCGCGCTTTGGTGCCTCACTTTTTCCCTTGTACATCGGGCCGTCCCGCCCGCTTGCTTTCCGCTTCTCCATGTGCGTCCGCCTTTTTGTATCTACACCCTTTGGTAGCTTCACCACACAATGATCGGATAGCCATGCACTGCTCCAAGACATTCCATCGCGACACGACTAAAAGGCTGGTCCCTACTTCTTCGCTTTGCAGCCTCAAAGACGCAAGGACGTCCTCCATGCGCGAGCAGAGCCTTCGCTGTGGGCTGTGCGACACGAGTGATGGGTGTTCGATGGATTGCATCGACTTGGATTGCGAGCGTGAATAGAATTGACAACAAGCGATGAGTGCTACCGATCCCGAACGATCGACGAGATCAGGCCACAGCCCGGGTAGAGTAGGAGTACATGCTGCTTGAGATCGTTTGGAGAGCCAGACGAGAAAAGGACACGTGCGATGAGGGTCATCCAGCCAAGCCTCGTTTGCTTGCAGAAGCAGCGCTCATCCAGAGATCGACGACCTCTATTCCTGTTCTAGGTGCCAAAAGTCCATGTATGCATCCATGACACGTTTCGCACCTCTTGCAATCTTCTTGCTTTTGCGCTGCTTTCGCGTCGTCCTGCTGAGCGGCGCTGGAAGAAGGCGCACCGCCGAGAGCGGCATCGGACGAGCGCTCGGTCGGTGTGCGCACAGACTTGCTAGAGCTGGATGTTGATGTGTTAGAGTCCGGCGAGAGCGAGGAGAAATGCGAGTGCGTATGGACACTCGAGCCTTCGGGCCGAGCTTCGGAACGAGACGCCTTGGCAGATTCTGTGTGAGATTTCAAGCATCCCACGCACTGACATCGCGGTCCGCACGAACAAGCGGTCAGCCCTCCCGCAGCCAGACAATGATCTTCTGCTCCTGGTGCTGCCACTGCTGACCACGTGGACATTGCTGGCTCAGCTGGTGATGCAGTCCGATAGCTCGTAGCAGCGTTCTCTCCAGGCGCAAAGGAAGGTGCTACCTCGCCCTTTGCGTCATAGGATCGCGCTCGACCAAACTGGTGTTGGTGAGGTTGGTGTTCGACTGACGGTGAAGGTGTGGTTTTTTGGGTGTTCCCTTCGCTCGCTGGCGACCATTGCGTGGCGAGATCTTCCTTCTGCGTATTTGCGAGTCCATGCTGCCCACATCCACTAGTGAGACAAGCGCAATTGCCGTCGCAGTCACCATCAGCCACTTCTTCGTTCGACACGGGCCTCTTGTCGCTCTTCGAGGCACAGCAGGATGCGGTCGGCGCATCGACGTTGCCAAATGTGGCCGAGAAGGATGTCCGCTCCGGTTGCCGTGGACTACATCGAGAGTCCGCACTCGTCGTTGTAGTTCCTCTGGATCGAGCGCAGCATTTGCAGATGCCACCGGTAAGACAGGCGCAAGGGTTGAGCAGCGAGGCGATGGTGCGTGGCGCTGCTGGCGCGGAGACTGGAAGAGTGGCTGTGCGCGATGCCGATGCTTGACCGGCGGTGGAGGTTGACGCGGAGCAGCAAGACGCCTGCACTTGCTTTGATGTGCTGCCAGGTCGCTCACTGAAGCTCGCCTCCTCCTCTGCCCTGCCTCTCTTCCTTCTCTTCTTGCCACTTGCCGCTCCCTCACCCACACTTTCCGCAACGTGTGACACCCCCGCTCCTTCTGATTCCTCCTTCGCCCCTCCCCTTTCCACGCATCCGCATTTCTGATGCCTTCCACCTTCCAATCTCCTCCGCCTGCAAATCTCGCACTGACTACGAGGTCTACCTCGAGGCTTCAACTGCCTCAATTCGTTCGACGTCGTATGTTGACACGTCTTTGTCCTGTGTCCCTTGATGCACCGCAAGCACGCATGTGGGATCGAGTTGATGAGGAACATCTCCAAAAGTAAGGGGCGATGCGTACGAAGGCTGCAGACCGACTAGAAGGTCGAAACGAAGAAGGTGGAGAGGGGCTCTGCGGGCGATGTCCCTCCGACGGGCACAATCGAGCCACCCCTTGACTCGGCTTTGACTCCTCGCGAGAAAGAGCAACCCAAATCGCGAGCAGTGCCTCGATTCGCACCCTGCGATCTCGTCCGGACGTCGAGCACAAGCGCTATGCTGCAGATCCCCTTCGTAGAAGCGGTGCGTATGTCGAAGCGAGTCGAGACGTAAGGGATGCGCCAGACGAGACGCACGCGTGGTACTCAAGACTGTGCAAGTAGAGTCGTGAGTCGTGAGCTTGAGCAGGTCTACTTGCGCTCTCGGCGCCTTTTCGCGCGCCGGGCCTGACCGCGCTTTCTTTCCACAGCCTCGCGCTCCACGCCATCCACACCGTACAGCCATCGTGCGGTCCAGACGCGCTGATCACGCAAGCGCACGCACGCGCGCAACTTTTGGCGCCACACCCGCCTGGCGTCGGTCGGAGTGTTTCTTTTTCCTGCAGCGCAGTCTGGAGTCAGAAGCAAATCACGTGATTCGAGTGTCATTGGCACACATACAAGATTCGTGACTCTCTTGACAAGGGCATTCAAGAGTCTTTCGATATATCGAATTGCACACAAATCGTGAAACCAATTGCAGTAGTAGAAAGAACAACAGAGGAAATGTCTTGCACAGTGTTCAGGTGAGTCTAGTCCGGGTCTGTACGTAAAGAGTCGTGAGAATGGGCGCAGAAGAGAAGCAATAGCAGCGTTTCTGCTTTGCAGGGAAGGTTGACATTGCGATCTACAGCGAGAAAGCTAAGGGAAGCCACAGACCCTTACCACCAAACATCCGCCTTCGATTTCTTTTTTGGCGTAGAGCGAATTGTAGAAGCATCAAGTTCACCCTGCAACTCCACCGCATCCTCTGACCGCGCATTCTCTTGCTGCTCGGACAAAAGCGATGGCTGGGCAAGGTCCGCGCTGCTCTTCCATGCCGACGTCGAAGCGGAAGAGCTGGGCCCGCGAGCATGTCCAACCGTTTCGCTCTCCTCATCGCTAAAAGCTCCGGCCGGACTATCGATCGGGGAGAAGACCTCCTCTGCCGAGTCGACCTCCATTCCGCTTTGCTCTCCTTCCGAGGGCGGGGACTGTGTCCTGCCATGTGTAGCAGCGCGCGTATTCAGTCTGAGATCTTGACGCGCAGCAGGATTGGTGGTGCCCGATGCAGGGGCATAGAGAGAGTGTTGCGCACTCGACGCCGGAGGCCCACCTTGAAACCCATCGCTCATCACGCTTCCCGACAGTACCGAATCCTCCTCAGCGATGTCTGACAGACCTTCCGGCTCCACCGGATGGTGTGTGATGCGCGCCATTCTCGGGTCTCTATTGGGATCGTGCAGGCCCAAGGTGGTCGAATGCATTCTCGGTTGGGAGTAGTGGGACAGACCAAAGTAGCTCGGATTCAGGTCTTCGGGGAGGGCAGCGGCGCCTGTTGAGCTGGAGCTCGCCATCCAAGCATTGACAGGAGCAGCAGAGGCCACTACACTGCTCCTTAAGCCGCTGTCGGAAGGACGAGACAAGTGGACAGGCATGAGATAGACGTCTCCGGAGCCACCTTGCGCCGCGTCGCGAGATCTTCCAGGTCCAGTCTGCAACCCGGAAGAAAGGTCAGATCCTTCCTCTTCCTCATCCTCGCGAGACTCTCCGTGTCCATTCCCGTCGTCGCCTTCCATTGAGTCTTCGTCTAGACCTCCGTCCGACTGGGAGTTGGAGTTGTCCTCCGAAGAGTACAACAAACCCTCGCCCGTGTCGCTGGGCATTGAGCCAGGCGAGTACAACGGAATGCCAGTGACGGGGTCGACATCCGTCGCAGCTTGCAGATCCACGTCAGCATCAGTATTAGCTGGCACACTCATCGACGCAAGAGATTGGGCCAAGCTGGGCTTCTCTGATGAAGCTAGCCGCACTGATTCATGACTGGATGCTGGACTTCCTAGGTGCAAAGCCAGACCTTGTCCTTCGGGAGCCACTGGCGTCTTTGGCGACGGGTTTGCTATGAACTGCGCAAGCAGGTCGAGTCCTCGCTCGCGTTCTGCATGAGATGAAGCAAGGTACCTATGCAGAAGGACGAGGACATGAGGATGAGTGTCCTTCGAACAGCGTCGGTCCGCAGACAATCGGGTCCCACAGGGGCCTCGTTCAGAGCCAAGCTACTCACATGTTTACAAACGGCCAGGCATGCACACCGCCCGCTCCGCGCTCAATGTGGCTTTGCACTGCGCGCTCAGCTTGCAATCGAGCAATGTCCATCGCGCTTCCGGGCGCCAAATCCGCAGTGTCTGCTAGTCCAGTCTGCTTGAAGACTGGGCTCAGCTCGTCTTTGTCCTGGTCAGGCGCCTGCGGAACAACGCTAGCTTGATCCGCATGACTGCTCGCATACCCATCCCGGACCCTCGATACCCACTCCTGGATATCATAAGCCAGCGTCTCGTGTTTGCCCCACGTGACGTACATGCCTCCCTCCAGAGGCGGTACGAGCGTCCAGTCGGCCTTGGCAGGAGAGATGAGCGGATTATTTTCGAGGAGATCGCGCGCTTCTGGATGTATGAAGGCGCTCTTGGGGTCGTCCATACGTCGCGAAAGGTCCTGCGAACTCGTGACAATGTCGCAAGACCTCTCATCCGCTGGAAAGAGAGGGTCAAGTCCGCTGCCCTCTGGATCGTCATGGATGCCAATGGTCGGCTCGGTAGAATGAGGTGCCTGTCCGTTCGCTGCGCCTATCAACACGAACAAAGGCTCACTCAGCATCGTGTGCAACAAGCGTGAGAGTGCGACGATGGGCGTTGCAAGTGTGCTGACGAGGCTGTGCTGGGCAGCTGGACCATTTTTGGGCATTTTCCTTCTTGAATGTCCCCCGCCGTTGCCTCGCTTGGAGTCGGGCGAGCTGCCAGAACTAGAAGTTCGCCGTGCAGATGTCGGCTGTCCAATCCGCTGACCGAAAGTGGACAGTCGCGCAACGTAGCCAAGTGGACCAGCGACCCTCCTGGGTCTGTCCAGCGCGCCTGTGTATACTTGGGCAAAGTGTTGCAGGGCGTGCGAAGTAACGTAGTCCCAGTGGAAGCCCTTCACTTGGCGTCGACGTTGGACGTCAGCGGAGAGCGCTAGACTTGAGTGGGGACGAAGGTCGGTCCACGGGCTGATCAACAGCGCCTTGCCGGGCAGAGGTAGCTGCGTCCAGTCTCTCTCATTCAGCCTCTCTTCTTTGACTGCTCCGCTCAAGACGAGCAACAGACTCATGGCCAAATTGCCTCCCGCAGAATCTCCAGCGATGCAAATCCGGCTCGCGTCCTGACCCTCCTTTTCGATGAGGTGAGCGTAACACCTGAGGCATTGAAGGAGTTGAACGGGAAAGAGCGACGTGGGAGACAGCGAGTACTCCACAGCAACAACCCTCGCTTCATGATCGCTCGTCGAATTAGCTGTCTCCAACGCGGAAAGCTTGTTTCTGAGACGTATCAGCGCCTCTGCATAAAATGCCACGCTGCCTAGGGAGAAGCCGCCGCCGTGGAGATAGAAAAGTGTGGTTGGCGATGCGCCCGCGTTCAACTTTTGTGGACTGCTCGCTTGAGGTCGTGTGGAGAATTCAAAAGCTTTGAATCCAGGTGCTGCCAGCCTTCTCCGGCTATGACTGCTGAAACTTTCTCCCTCTCGCTGCGCCTTCTCTTTCCCATTCCTCGACGCCTTGCTTGGTGACGATTGCAGCCCAGCATCGAACGCTCTGACCAGATCCGCGCTGCCTCCTCCGGTCCTCCAGTATACGAAAGGTCCGATAGTCTGCTCGGCAAACAAGATCCTAGGAAAGAGGTGAGGGAAGCAGCCGCACATGAATCGGACAAGCAGCAGCATGGTATGGTGAAAAGCCGACAACTTCGCTGGGCGGTCACCGGGACGTATCGCATCGCCAGCGTCGGGATTCAAAGTCCGCCTGCGCGCCAAGTTTCGTGGCAGCTTAAAGACTAGACAAGGGGCATGCGAGGCTGTTGAGCGTGGGTCCTCAGCTGAAATTTCTGGCTCAAGACACTCACAAAGATATACGATGCCGAGGCAGACAACGTCTCCGAGCTCGGCAATGGAACAAGTTCTGAGCAGGTTGAGTCCATACACTAGAGCGATGAAGATGCAGTCTGTGAAGTAGAGACCACCGATGAAGGTGGGAGGGCTAGAAGCTGTCAGGGCGCTGGCGCTTGTTGTCGAGTCTTGATTCGTGCTGGAAGACCACGCGCTACGAGAATCTGCACCAAGGCTGGGCACGTCATTACCTGCAGAACTCAAAACAAGTCGGATCTGTCGCTTCAGCTCCTCGTCCTCTGCGCTCCTTCTCGGCGTGTCGCGCGTCGAGCTTGAAGATGATGTTGGAGGTACAGAAGGGCTTGCGGACGTGGGTAATCTCACGGACAACCTCGGGCCGCGTTGTCCGCTCTCCAGTCCTAGCCTTTGAGCTGTGCGAGAGGGTCCAGCTGGCGTTTGGCCATGGCTCGTTGCAGGTGCACGGTGTCTGGACCCAACGCTTTGCAGTGGGGGCGCAGCAAAAGCTGAGCCGATCGCAGGAGAAGCTTGGAGTGTCGTAGCGATCGGGTTCGACGAGCCGCTGACTCCAACAGCAACCCGTCTCCTCTCCATCTGCCCTTTGGATCTTTGCCGAGGGTTGTTTGGGCGCCCCTCTGGTGCCTTGCCCTTTTGCGAGGCTGCCAGCGACTGGTCGCTTCCCGTCAGGTCTGCTTCTTTGTGACCTTTGCCCGCAGTGCTAGAGACCGAGCTTCCGAGGCCGAGAGACATGGCGCCACTCAGGGCCGCTAGCGATCGACTGGTGAGCGTGGATGACGTGGATGGAGTTGTAGACGAAGATGTTGAAGATCCTACTTGATCTGAACCATGTCCTGCAGTCGCTTGCAACGCCCCAGTAGAATCTGTCTGCCCTCTCTCCTCCACAAACGGTAAAGGTTTACCCAGTGTAATTGTGGTGCTGCTGCTCACGCTCGAAGCTGGAGAAGGTGGCGCAGAGGCTGCATGGGTGCCTTCAGCATCTGGCGATGCAGCAGCGAGCTGCGTCTGTGGCTGTGGCGGGGAAGAGAAGCTGACTCGACTGCGAGGTCGACCTCTCTCTGGTGGTGCCGCTGCGTTGCCCGACATCGTGTGTGCTGTTCAAGGTGTCACCTTGCGCATGTCAAATTGCCTGCTCAAGATGCTGCACCCTGTCAGCTAAGCCGAGTGTGCAATCAAGAATGTGCACTCGCCGCTTGGACAGCGCGTATTGAAAGCGCCACACGCGGATTGGGCTTCAGCGGTGACAAAATCGGGGGTTCGAAGATCGACTGCGGCGGGGCGGCGTGGCAGCCTACTCGCTGGTGTAGAGAGAGTGAGGGTGAGCGCGAGAGGCGTGGTGAGTATTGGAGTGGGCGTTTGTTTACCCATCGAGGTAGAGACGCATAGCTGATGATCAAGTTGATGATGGTTGGAAAGCTCGAAGGCGTGCAGCAGATGGTGCGCGGATGCATGTGTGCGCGCTCGGTCATGCAGCGCGGGGCCACATTTCAAGCTTTCGATTCAAGATTGGTGATTGTTGATGTTCAAGACTTGTTACTGTGATTCACATGAATTTGAAGATCTTTGTGACTCATTTATATTTAGAGCCACAGGTGAGGCGAGGCGAGGCCGGTCGGACTCGGCGCGGACGAGCGAGCAGGCTGCTGTGCACCGCTCTCGACGCGCTGAATGCGTGCTTGTGCTTTCACAAGACAGGTCCATGAGCACATCTTGAAGAATGTCTCAGCTCGCGCCCGCCGTTGTTACAATTAGGCAAGCGAGGAGGCAAGCCAAGTCTGCACGCGCGGTGCCGGCACACGTCGACTGATGAGACTCACGACTCGACCTCGATCTTGACTCGTGACCGACAGGGCAGCGCTTTCAAAAGTTCGAAACTTGCCCTCGAGCCCCTCCCATGGGCACCGGGGGAAAAGGTCTGTTGTGTATCGGTGTGCTTATTCTCGGTTCGAACGCCATGATGCGCATGCATGTGAGGCGCGTGCGTGGGAATCGCGAATCTCCCCCCCGCCCCCGATCTTAATCACGTGAGTCTGCAGGTGCCGTGGTTGCTGTGGGTGCGCGTGCTAATCTTACGCGTGACTCGTGACTCTCGACTCATCAGACCTCTTGATCAATTGTGCTTGCCGAGTCCAGATCAGATCTGCACTCGCTCTTTCATTCTCTCCTCACCTCCCCTGACCTTTGCCCACTTGACTCGCTGGGACACCAAGGCCCGTTTACTCGCAACTCATCACTGTCGGCGGATATTCCATCGCATACAAGCATCTAATCACCCATCATTTGTCGATCTCACGTCCACCCTCTCCCTTTCAGACTCGCGCTGCACAGCCAGCGAGAGCGCATGTCTACTCACCTTCTCTCACCTACAGCAGGAGCAACCTCGCTTGGGGCGAGCAAGCACGGCAGCATGTCCTGGAGTCAGCTGATAGGCCTACGTCTTCAAGAAAGGGATGCCAGAGAATCAGCGCTGGATGGTGTAGTAGCCGATTGTGAGTCGAGCGGAGATAGAGGCTCGTCCTGCTCCTCTACACAGCTCGCCTTCCATTCAGCGTGTTCATCCTCTCATCCAATCTTTGTTGCAGTTCAACAGCTGTCGCGCTATGCTGCCAGTCTCAGAGCCAAAGCTTCAAGGAGTGGCACAAGCGGGATCGCCGTGGCCGCTGCCCCTACCCCGCCGCCAGTATCTCAGCCGCCCATCACCAGCGCTCTCAAATCCCCTTTCGCAGCAGAAGCTGCTCGCGGCTCCGCCGAAGAGTGAGTCGAAAGGCGAGCGGATGGATGTGAGGACCGCCTTGGCCAGGGGCTGACGCCAGATGACGCGGCTGCACTACGCTACCTCTCAGGCTCTCGCAGCAGTTGCAACAAGCGCGCACAGAGCTAACAGAGATGTACAAGACGCAATCCGCCAACGCTCAGCGCCTCTTGACCCTCACAGATCTTCTGAGCAGCAAGGAAGCCTCTTACGGCGAGTCCACATTGGCGGTGGAGCAGCTCAACAGGGAGTTGGATCGATCGCGTCGAAGCGAAAAAGATCTTCAAGATGCCATGGTGGAAAAGAGCAAATTGGTAGAAATGCTTCAAGACGAGTTGACGGGATTGACGTTGGAATTGAACCAGATCGAGATTAGAAACGAGGATCTGAAGAGGGACAATGCGAACTTGTTGCAGAGGTGGTTGGATAGGATGAACGACGAGGTGGATAGGATGAACACGAGCACGGAACGGGAACTCAGCAGTGCCAGCAAAGATGAGGTGCTGGATGCACAGACCGGCGATGCTCTCAAAGACGCTCTCCGCGACTCAGCCTGAGGCATTTGATCATATTCAACGCCTGCTGGCGAGGAGTTGGCACGCCTGTGTCCTCTCATGAGGCACTTCACACCGCGCTGAGCACATCTCCATCTGTCGAATCTGCTCGGCCATGGAATCATTCGGTGATCAGATCTCCGTCAAACAACATAAAGCAAGCGGCAGAAGCACAGAGGCAGAAGCATGGCTCAATCTCACCTTGCTGTCCTTTCATGCGCTCGAAGGCCATCGCTCTGCCTACGAGGCTTCATGCTCAGACCTAGCCCTATCCTGCAGTCCAATCCTGTCGTGTGGTCATTCGATCGCAATTTGGCAAGCCATTGGAGGAACTTGAAGCACTGGGCTCTTGCCAACCCACATGAATCCAACAGGGACTATAGCCTGCTACTACACCCCCCTCTTCCCGATAGTCAATCAGAATATACCCCCGCGTTTGCCTAGCTTTTGATTAAGCCGCTTCGTGATCCCACTCGGCTTGCACCACGCTTAATATGGCGCAGTCCGCAGTCCACCTAGCAGCTATCTGTTGACACTGCGTCAATCACCGCTACGCAAGCGTGATTGTAGACCCTGCTCGTTTCACGTCAGAAGGCGCAAATGACACTTTCGAAACCACAACTTGCGACTCAAGACTTGCAATTGCATGGTGCTGATTCATGGCATGCATCTCCCGGCCGGACACGGCCGCGACGCGGAGAAACCGCTCGCAAGAGGCTAGCTTGGCTGAAGAACGCGCGCATGCATGCATGCGTGGTCTGCGATCGGCGCGCCCAGCAAGGCTCTAAACGGAATTAACCGTGAGTGACGTGCATGGCTTGCGTGTGTTCAAGTCAGAAGTCAGCAAGAAGAGACACACGACTGCTGCCACACAGCAAACAATTCGCCGTCGTGGTCTTACTCGCAGAGTACTCGCGCATTCACTGGGCACGTGTACCCCCCGCTTGAGCACGGGGCTATGGTGGTGAGGTGTGGACAGGCTTGCATGATCGACGTCAGCAGTGGTCAAGCGAGCCATGCACACGCTACGCGGATTTGTGACAATTTGAATGCCAAAGTCGTGAGTCTCGGTCACGAATGTATGCGCGAACGCGTTTGATTTGGTAAGGGTCTTGGCATGTCTTGGAAGAGGGCGCGATGCGGCGAAGCTAGAGGACAATTCACGATTGGTATGTCGCAAAGCGGCGCGCACGATGAAGGTGAGGAAGGACACTTTGTTCCGTCCAGTTTCTTTTGGGGGATGCTGCCGGGCAGCAAAGGCCAGTCGTGTGATCCTTATATGAAGAGATCCGCGATTGATGCCAATTAGCACTTCTTGATTGTTCCGCTCCAGGTCTCCTCGCCCAATACCATCTCATCTTGCTCGTATACCTCACAAAAGTATAGCACCACTTACCCCCCTTCCCAATTCTTCATCATGACCAGCTCTGCAACATCCTCTGATACGCTCCGCATGCTCGTCTTGGAGACGGATGATCCGCATCCCAAAACCTTGTCCGAGCGAGGCTCCTTCGGTCAAATTTTCCACGACCTATTCGAATCCGCCGGATCTTCGCATTCCCCCCATCCGCTCAAGATCGAGACGAGCATGCACTTTGTGGTGGACGATGCGGGTGAGGGCAAATTTGGACGTGTGCCGAGGTACGAAGAGATAGGGGAGGATGTGGGGGCAATCTTGATCAGTGGAAGCATGTACGATGCGCACGGCGACGACGAGTGGATCTTGCAGCTCTTGCAGCTCCTCCAACATCTCTGGTCTCGTCGACCTTTGCTCAAATTCTCGGGCGTATGCTTTGGTCATCAATTGCTCAATCGCATGTTGGGATGCCAAGTGCGACAACATGCGGGTCAAAAGTGGGAGCTGAGCCATACGGAGATGAACCTGACGCCCATCGGCAAGAAGCTCTTTAGGACGGATGAAGATACACTGGCACTGCATCAGATGCATCAGGATCAAGTCGTCGATGCTCCTACACCCGAAACTTCCAATGGGCTGCTAGAGCCCGGCACGAGGGTGCATATTTGGGCTTCTTCCCAACACACCAAAGTGCAAGGAGTCTATATCAGAGACAGGCTCTTCACATCTCAAGGCCATCTTGGATTCGACGATACCATGGTGCACCGGCAAATCCAGCTTCGCAAGGAAGCCGGCAGCATCGACGAGTCGGACAAGATGGAAGTTGCACAAGCTAGGGAAAAGGCTCATCTGGAACACGATGGCGTCGTCGTTGCTGCTGCGATTCTGCGATTCTTCCACGGCGAGGACCATGACGTCGAGTGAGGCGCTCCTGCGCACAGACCCTGGGTGACATGTGTGGCAGCCGGACCACTTCTTTGGCCTGTAACTTTCCATCAGCAGCGCGCATCGCCGCCTGAGTCTGCACTGTGCTTCCAGTGCGATGCTTTCACGCGCTTTTCAAAGACGCATCGCGATGAGATGAGGAGCCAAAAGAGAGATGACGGAGGGCTACTGAAATGAGATGATTACCAGTACACGACCGGAGGGACAGCGTGAAACACAACTACTCGTTATCCTTGTCCTTCTTCCTCTTCTTCTTTTCCGATTTAGAAGTCTGCGGCGAAGAGGGCACGTATAAGGTCGAGTGTCTTTCTGCTGCTAGAGCCAGCATGTTGCGCCAAGTCAAGGTCCCTTAGTCGATACTCACCTCTGCTCCACCTGCGGCTGCAGCAGCAGCAGCCTCAGCCGCTTTCCTCTCCTTCTTTTCCTTCTTCCTCCTTTTGCGCTCCTCCTCCGTCTCTCCAGCATCCGCTCCTGCACTGCTCTCCATCGTCACATCACCAACGGCCTCGTCATCCTGCTTCTTGCGCTTGCTGCCAGCAGTTGAGGACATGTTCGTTGGTTGTGTCTCAGCAGCACTGACAGCACCTGCAGCTGCCCCAGCAGCAGCAGCGGCCGCACCAGACGCAGCAGGGTTCGCGACATTCTCTCCACCATTGGCAGCGTAGTCCACGTATGCCGCCTTCCACGTCGCGGGAGTCTTTTCATTTTCCTTTCCGTACTTGTCCAATTGACCCCCTTTGATCATCTTTTTCTTTTCCTGCGCCTTAGGACCCAATCCCCATCTCCTCGGATATGTGTCGCGCTCCATGATGCACCTCTTGACTTTGGCTACGATTCCGTGATCCACCGTTGCGAGATCCGCTGTGGACATTTGAGCGATAGCAATGGCAATAGCTTCTCCTTTTGTGGTCATGAGCACAACCTCTTCCGCCACTTCGATCGCCGACTCGTACCGCAACAAACCGGGAATCATCAGCTTGGCACCGTAGCATACTGCGTTGACTGCGCTGTCTTTCACCACGATGCGCTTGTATCCTACCAACAATGATTCCAACGGCCGAATCACTCTTCTCAAATACGACTCTGCGTGAAGACGAATGACAAAAGACTAGGATAGTGAATACGCGATCCAGCTTCTGATGCACGCGCACCACTCACCATCGCGCTGATTGTCGTACAGCCACTGAGCATCCAACAAGTCGTGCATGGTGACAATGTTGTCGTTTTCGCTCAGCGCACCGCTCCTCACACGCCGCAATTCCTGCATGTGACCGCCGACACCAAGAAGCAAGCCAAGATGTACGCAGAGCGTTCTGATGTAAGTTCCCGCTTCGCAAGAGACCCAGAAGACTGCGAGATGCCTGTCATTATCGAATTCCAGCAGCTTCGTCTCGTAGATGGTTCTGATACGCAGCTGGCGCTTGACAGCGCTGATGAGAGGCGGACGTTGAAAGAGGGCGCCGGTAAGAGTGTCGAGGGCTCTGGGCAGCTTCTTGACGTCTTGCAGCTTGTCGTGCAGCCTGAGCACAGCGACATACTCTTTACCTGCGGATTGTTGCGACTTGACCAGCCTGGTAGCTCGATCTATGCACACGATCAGACAGCCCGTAACTTTTGGATCCAGTGTACCGCTGTGACCCGTCTTTTCCACCCTGAGCATGCGACGGATCCATGCTACGACTTCGTGGGATGATGGATTGGAAGGCTTGTCGAGGTTGATGACGCCTGATTTGATGTAGCTGCTCAGATCGCGCTTCAATGGCGAGCATCCGTGGGGAATGGGGGTGAAGTGGGATGATCTGACGAGCAACTTGTCCTGCGAGCGTGTTCAAGGAGAGGAGGCACACGGACGAGAGCGTCAGTGAGAAGCGCAGCTCCGCGCATGCGCGGGCACGGGCGCCATGACTCACATAATTCTTGAGTAGCAAGGGCCAGTCTGCAGTGCTCAGTTTGGAGCCTGTGCTCTCGGGTGCGATGACGAAGTCGCCGGCCTGCTGAGCCGCTGCGACGCCACTGCTCATCGTGTGTATAGTTCAGGAGGCGCAAGTTGGGAGAGGCGATTGTGCTCGTCCGGAAGTTCACAAAAAGCGAGCTGTTCCTGCCTAGATGCGGTTCAAAGCAGTCGGCGGTAGTCGTGGTGGGGGTCAGCCGGATGCTGCAACAGCATGAAGGGACGCGCGCGGCAGGTAGCGACTTGAAGTGCTACTTGCGGCTTGGATGAGATGTTTGGATGATTACGACTTGTACATCTGAAATGAGCGATCAACTCAGAATTGCAAGGGTGGATCAAGAAAACGTCGAGCACAGGAGGCTGCGATGCGATGCCTGCATCATCTCGAATCCCATCTACACATCCATACCTCGCGTAAACCTTTCCTTTCCTCGGACGCGCGACTTTTTTGGGATGAGATCTTCGACAAGCCACGTGGCTGACCAATGACTCTCGTGCGAGAGCAACCTGCTTGACGCGACATGCATCAATTTACGCGAACGCGTCTAGAGACGCGTCGAGGGGGCAGAAGACGCGCGTGTCTCTTTGTACGGCGCTCGCGATGTGGCTGCCGCACAGACGAGTCGAGAAGTACGCGCGATGTTATCTGTGTAGGTTGCGCCTGTTGGGCAATGCGCATCACGAAACACGAATGTGGCCATTGAGCAGGCAGGTAGCCGTGTTCGCACCAACACGTTCCCCCACCTTGACTCCTGATCTTCATTCCAGGCAACCACATTCCGCAGCAACCGCACGCTCAGCTGCTGAGATTATTTTGGCGTCCCACCCTCTGTCACCTGTCATTAGCACGCCTGCCATCTCCAAGAAGTGAGCGAGGATGTCTACGCCCGGCGCCAATCCATCGGACGCAGAGATGGCCGACGGCACCAGCACGCCTCATCGCACCCCTGGTAGTCGAGCAGGCGCCATCTCTAGCCCTCTCCAGTTCCCTTCATCCAGTCCTGCGCCCGGACTGGGCGCCACTCCAAAGAGCATGCGCAATGGTCGCGGTGCTTCCAGCGTCGCCCCTTCCTCTGCTCGTGAGTAGTCGCTGCATGTTCTTCTGTCCTCCCCGCCATCACTGACTCGTGCTCAACCTCTCATTGTACTTGGACGCAGGCGGCTATGGCGAATCCTCTCCACTGCGCTTCCCATCGAGCTCCATAGCTGGCACACCTCGAGCTGCTGCGGGCCACACGAGCAACCATGACGATGGGAATCGCAACGCTACCCCCGGCAGCACTGCTCGACAGTCGCACCAGCGAAGTGGACTCTTCTTCGACGAGTGAGTTGTGAGCACCTCTCGTTCTCAGCGGCAGTATAGCTCACCCACATTGCCCGGGGGGGTTCGGCAGCTCTCCACGAAGCAGCCTCTCTACACCCCGTCCCCGCCGCGGTGAGATTCATTCGAGTGCATTGCAAGTATCGCCTGCTGCAATGCGCCAAGCGAGAAACTACGCTGCTCGTCACCAGACCCCTGTAGGCACCGAGGATGGCGCTGCCTCGTCCTTTTCCGACTTTAGTCTGTCTCAAGCAGTACCCTCCGACGGCAACGGCCTCGCAAACGCAGGTGCGCCCGCCCCAGACCAAAAGGTCATTTGGGGCACCACTGTCAGCATTGGCTCGACGATGACCATGTTCAGAGAATTCCTGCGCGCATTCAAGCTCAAATACAGATGGGCTGCTGAAGCCAAGGAGCAAGGCGAGGGGCGCGCAAACAGTCATGCTCGTGTCCCGCCAGGTCGCAAAGTGTCCGAGGGAGAGACGTTGGTGTACGAGAATTACCTTCGACGTATGCGCATCACCGATCAGACCAACCTCAACCTGCGCGTAACGGATCTGGCTGCCTTTGGGCCATCGAAGCAGCTGGCTCATCACCTCATCAAGTACCCGAATGAAGTCGTTCCCATCATGGACCAAGTGCTCAAGGATGAGATGATCGACTTGGCAGAGAGGGACGCTGCCAACGCCCCTCGGTATGGAGGCGGCGCCGTCGAAGAGGCAGAACGCCAACAACAAATATCGGCCGACATGGAGCGGCTGGAGTCGTCGCTCTTCAAAGTCAGAGCCTTCGGCCTGGACGCCATCAACATGAGGCAGCTCAACCCCAGCGACATCGACAAACTCATCACCATTCGAGGTCTCGTCATTCGTTGCACGCCCATCATCCCCGACATGAAGCAGGCCTTCTTCAGGTGCATGGCCTGCAACCACACCATCCCCGTCGAGCTCGATCGAGGTCGCATCACCGAGCCAGACCGTTGCCCGCGAGACATGTGCAACCAGCAGGGCACCATCTCGCTCATCCACAACAGGTGCGAGTTTGCCGACAGGCAAGTCATTCGTCTTCAAGAGACTCCCGACGCTGTGCCGGATGGTCAGACTCCGCACACAGTCACTCTCTGCTCCTACGATGAGCTGGTAGACGTGTCGAAGCCAGGTGATCGAGTCGAGGTGACTGGAATCTTTCGCAGTCAGGCGGTTCGCGTCAACCCTCGTGCGCGCACCCAAAAGAGCTTGTACAAGACGTTTGTGGATGTCATTCACATAAAGCAGGGCGACACGCGTCGACTAGGATTGGACGCCAGCACCCGCGGTGTGGCAGAAAAGGGTGACGCCCGTCGTGCTCAGGCTCTCGGAGTTGGTGGCGAGGAAGATGACGACGCGGACGACGACGGTGAAACGCACACCGCTGAAGCCCTCAACTCCGAGACTGAGCAAAAGATGCGTGCGATTGCGAACCGTCCCGATTGCTACGAGCTGCTGGCAAGAAGCCTTGCACCAAGCATCTATGAAATGGAGGACGTCAAAAAGGGCATCCTGCTGCAGCTGTTCGGAGGAACCAACAAGACCATCTCTTCCGGCGGCGGGGGTGGAGGCCCAAGGTATCGAGGCGACATCAACGTGCTCATGGTTGGTGACCCAGGAACGAGTAAAAGTCAGCTGCTGATGTACGTGCACAAGATCGCCCCTAGAGGCGTGTACGCGAGCGGCAAAGGAAGCAGCGCCGTCGGTCTCACGGCCTACGTCACCAGGGATCCCGACACGAAGCAATTGGTCCTCGAAAGCGGTGCTCTGGTGCTCAGTGACGGAGGTGTCTGCTGCATCGACGAATTTGACAAGATGAGCGACGCAACTCGCAGCGTCTTGCACGAAGTGATGGTGAGTATTGCCGCGAGTTCGAGTGTGATGCGCTTGACTAATCAAAGCTTCCCTGGTGGCGTAGGAACAACAAACGGTGTCGATCGCAAAGGCGGGCATCATCACCACTTTGAATGCCAGGACATCTGTGTTGGCCGCCGCCAACCCCGTTGGCTCCAAATACAACGTCCGATTGCCCATCACGCGCAACATCGACCTTCCACCAACGCTGATCTCACGTTTCGACCTGGTCTACCTCGTGCTCGACAAGGTCGATGAAGCGTCGGACCGACGTCTGGCTCGACACTTGGTGGGATTGTACCTCGAAGATAGACCTAGCACCGCCCCCGGAGCTGACGTGCTTCCCATTGAGACGCTCACGTCGTACATTGGACACGTGCGTGCCAATGTTCATCCAGTGATCTCGGCAGCAGCTGGTGAAGCGCTTGCCGAACGCTACGTGGCCCTGCGAAAAGCGGGCGAAGATCCGCGAAGCTCAGAGCGGCGCATCACTGCTACCACGAGACAGCTCGAGAGCATGATCCGATTGTCTGAAGCCCATGCGCGCATGCGATGGAGCGAGACGGTGGAGGTTCAAGACGTCGACGAAGCGGCCAGATTGATCGCGGAGGCGACCAAGAGCAGCGCTACGGATCCCACCACTGGACTCATCGACTTGGACCTCGTCAACACTGGTCGAGGTCTTGCAGGCCGAAAGCTCGCAAGCGATCTGAGACGAGAGGTGATTAGCCTCATCGACTCGATGGGAGGCGGAACGAACGCTGCGAATGGCTCGACCGCCCCAAACGTATCCGCGCGCGCAATCAGGTATTCGGAGCTGGCAAAAGCCCTGGCGGAACAAAGCACGTATGGATCCGTCGACCCCACCGAGCTGTACGATTTGATGAGGACTCTCGAGACCGAGGTGAGTCGGGGCGCGTTGCTAAAAATTGCATGCATTCATGCTGACAACCCTCACTGCTCTCATATGCGCACATCTCTAGGGCCTCGTCAAGATCGCCGGCAGTGGCGAAAGAAGAACGGTCAAGCGAGTGGGCTGATGCGGATCGAATGCCTTATACTCGTCGTCACCCTACATCTTTTCTTTGCGCTGTTCCATGTGATCTCACGTATTCCTGCCAGCATCTCGCTCGCTTCTGCTGCCCACACCGTCTCGTCGTATGACCCCCTTCCTTTCTCGAAATGCGACGTCTTCATGAGCCCGTGCGCGCCTCCGACTGATCTGAGGTGTCCAATGAAATGCAGTGAGCGCTGACTGTGTGCCAGACCTCTCGGGGCACGGTTCGTGAAGCTGCGGCTCCTGTCGGCGCTACGAACGACCTGGCTCTGGTGCGCTCTTTCAAATCACGAGGATACAGGTTCAAAGAGCAATTGATGGCAATGGATGCGACAAGAGTGTCGAGTGATTGACTAGCGTGAGGAATGTCTGTGCAGGACGATGTTCCGCATCACTTGAGAGCCTGTCCAGACTTCCAGAAGAGGCGCACCATGATGATCACGGTACCCTGAAGCAGGAAAGGCGAGGGGGGAAAATTGTCAGGAACGCGTCTCCTTCTATGTGGGGGCAGTCGAGCGAGCATCCGACCTTGGACCAATCGACGTGAGTGATCCTTTGCTTTTTTTTTTCTGGAAACTCACTTGGAAGACGGCGGTCCTGATGAAGCTTCCACCGCGAGACGAAGTGGTGACGTAGAGGTAGTTGTAGATGACTCTTAGGGCGAGGTAAGCGAGGGTGAGGGAGTTGAGCTCATGAGCTGGCAGCTTGGCGACATTGCCAGCTAGAATGGCGAGACCCCAAGCTCCGAACCACTCGAAGCCGTTTTGCTGAGCAGATTGAGCGCGCAGCACAGCTCCCTCTAGAGGAGTCAGCTGCTTGCCGGAAGCTGCTTGGGCGTTCAGACGCGCGACCCATGCTCGTGGGTTGGTGTTGTCCCAACCCTTTTGAAAGGAAGAGTCGGCGGACTTTTTGCCTCGACGAGACTCGACTTGGTAGATGGACCACCAGTGGGCTGCATTCAAGATTGTGATTTGGGGGATGGGGGAGATGGTCATGATGATCTGATCTTTTGTCAACCGCTGCGCATCTCGCCATTGCTTATGACCTTGCAGCACCACACCACTCACGCAGCGCCGAGATGAAGAGAGCTGCAGGCAGGGCGTGCAGGCTGTAGTTGGTAGCTCCGGGTTGAAAGAGGTCCGCCATGATGGAAAAGGATCTGTGTGGCTCTTACTTGTGGGGTGGATCAGGATTCGATTCGAGGATTGCCACGTTTTGGGACAAGAGTCGATGAGGGTGGTGTTGATGAAGAGAGGAGGAAGCGGCATGCCTACCTTTTGTCAAAGCAACGTGCAGTCCTGACCCCGCATGCTGGTCATTGCTGTCACTCGCGACTTTGAGGCACCTGCACCTGCCCTTGAATCGCGAATTGGCTTTCAGAAGATTGATCAGGCCAGCTAGGAGCGGTGCATGGGTGACATGCGCGCTGCAGCGGTAAATGCGCATGCGCCTTCATCAGCTAGCCGATCAACCGGGTCACCCGCCGTCGCATTCACGCTGCTGCCTACTCACTCGCGAGTCGCGACGTACGTGACTCTGACTCAACTGTTGACAGTCAAGAGTTGCATGCATGCAGCGTGGCTGCACTCTTGACCGACTAAATCACTCAACTCATGGACTCGTGACTGTATGCAGCGCTATACATCGTAGCGTCGATCGCGTTGTGCAGACCTACGCTTTTCAGCCGAGCGGCGTGCCCCTCGAACTGAGCCCATTATGCTGCGATTCGGGAATTGAGATGATGCTTTGAGTTGAAAGCTGGGCCCAGCAGCAGCTGATGCTAGACGATGCGGAAGCTCAGCTCGGCAAGACCCTAATATATACCTCGGACTGCATGCATGGCGGCGGCCGCCTTCACACGCTAGCGTTAGCGAATGCTTCATGTTTTGCGCAACACGTGATGCCTCCTCTTGTTGGAGTCTTGAGTCGTGTTGTTGTTTCGGGCACAGGCTTGATGATTCGTTTCACATTCACGTGATTCGATTCGTGATTCTCGCGTCTCATCGGTCTCCATATTCAAGATTGAATGCCGTTCCACACTCGCGACTGAGGTTCAAGCGTGTCGACCCCCTAGCTGGCTTCCAGACTTGCTCTCCTCTTCTGTCTGCTATCCATGCCCTTTCCGAAGAGAAGAGAAGCCGAACCGGGACGCGCCTAGCCACTCGCAAGGGGCCCATGAACTCTTGACTATATATAGCCGCGCAAATCCTGCTCTCAAGGGCTGCATACTCGTGACTGGTAAGGTGGAGGTGAGGGCTAGCTAGATTCTCCTGAGGAAGAGAGCCGAGCCCATAGATTGACTCGCAGTGAGCAGCACAGACACGCAAGATGGTGGGGACCGCTTCTTTCGACTCTCCACGCAACTTTGAGCCGTGGATGAAAGCCTCATCACGACTGCAGACCGTGGGGGGGCGCATAGGCATGCTACCGTGCGCTAGCCTGCGATCGGATCGCGAGCGCCTCCGGACTCCTGGAAGGTCAGAGAGAGGCAGAGAGGCAGAGCGAAGCTCGCAGGGGAGCGCGCGCTCTTCTGGCTTCTGCTCTTTGCGCTTGAATAGCATCGTCGTCGACGGCCTTGCCCCGCTCTGCGAATTCGTCCGGCTTCAACCGCAGTGTGATGACGGACAAGGTCAGTCAGCTCCGACGAAGAAGTCACAGCAGAGCTGAGGCGCGAGCTCCCGAGCCACGGTCCAGCAGTGAAGCTGTGAAGAGAGGTGCTGCTTGCGAGCGACTTTCAGACACTGTGGTGTCGGACCCCAGCAGCAGCGAGTTCGGAGCCCACTACGGTGACTGGTCGAGTCCTGTGCAAATGCAGTGAGTGGTCTTGCGTGACCTGAGCGTCTGCGTGCGTTAGCAACAAGGTCTCTTCGCTTGCCCCTGATGCGCCGACACAAGATTCCTACATCTTCGTCCGCATGGCCTCGAGCATCGCTCCCGACGACGCCGACGCCGACGCCGACGGTGAGGGTCAATTTCCACTCGTACTTGACCGACTGCAGACAGCGTTGATCCCCAACGACGATCCACGGTTGGACGACGCGCAATTGGCATTCCCATGCGATCCCGAGAAATGTCGGCAAAGCGGGCGCGGAGGCAGGACGAAGCGGAGCTCAAACTCTGCCGAATGAAAGCTCCCTCCCCGCGTTGTGCGTAGCGGATGCATGCAAAGCACACCGCGCAACTTCGTCCCTGCTCGCCTGCTGCATGGATGAGTCGCGCCCGTGCGGGCTGATGATGAGGGTCTGTGCGGGTGCAGCAAGCCACACGCACAGACCTCGGGAGCGCTTTGCAGCGAGCGCGTTTCGTAATCAAATTCTGATTCACATTGTCCCTCTTCGCGTCCTCCTCTCACCACCGACTCATCCCTGGAATATTGCGTCTTCGGCAGCAGTCGAAAAGGCAGCAGCAGATGCGCTTGCCATGCATGTCCGCAATCAAATTCGCGGCTTCTGGAATCAAGGAACAGCTCGGCGAATGGAGGTGACTTTTGCACCCGAGAGGCGCGTGTCGGGAACCAGCGGCAAGGGCAAGCCACAATGAAAGTAATGGCCAAGGCAACACCTTCGCCTATCCATTATGCACCCAATTCCCGCTCATCGTGAGCCGCGACTGCGTGCAATGAAAGGCGCGTTGTTGTCATGGCTACCCGGCTGGCGCCATGTGATAGTCTAGGAGAGAAGAAGGCAGAGTGAGTGTCTGTCAGCCGTAGCAAGCTCCCCGATTGCTCACGGGGCGCAACACGGCAAGCGCGCCGCGAATGGACGCGACTCAATTTTGCCAGCACTTGATGAGAATACCACAAAGAGCTCGCATCTGGCCTATAAAGCGGGAATGTATCAGCGAGAGAACAGCCCGCCTTTTTCTCCAAACCTACATCCTCGCCTCGTTCGAGTACTCCCTTTATCCCTCTCACGCCAAGAGCTCGCAAAGATGGCTACCAAGAGCACTACTACGGTCGCAGCCAAGACTCCGGCGGCTCAGCCACCTAACTCGACAGGTTCAACAGCAAGTGACCCTCAATGGAACAAGGCTGCGCGGCCAACGGAGTCTCCCAAGGCGGGCGCACCCACGATTGGCAAAGCAAGCCAGAATTCGACTTCCGCGGCTGCTACTACAGTGCCAGCCACGGGTCCAGCAGCTGAGAACAAACCCAACCCGACTTCGGCCACATCGGACGCAGCAGCAGGTGAGGCCAAATGGAACAAGGCCACCACGCCAAAAGCGCCTCCTAAGGCGGATGCACCAGCGATCGGCGTCCAAACCAACCTGAGCCCGCCTCCCAGACCCAAGCCAGCTGCAGGTCTTGTCATGCAGCAGAGGCAGGCTGCGTTGCCAAACATTGTCACATGGAAACCCGGCCAGCCACAACCCACGAACAAGCGCCCGCGGGCTCCCACAAAGCTCAATGACAAGCCGCCGCGTGATTTCAATCGCGACTCGGGTGATTACGGCGTCGTCGACTTGGACGCCTTCCTCTCCAACGCCCCCACGCCCCCACCTCTGCCCGTCAGCCGTGTGTATCCCAAGGACTGGCTGAAGAGTGAGTGCCAATTACAATGGCGGCGTGGTCGTGATACTTGACGCTCAAGCTTGGTGATTTTCCCTATTAGATGTCCAGGCATTTGACAGCCTGACGCAAGAGCAGATTCGCAACCACATCGCCGACACATCCTCCAAATATTTCGACCGCCTCAAGGCTATTGCTCAAGCTGCTTCGCTCAAAGACTCCATGGTCAAATTCAGCGCGGCTACCGGCATGGTGTTCCTCGAGCCCACCGACGCGACCAGAAAAGATCCGCGTCGACCACAGGTGGATTGGGACTCGGACACGTTCGAGGCATTGGCAGCTGCTCAATGCGCACTCAATCCTGCCATGCAGGACGCGATACGCAACTTTGGCCTGGAAGGCAAAGAAGTATCCAGCATCGACGGGATCAAAGATGTGGGCGGAGTGTACGGCACAGAAATCGCCTTTGTCTCCATGGAGCCGGACGGCACAGAGTACTGGGCGCCTCGCCCTGGCTATGCCGTCAGGACCAGCACTTACCCGATCGTCCCCGACACCGTGGCGGTCGGTCAGCTGGTGCAGGGTATGGCCTTGGAGAGCAATGACGGTCATAATCCCGTGCTAGCTCACCGCATTAGCGCAGCTTTGCAGAACAACGCTGGCGGGCCCGTCGTCAATCCTGACGTCCTAGGCTGCGTCTCCAACTTCATCTACGGTCTCACAATTCACGAGCTTGCACACTTCTCTCAACATTGCACCAAACCGGTTTGGGATCTGGATTTGCAACACGCAGCTGCAAAATCAGCCTACCGCACCGCTTTGAACCAGGCACAGTCATTGAAACAGCAGAAGGAGGTGTCATATACATCTCCAGCTCGAAACAAGACGGCCACTGTCTCGGAGCACTTCCAAGACATCGGACTGATCATTCAATACCTAGCCGAGACGGCGGCGAGCTGGAATGCCAACGTCGGGATGCAAGCTCCATTTGATAGCCTGTCACAGTGGTTTGCGAAAGGCAAAACTGTCACGGTGACCAACGCGAAGGGTACCATTAGATTTGCCCATTTCGAGTTTGACAAGAACGCCGACGGTGCGGCCTTGAGCGCGTACAAAGCTGAGCTCGAGAGCGCCAAACTGGCTGCCGACCAGAAGACAGATTACATCAACGAGCTCGCGAGGCTGGTCGATCTGGCTGCAAAGTGGGCAGGCTTGCGCATCGGCTACGAGCATCAGCTTTCGAAACAGGCCTGCAACCTTGTCAGGCTGGTCAAGCAGCTCGACGTTGCACACGTCAACCAAAGGGACGTGAAAGCCCCGCGCGGTCTGGACGTTGTGACTGACTTTACCACCTATGTCGCAAGTTTCTACGGGGCGGCTCAGCAGAAGACCATCCAGGCCATGCAAACTGAGCTCAAACAAACGTCTACCGCGACGCCCGATACGCCCGAGGCGAAGCGCCGCCAAGTGATGGCAGAGATCATGAAAGATATCGAGCCGGATTTGAAACGAGCTGCAGAGCTGGAGCGCGATGGTGGAAAAGACCCCGTCAAGCTGGCACAGCTCCGCGAGCTACGCGCCATTCGCTACGAGACCGTCTTTGAATTCGGTGAGTGGGGACCTGCGCAGCGACTCCGTTTTCCGGCGCATCAATGTCGACCAATCTCTATCTGTGACTGTGACAGGGGCTTCCGAGAGATTCTTCAATCTCTTTGCGATGGAATTCCACGCCGAGCTCAACAAGATCTCCAAGGGTGCTCCGGAAGAGTTTCTATTGAACCCCAAGCGCGAAAGAAGGGAATATGGCGCTCAGCTTCAAGAGAAGGAGGGCGACCTCAATTTTCGACTGCCGCGTGGTGTTAAGCGGCCAGGACGTCTGCCTACGGAGAAACAACTGGGTATTTTGTTCAGATATTCGATCGAGGATCGACATCTCTACGAAGATGACAAGGCTCCAGAATTCCCTGCAGACCCTTATGGAAGCTTCAAAGGCGCTGCACTTCCACCTTGGGCACCGTCCAAAGCCAAAGCTCCATAAGAGACCCTGAAGCGACGCGCTCCTTTTAGTGCTGTGACGACCAGCTACCGTCTTCGTTCAAGCCGTTTCAAAACCGATGTCCCAGCCAAGTTGTTGGAGTGTCCATCCTCCCGCGGTAGAATTTTCCTTCGACCACGCAACGTTGCACAGACGTGTGTGCTTGCCATCTTCCTTGTGCAGCGTATCGATCCTCTTCACTTCTTCGTCTGTGAGCGTGATTAGCGTGATGTTCTGCACCTGCCGCTCAGGGTTGGTCGATCGCGGATTGACTGAGAGGCCGTTGGCGATGGCCCAGGCGAAGATGACTTGAGCTACCGTTGCGTTGTGCGAGGCGGCTATAGAGTTGAGCAGGTCATCCTTCAGCAGTGGCGAGTTAGACTGTCCGAGACTGTCGCGGGCATATTCACGTCAGCCCACAAGAAAAAGCCAGAAAAAGCTCGAGCAAGCCGCAGAGTGTGTACTCACGGGCTGTAAAGAGAGGTGTGAATCTTGCGCTCGTTGCTCCACTGCACAAGCTCGGCTTCTGGGAGGTATGGGTGGCCCCTGGCGATAGTGGGAAGGCGTCAGCGAGTCTGCCACGCATGCTAAGCGGCACTGTTGCTCACTCACTCGATCTGATTTACTGCTGGTACCACCTCTGCATGTTTCAAAAGCTCCGTAAAGGTCTTGATCGAAAACTATCGCGAGCGCGCCCAACGTGAGATGCGCAGACCAAATATCAGAACTTGCTCGGCGCGCAAACCCACGTTGGAAACACCGATGGCTCTGACTTTTCCGTTTGACGCTTTGTAAGCTTTCTCCATCTCTTTCCATGTGCGAACATAGTCTGGGAGCTCATTGCCGCTCGACTGATCGGAGAAAAGGGCGCCGGTGGATTGGTCCACGCCTTGTGGCCAGTGCATCAGGTACAGATCGATCTGACCTCCGAGCTTTTCCAGCGAGCGAGAAAGAGCGCCAGCGACGTCGTGGTGTCTGCAAGTCGAGAGAGAGAGAGGGGGGGAGAGAATGGAAGCCTGATGTGAGCACTAGCCTCCGTAGCCATTGCCTCGTCGCAGCACTCGACACTGACTCTGAATTTGCAAGCTTGGCTACGAGCGTGGCGAAAATAGTGAGCGATCATTGCGTCTCTCTTCAATAGATTGGAGCACGCTGCTCACTCGTGACAAAGAGCTGATCGCGAGAAAGTCCCGACTCGGCAATCACTTGCCCCACGATGGCTTCGTTCTGCAGTGGAGACTGTTCAGCTTAACCCTCAAAAAGGCAAAAGATTGCTGCGTCGATGCGTACCTTGTACTGCGTGGCGGTATCCAAGCCCCTGTAGCCGTTGCTGATGGCCAGATCTAGATTCTTGCCTTCGCCCTCAAAGTCACCCTGCCAGCAGCCCATTAGCACGGCCGGCATCTTGACCCCATTGTTGAGCGTAAAGTACGGCACTGGTGCGGCCTTGGGGGCTTCTGATGTGGGATGGGACATGTTGGCAACGATCTGGATGATTCTTAGGGTTGGCGAATAGGAAGAGCGTGCGTGGTGCGATGACGGCGATGGCAGTGAGTAGATGAGGTGCTGCAGCCCTTATATCGGCGTGTGGACTGATGGAGATGTGGCAAAATGCTTGAAGAGATGTGGAGGATTAATGGCCATGTCCAGCTGACCACTCACGCGTTAGCTGGCTGGAAGGAGGGACATATGCCCGGTGATCCAAGCTCAAGCAGGACGGATGAACCAGCGCGACTTGCTGATCCGCTGCTGCTCGTGACCGTGATCGAGTGACTCCGCACGGAACATCCTATGCTGTGCGTGCATGCGAGCGGCGCGGCCGATATACGCTGATGCTTATATATAATGCGCGTCGGCCGTAACCCGCGTGCGTTCGAACGAAAAATCGGGTGTGCTTGATGCTTACATTTATCCGGGCGACCGCAAGCACTCTTGACTTATAACCATGCTGGTAGCAGGCATCAAGTGCGCGGTGCACCGGCCAGCTTCGCTCGAGAACATACACTATATATATGACCGGCCGGCGTGATTCATGTGTCTGACTCACTTCACAGCGCGCCCGCACCAGCCGCTGTAGCCATGCATGATGCAGACTGCTCGAAGTAAAGAGTGCATCTCGGAACAATCAATCCATGCTTGCCCGCGACATGCATGCATAGGCCCGGGAAGCAGTCATAAGTGTGAGTCGTGCATGGATCATGGCCTGCCATGGCTGCCTATAGTGCTGCACGCGTGCTCGATCTGTCTTGGTCGGCGCTGCCTATTCATCATTTACTATTCACGATTTATATAGTGGCAGACTTGCAGTTAAAGTCATCGCGATCTGCAGAGCAATCTTGAATGCGGATGGATGATCTGCAATGTGAATCGCGTGAACACAATTTTCGAAATCACAGCGCGCTCATTCTTCTTGCAGGCATGCAAGGAGAGCTCAGCAGACGAGCAACCTTTGCTCGTCATTGGCTTTTCTGCACGCTGCTGGCTGCTGCTGGCGAGGCACACAAAGACTCGGGTACCTCAGGAGCGACTTGGCGCAAAAGGTACGGGACAATCGTGGGTCTAGAGTGGATGCCTATGTACATCCCTTCGGTACCTGGCGTCGGCGATAGGTGCCGCGCTGCTTGACTCGGTGACTGTTGGTACATTCAAGATTGAGCATGGCCGCACCTTCAAACAGACACGAGTCACGAGTAACGGCACCTTTGCCATCAGGACAAGGTCAAGGCGGGGTCGTGCACAGACTCAAACTCGACAGATCCACTCACGACTCCACGCCTGATCTTCATGGCCGGCCGGTGATCTGCATAGCAGTGAAAGCGTACACCATCGTAGTTGCGTCCCTCACTCTCTTCTGCTGCGTTCGTTGGAGCACCGCGACTGTTGTGATTAGTGCGCCCAAGTCGAAAACTAATGAACACTTCCGCGGGTTCCGAGCTTCCCTGCAGCGGAACTTCTCCCACCATCTCAATCCTCGCAGCCAGCAGCGATGTGGTGCAAATGCAATGCATAGCTGCAGGCCAAAAAAGCATGGTCACGCGCGGGACAGTGAAGTGCCACCTCGGCTTGGGACTCACGCATCACTCTTCTGTTGTGACTACTCTGCCTCCATGAGGAAGGGTTCGCATCTCGAGGCCTTCCTCCCACTGTGGTGCATCCTGCAGCCCCGGCTCCCAATCGTGATCCTTATCCTTCCACCGCTCCTGTGGCTGCCCGTCCCATCCATGAAATCATGCTCAGCGGCTCTTCTCCTGTCCTTCCCCGCGTCGGAGCTGGGACTTGCAGCTTTCGGTAGTGGCCTCGCTCGCATGTCCCCTCGCTGCATTCAGCGGTGCGGTCCGCCATACGTCGTCTTTGGCTTCCTCTTTTAAGCAAACATACAATCAAGCTTCTCCTCTTTTCGGACCTGCCCTTGCTCCTTCACTACCCCCATTTCCCGCTTTCTTTGGGCCACGGTCCGCTCTGCTCCGGTCCAGTCCAGTCCAGTCAAGATGACATCCTCACGAAGCTTGACCGCCTTGTTGGCGCTTCTAGCTCTCAGCCTCCCCCTGCTCGCTACACTCATTCCCACAGCCTCTGGCGGCATCGCTGATCAGGCCATCAGGCGCACTGTTGCTCCTAGGTTCTTCAATGCTACCAATCTGGATGCCTGCAAAGCCATCGAAGCTGCCATCGACCGCACCGCAACACCAGTCTCCACCCTCGAATACTTTGGCGGCTTCAACTACTTGCTCTCGACCGGGCGGTACATCAGCTCGGCAGCCAATACCCCCACGTGCGTCTTCATCCCTACCACGCCCAAGGACCTCGCCAGCGCCGTCAAGATCATTGGCCAGAAGCGAATCTCCTTTGCAGTCTCGAGCGGCAGACACGCCTCCAACGCTGGCTTCTCCTCCACCACCGGCGTCGAAATCAGCCTAAAGGGCTTTCAGCACGTTACGCTCAGTCAGGACAAGTCTTACGTCGACGTGGGAAGCGGCAACATTTGGGATAACGTGTATGCCGCACTGGAAGGATCTGGCTACAACATCGTGAGTCTCATCGACGTGTGTCCAATGCACGCCCTCCATCGCGATCGCGTGCGCTGATCAGCACTCTTTACAATCTGCTTGCTCACAGGTCGGAGGACGCGTGACTGGCGTAGGAGTCGGCGGCTTCATCACGGGTGGAGGCGGTTTCAGCTGGAAGACAAATCAGTACGGTCTGACCATCGACACGCTCCTGCAAGCAGATCTGGTCACACCCTCTGGCAAAGTACAAACCGTCACTGCTGCTTCTGACCCGGATCTCTTCTGGGCCATCAAGGGAGGCGGCAACCGCTTCGGGGTGATCTACAATTTCAGATTGAAGAGCGTTCCTCAGGTCGCGCAGGTGTGGGGAGGCTTGAGAACGTACACCCAGGATCAGCTCGACAATGTCGTCCAGGCGACGTACGAGTGAGTCGATTTCGAGAGCAAGAAGACGAGCAAGTCTGCTTTTCAACCTGTCGCTCACGGTCTCTCGATTGGGTCTTTGGCTGCAGCTTTGCTGTCCACAACAAAGATCCCAAAGCGCAGGTGATCCCAACCATCAATCACGTGCTGGGTCAACCTGGAGTGTCTTTGCTGGCCTTTTATGACGGACCTACGCCGCCTGCCGATGTCTTTGCCGCATTCAACAAGCCCGGCTTCAATACCTTTACTTCTGACTGGAAAACTCGATCCTTCGGCGACCTTGTACGTTCGTCGCCTTCGAACGCCACAGCTGGTCAGAGAGGTGCTTTCCACTCTGTCACTTTCAAGTCCTACTCCATTCCCATCTTGCAGCAAATCGTCAACCAGACCCGCTACTACGGCTCTCAGCAGCCTTTCCACTCTGGCGTCTTCACTTCGTACGATGTGGAGCCTTTCCTGCCCAACTATGCGGCAGGCACCAACAAAGGAGGTGCTTGGCCCCACGACCAATCTCCACTACCTCTGAACATTTACTTTACTTGGCTGAACCCTCTGGACGATGCATTCTGGGCCAAGGAGATCAAGAAGACGGCAGCCCTTTTGCGAGCCCAAGCTGTCAAGGAGGGCCAAAACCTTGACGATGTCTACTTGTACCCCAATTACGCGATTGCGGGCACCAGTTCAAACAAAGTCTACGGTCCTCAGAGCGCGCAGAGGCTTCGAACGCTCAGAAAGAAGTACGATCCAAAGAACGTCATGGGCTTGACCACATACTTCGAGTTCTGAGCTCATGATACCACTATTGCTTTGTATTGATCACTTGCGGATTGTCTCGTAAATTTACTGCACCTCATCACTGCCAGTGACGCGGTATTCGATCTCCTCGCGAGCTCGCCTGGCGAATGAAAACCTTCAAAGCTTCACGAGTCTCATGACGAAGAGCCAGGTGCAAGGCCAGCGAGGCATTCTCAAAACGTCTGCTTGCTGATTGGAGTGACTTGAGCTGACTAGCACCTCTGACGTGTGAAAGATTGAAGGCGATACCGATGCACTCATTCGCGAGAAGTCCGCCAAACGCCAATCCCAACTACAACGACCACGCAACCTCTGTATCGCTTCGGTACCACTCGAAGGCCCAAGCTCGGCGGGCATGAGGGCGGTTACACGGTCATACGTTCACGTAACCTATAAAAATTCCCTTCCTTTTGGTCTGCTTTCACGATCAGGTCCCATACCGACGAAGGCCGCGAGATGCTGCCCCACGCAACCTCACAGCATTTCATGACACATCAACCGCAATGTGCGAGCCGACTTGGCGATGCACGACGTGTCCGTTGGACTTTCAGCGCGCAGGAGTGGACCCCAAGCATACAGCAGTCACGAAAATGACCATTCCGTTGCAGACGATGGGCTCGGAGATGAAGCAAAAAGCATCGCATTTGGAATTCAGAACCACGCAATTCTGTTGGTGGTAAGTATAGCACAGGGCACTAGGCCCCGTAAGGTGCGCCGCACATTTGTCGCCGGCGCAGTACAACAGAATCGAAAGCTAAAGTCCAGTCGGTAGGGAAAAAAGGAGAAAAATTCGACAGGGAGTCGCCCCTTGGAGAGTGAAGGAGAATCAGAGTTCGCAACTGCGCTGGCAGCGTGCGAGTCTTGCACACGCTTGTCTCAATTGAAGGGAAACACATTCTGAGGTCCGAGAAGTGGGTCTCAGTGTGAAAGCAATGGGGGAGTGGGGAGTTGAGTCTCAAATCGCCGTGCGAGCCCGATGTTTCGTCGACCTCTTCCGCAGTCTCCCAGAATCTCCTCCCCTTCCGCCCCCACCAAGGCCACCGCCGGCAGGAGACCCTCCGGCCATTCCCCCTCCGCCAAGGCCACCGCCGCTAGGAGGACCTGCTCCCATACCGCCTCCTCCGAGGCCACCGCTTCCAGGAAGACCGCCACCCATTCCGCCTCCACGGCTCCCGCCGAGGCCACCGCCACCTCCCAGCCCGCTTCCACCACCAGAAGGCCCTCCCCCCATTCCGCCTCCACCACGGCTCCCGCCGAGGCCACCGCCACCAAGAAGTCCACCACCTCCTGCAGATCCAAGACCGCCCAGGGAGCCTTGATTGTCGTCTCCGTGAGTGGTGTCAGTACAACCTGTCTGATTATTCTGACCTCCAAAAGTCTTTTCAATGAAGTCCATTTGGCCTGGAAGGCTTGCAGTGAGCTCGGACTCGTGATCTCCATCAGGATTGACAGAAAATTCGATTCGTGCTCCTGCTGCGCACTGCTTCTTGACGTAATCTTTCATTGGCTTGATGGGCACCACCACATCCTTCGCGCCGTGAAAAATGTAGTATGGGATGCGGCTGCCAAGATTATCGCGGCGTCCTCTTGCGCCCAGGTACATTGCCAGATTTGCTTGCTTGATCATAGGCTTGTCTAGGAACCTTTCGCCGGATTTGAAATAACTGAAGATGGAAACATTTTTGTACGTTTCGAGGATACTCTGCAGGCAGCCGCCATCGGTCTTGACAGTGTCGAAAGCTTGCAAGCCTTCTGGTTTCAAATCTTGCTGGTAGAATCGCAAGACGCTTGGATATGCATTCGCAACACCAACTAGACCCGCGACGATGATGCCGGCACCCTCTGTGCCGTTCAGTCTGCGCGCTTCCAGTTCGTGACTGATGGGCACACTGCCAAAGCTGGCTCCAACGAGCTTGACGTTCGGTGCATACTCCTTGTGCAGCTGAGCTGCCCAGGCGGTCACCAGACCGCCAGCGGCCTGGCCAGTCATGATGGCTTTGTAGTCCGACGCGCCTTCAACGGTGGGCTTATGACTGGCCATTGCGGTGATGGAATCCAGAATTGCGCGGCCTCCCTGAGGACCGACGCCAACAGCTCCCTGGGAGCCGCTATAGTCTGAGGTGACGACCTGCGCACCGACACGTGTGTCAGCGAGATGGGCCATCGGCCAAGGCGAGCTACGACTCACGTAATATCCTTTTTGCAATAGCTGGCTGATGAAGATGCCAGGCTGTTCCTGTCCGGAGTTGCGCGGCTCCTTGCGATTCCCTTCGATAAGGCCAAACGAGACAGCACAGTCCCTGGCGGGCGCTTCGGCGTACAAGCTATGGGCGACGATCTTCGGCGGACCATCCAAAGCTCTTCTGGGGCGGAACAAAGTAGCCACGGTTGCATCTGGCTTGCCCGTAGCATCTGTTGTACGGTACAGGACCTGATAGCTGGAAGTGAGGAGCAGCCGTGAAATGTAACGATTCATGTCGCGGGTGACCTCGCGAGCCGCGATAATGTCGCCATTCTTATATTGATTGACGTTTCCGGGCACCTGATAGAAGTCGTCTTTGCTGGGTAGCGGGTAAGGGTCGGCCGCTACGAGCGTGCAAGCGATGGACAAAGTTGCAAGGAGCGACCACTTGGCGAGCTTCATCGTGTTCACCTAACAACAGGCTAGCCGAGTGGAGTGGTGGAGGTGGTGGAGGTAGTGGTAGTGGTCGAGGCGAGAGAGCGTAGCTGGGCGCACTTTTTGTGGTTGAGATGGTCGTGAGAATGTGACGTGCGGGGACAGCAGAATGGTCTTTTTGCACTTGTAATGTACGCTCTAGGGATCGATTTGGCCTACACTCTGGTCGAGATCAGGTGCCGCGAGCGTTGCAAGGGCGGAGGAGCGCGCGTCCTTCATCCTAAAGAATGAGTTCGAGGTACGGTTGGTAGATGAAGGCCGACGTACAGCGGGCAAGTGTATGACTTTGCGATGCGATGCAGGCCGCTCGCCACAATCCATCCACCTTCTACCTGCCCAGCGATGTGTTGTGGTGTGACGGTGAGGGACTGAGGACTGAATGGGCTCTGACGGTTTGCCCGAAGCCAAGGTAAAGAGGATGGATGGGATGACCTCTACGCGCCTCGAGGCTAGCGTGGACGACTAGCCAGAGGAGAGTCCGGGTGCTTGTTGCTTCCATCGGGCCGCTCCTGCGTGCCACACTCTGCCTTCGTCAGCTGCGACACTTCATTTGCATTTCAGAACCATCGAATTGACTTCGTTCGGGGAAGGATTTGGTCTGACTGACGTCTCGTGCTAGCAGGTGGACGGCATGCACCTATCAAAGAATCACCATCGTACTACTACTGCTGGCATCGTGTGACTTCATATTGCGAAGCCGGGATGCCGCCACCTCTGCCTCATTACGAATGCCGTCGGGAGTCATCCAGAAATTGCTGCGCTGCACCCCGACCATTGACTGAGGCAGCTACGTTGGCTCACTTGGCAGTCTGAGTGTAGCTTCGATGCTGCGACGCTGGGTCAACAATAATCTGAATGCGAGTCACAGTCAAAAGTCACGAGTCAGAGTCTGAGTCAAGAGTTGATTGAGCTCATCATGCTTTTGAGCCCATCAAAAGAACTTGGATCACACGTGATCACTTGTTCCGGTGCGGAAGGGGGCCGAGTGCCGAGCGAGCGCCGAGACTCGGCACTCGGCCCATGTCCACGCCGATGCCCGCGCCGATGCCCGCGGGTGTATGGAAAACAAAAATCTGTTGTTGATCATGAGTTGCGCGTTGTGAGCTGCAGATTCACATTTGCTCGCGATGCCCGCGGCGACACGAAAGCTTCAACAGTCACACGACACCACGCTTTCTCGAGGTACGGCGCAGCGCAAACATCCATCTCACGGCTCAATCAATTTGGTTTTCTTTTAGAAGCGGCCCTTCGTCACAGCAGCCAGCATGTCGTCGTCCTCTCCCACACAAGCATCCCTCATTCAGCTTGGCAACTCCTACAGAGGTGCTGGTAAACGCGAGTCATCGTCCAGCGATGCCAAGCAGCAGCAGCATAGGCACGCCATCAAGCAAGTCGCTGCGGGAGAGCAAAGGTTGGATGGGTGGAGCGTCGCTATAGATGTGGTGGCCAGCGGACTTTGTGGCACCGACTTGCACTACCTCGGCCAGGACGTTGGCCTGGGTCACGAGGGTGTGGGTGTTGTGTCTGCCTTGGGATCCGCCCTGCTGCAAGATGATGGCGCGGAAGCCAAGAAGCTCGGCTTGAAGGTGGGAAGCAGGGTTGGCTGGGGCTACGTGCAAGGCGCATGCTTGGCCTGCTTGCCGTGTGTTCAGGGAGTCGACACCATGTGAGCGCAGTGATGCATCGCCATATCGCAAGCTCAGATGACGGGTCCTTGACTGCGCCCCACTCGCATGCTCACCTTACCACACCTCCTTTCAAATCTACAGGTGCCGGACTCGCAAGCTCTATGGCGTTACCAACAAGCATCAGGGCAGCATCGGTGACGCCTACGTCGTCGACGCCCGCTTCGTACACCTCATCCCTGACGCGCTGCCTCTCGTGTATGCCGCCCCTCTGCAATGTGCCGGCGCGACAGTCTTTGGTGTGAGTGCATTGATCACTCAGACATCTCGAAGCTCTTCTCACACGCATGCGTTGTGCACCACATCTGCAGGCCATCCATGCCTGCGCGGATCTAAAGCCGTGGCACCGCGTAGGAGTGCTAGCTATAGGCGGCTTGGGCCACTTAGCAATTCAGTACCTGTCCAAGATGGGTTGTCACGTGGTCGTCTTTTCCACCTCGGACTCCAAACGGGAGGAGGCTTTCAAGCTCGGAGCGTCCGAGTTTGTGGCTACCGGAAGAGACAACAAGGAACTCAAGTCTGCGATTAAGAGCGCAGATTGGAAAGGTAGTGTGGACTACCTCTTTGTCGCTAGCAGCGTCCAACCCGACTGGTAAGCGCAGGATGAACTTTTGCTCACAACGTATTGTGGCCTTACAGAAGCTCTGCCTGCACAGGGATACGTATCTACACCCTCGCATTCTCTCTTCGCGAGCCACAGTCATCCCGCTGAGCGTCAGCGCAGACGCTCTCCACATCAAAGGATACCAGCAGCTGATTTCCAAAGAGATTCGTATTCAAGGCTCGATGGTTGCCAGTCGGCCCGTGCATCGAATCATGCTCGACTTCAGCGCCAGAACGCGCTCGTGGCCGTGGATCGAGCTGCTGCCCATGTCGCCTGAAGGCGTAGAAGAAGCGGTCAATCGGCGTGAGTGAACCGTTGACGTACGGTCTCCGATCCAGCTTACAATCTACATGTACTGAAATAACGCAACCTCTCTGGACCTCGCAGTCGACGCTGGACAAGTCCGGTATCGCTTCGTTTTGCAACATCCGACACACAAGGACCCGCTCTTTCCGGACCATGTTCCTGGGCCTGCCTTGCAAAATAAAATCTGATCTGCCTGCCGCGTCTCCTGAAATTCATGTATCTGCAAGCCGCCACTGGCATGGTCTCTACTCGTTGCAGATGTAATTTGAATTAGCATCTGGAATGACGATGGGCTGAACGCGGCTGCGATCCGCTTGAAGGGTGATTCTGGACTCCAACGCGCGCTACAATCACTAGGGGACAAGCACACTTTTCTGCATCACTGCATGTGCATGCTTTGCAAGGGGAAGCAACCCAATCTGCACATCATCAAGACCCTACAAGGTTGAGGTGTTCCAACAGTTGACAAGGAGCTGCAAGTTGTTGAGGGCTTGATCATCAGAGCTTGCAAACCTTGTCTGCTCCTCAACACGTTGCGCTTGCTGGTAAAGTGGTGCAGCCCAAGGTACGGCCGCCTCACGTTGAGCATAAACGCTTTGGCCACTGCGCGACAAGTTTTTGGGCAAGTGGGCTTGACCCCATCTTCATGGTTGTGGTTGATGATGAAGCACTTGTCTGAAAGGTCGAATGATAGAATAGGGACGCCTTCTGAGCTGCGCACCGTGTATGCCAAGTAGCAGGCAGACAATTGTCTCAGTTTTGACGGAGAGTGGGCCACTAAAATCTGAGGAATGTGTGAGAATGCTTGCCAGTTACAAGCAGCAGGTAGCTCAAGAGAGCGCGCGTAGATGGAAGCTGGAACTGGTGACCCTTTAGCAGCAACCATATATGCTATGATGCCGGAGGTCAAGGCTGGGTAGCTGCCAACACGAACAAGTATCTGCTCACTGAGCTTGGTGGCAAATCCCTCTCCACTTTTCCTGGAGCAATCACTGATGAGAACAAGTGGGCAGACCTCCCCTTGTCCGAGAGCAAGAGGCCGAGCAAGTCTGCTTTTGAACGCGTTGCTCACGGTCTCCTGATTGGGCCTTTGGCTGCAGCTTTGCTGTCCACAACACAGATCAGTTGCAAGTACTACAACCAAGAGAAGCAGGAAGCATTAGAAGAACAAGTGCTGCAGACTGCTGGAGAGTTGGGCTTCCACAACCTTCAAGTTGATGCTTGCCATCCTGATCTGATGACACTTTGCAATCTTCAGGCAGCATTGAAACCAGATGACAACAACAATGCCATCTTTGTTGCTGGATTGAGCAACTATTGCGCATTGTGTCTTATCCCCCAACATCTTTTTGGTTGCAGATGAAGCCCTTCACAGCTTTGGAAGGGAGCTGGTCCATGTGTTCTAGGATGCTAGTCATCCACTCAATGCCACTCCTCAAGTGCTGGATATTTTGGGCATTCCCAAGGTGCCTGTCCAGCAACTCCCCCCCACCGCCCACTTGCTGCAAACCAAGAGTAGAAGCTCAAGGACTGGAAGCTCCCAATCTTTGCGCTCATGTCCTTCTTCTGGCTCAAATTGCGCAGCCCAGTGCCCCTGATCACAGCAATGTCCCTTTGAGCTGATTCCAAGGATCAAGAGATTCATGTGAACAGTGCAATTGACATGCTCACCGCTGCAATCTATCTTGCACATGACAACAATCAGTTCACCACAACAAACAAGGAGCAACTCATCAACATCATCAATGGCTTGCTGCTACCAGCGTCCCTTCCTTAAAGATCAAGCAAATTACTTCAATTTTTGACAATAGCACCATGCCACCACATATCAAACTCAATGGTTGGGATGGTAGAGAGTACCATATGCTGCCCAGCCAGAACATTGTCAATTGCAATCACATATATGCACATTTTGTAAGCCAATACAAGGTGCCTGGGACCAGCAAGCTTGTACTTGGCGGTAGGATTCAAGCGCAGCTCGATATCAACCATCGCTCTTGGGAACACGCACCTTCTTCAACATTGCCAAGTCTGCTCTCAGGGTAACCACCACCGGGCAGGAGCAGAGGTGGTGTCTCACCAGTTCTTTCTACCAGAGCAGAATGAGAGCGGGAGGCAGAAGCGGAAGAGGAGATTGGGAGCAAGAGTGGGAGGCGGGAGCGGGAGGCGGAAGCGGAAGGGGAGAGTGAGAGTGAGATTGATAACAATCAATCAAGCGAGCTTGTGAGCCCAGCTCTTGAGGGTCGAAGCTGCTTTGCTGGATCCGGGTGAAATGGGTCCAGAAAGTTGGCAAAGAACAACTGGCCAGCGAGGACAACCAGAACAAGAGGCAGAGGAGACTGGCTCCTTGTAAAGCGTCGGGCTGGTTGCCGTGTTGTTGCCGGTGACATTGCCAGCTCGCGCAAGACGTCATGTGGCAATCCAACAGCATCCTTGTCCGTGCATTCCACTGTTGCGGGCAGAAGGCCAACAAAAGGCGGGCCAGCTGCAGGTGTGGCGTCGACGGCGTTCGAGATTGAGGCGAGCGCGGGGTCGACGTCACCTGATGTGGCGTCCAGGGGAATTGGTGCAGGCACAGAGTGCGCCGACGCTGCAGCGTCAAGGGCATTCAGAAGATTATAGACCAACGAGGACGGAGTCAGTTGGCGCTACGCTAGACCGAGCTGCTGAAAAACAATGTCGAGCTGGGACAGAATGACGCATAGAGTTGCTGACGCATCAGAGGCAAGGAGAGGAGGGTGTTCAGCCATGCTCGTGACGAGATTGGGACTCCACATAAGTCTGCCATGGTGCATGTCCATGAGCAGCTCCATCCACGGCGCACTGCACATCTTGTGATTGATGAGATTGAGATTGTGACGCAGAATGCTGCTGCTCTCAGGGCAGCCACCACCGGGCAGTAGCGGAGGTGGTGTCTCACCGGGCAGTAGCGGAGGTTGTGTCTCACCAGGCAGTAGCGGAGGCGGTGTCTCACCAGGCAGTAGCGGAGGCGGGGAGGTGGTGTCTCACCAGTCCTGCTAAGGACAACAAGAGCATCAAAAACGAGGTCAAGGAACAGGTCATGCCTGTTGAGCCAGAATCAATGCTCACCTGCAAAGAACGACGCTGTCGTGCCAAGTCTGGCAAGAAACGTTGCGCTCGCAAGGTCAAGTACTCGCGAGCGCAAGCGCCCAGGAGACAAGCTCGGAGGTGGGCAACTCTTACGAGTTTGCCAGGCGTTACTGGGGGGACAAGGTTCTCGGAATTTGGCCTTCTTCCTTGTCGTCATGATGGTGTCTCACCAGGCAGTAGTGGAGGTGGTGTCTCACCAGGCAGTAGCGGAGGTGGTGTCTCACCAGGCAGTAGCGGAGGTGGTGTCTCACCAGTTCTTTCTACCATTGCTTGCAACAGCATCATAGGCTGAGCCCTTATTCCTTACTGGCCTATCCCTTTGTCTTTTGTGCCCCCAAGTGCAAAGAGCACATTCTTGCCTAACAAAAATTGAATAAGCCGCTGCACGCAAACCATTTTGCCCAATTGGGTTCATCCCCCACGCTCAAGTGAGTCACATGTGGCGCACATAGTTAGGCAGGCACGCACGATTGAGATAGCAAACAATCAGTGCTGAGATCTACTTTTTACTCTCAATTCTGCAAGCTCAAGCCAAAGAACAAAGCTAAACCAAGAGCAAAGCGCCCTTTGTTCAACATGCCAGTGCTCAAGCTGCGCCCTCTCCCACCTACTGCAGCTCCACCTCCAAAGCCTGTGGACCAAGAGCTTGCTGCCTTGAAGGTCAAGGAAGCCCAAGCAAAGAAGGAATTTGACTTGATTTGCATGAAGTGGAAGAACGGCGCAGGCTAAAGGAGCCTGCTGGGTGAGGACAAAGAGGTCAGGACAAACTTTAAGCGCAAGCAGCTTGCTGGGGTAAAGAAAAAGTGACCATGGCTAAAAGAGCTCATGCTGCGCCGCAAGAAGGAGTTGATGGAGAAGGACTCTGCTTGCAAGTTTGCTGTTCCATCATCACCTTTGCAGTTTGCTGTTGAACAGCAAATTTGCGAGCAGAGTCCTTCTCCGAGATGCTTACAAGCACCTCATTGTGACTTGCGTGGCAAGAGCTTCTGTGATGGTGAAATCTGAGTGAACCCTTTCACAAAGCATGCGCGCATTGCGCATGCACGAGATCAAGCATTGCCGTTGGGAGCACGCACCTTCTTCAACAGTGCCAAGTCTGCTCTCAGGGCAATCACCTCGCTGGTGAGTGCCGCAATGGCGGAATCCTTCGAAGAGACAGATCCAGCATTCGCTTCCTTGATCTCCTCGCTCAGAGTAATCATCATTGAGGCGACCAAGGGCAACAAGTTGCCCTCGATGAAGCCTTTGCCGCCCTCGGCTCCAATTCAAGGCGCCTGGGACCAGCAAGCTCGTACCAGGCAGCCAGTGCAGAAGCAACAACACTAAAGGCCTGCACATTGCAGCCTTCTCTGCGCCAGTTGTAGGTCCCTCTCACAATCTGCTGGGTAGCATCTTGTTTTGTGGAACAGCAGCAAACGGCCTGGCAGGTCCATTCATGGGCTGTTACGCGGATCAGTGCGCTTCAGAGGCTGGGCATTCGCCTCCACGTCGAAGTCCAGCCGGGAGCCGAGCGATGTCAACTGATGGGGGCGTAGCGAGCACTGAGTAGGCCGAGCTAGGGTTCACGCCGCAGGTTAGCCAATCTGAAGGTTCTTCGCCTCGTCCTGACTTTCAGCCGGGATCATTGTAAGCAACACCTCAGTCTTACAACCATGTCTGCATGCATCCAGTATCAGCGTCATTTCACTTTTCTTCTAGCCGAGGACGAGGGCGATTTCTGTTGAAATATCCCGGAGAATTATTCTCCTTCGCCTGTATCGCTCTCAAAAACGATGAGCACTGTAAATTCTGCAATACCATCAGAGACTGCAGAAGCCGCGCTGTTTAAATTAGATCTAGGTCAGAAAAAAGGCAATCAAGTTCTCAGAAGGACGGCATAGCTGCTTAATCCACGCGGTTTTCGCCGCACTCGACTACCATTAGGAGCATTGCGCATGAGAAGGGTGGCTCGCATGATGATGGCTGACGTCGGTCTCAGCGTCCAGATTCTCCACGGACTCAAATGAATGAATCTTAACTCGTGCCGGCTATCAACACATAGCGATCCTGCGAGCTGGTCCACACAAGCAGCAATGGTATGATGAACGACATCTACACAACGGACACTCAATTGTTCATCAGCAACTTTAGCCGCCCCACTTTGATCTACATCCAGCTATCTGGACAGCTGCTCGACGCGTTGCCAGAGGGGAGAGCAAAATGATCTTCGTATCGGGTCAAACAGACGTCACAGACTGATTCTACACTGGATGCGAGCGCAGCCGTAGCCTCTCGAGACTAGCAAGTGCTGTTTTTCGCGCTAAATTCCTGACCGCGAACGCTGAGCAATGACACTGTACCGCCAGAACATTGAGCTACGTTTTCATCTTCGTTTTCTAGTTATTGCAGGTAGAGCCCCCATTCCGAGCAATGCTTTTGGTGTCTACTTTGCTGGTCATCGCGTGATTGTGTCTCTCACAGATGAGTCAACCGCAGGATAGAAGAGCGCAGGTGCTTGCTTCAAGTTAGTATTGGCGTTTGTCAGAGGAACCAACCACATTTCCAGTGTCCGAGTCATGAAACACCGGATTTCTGCGCGAAGTTGCTTTCTCAGCGGCGCGTGAAGGCTCGGAAGTTATCTGTGCGTCTCATCGCGCTCAGTCCATTTTCCAATTTCCAGAATTTGGGTGGAGTACTGGCACAGAGGTCGGAAACAATTTCAAGAATCAATAATTCTTGGGAAGCCCAGTCAGAGTGTGACGTTTTGCGTTGGAGAATAACGTCGATATTTTAGATGTGCACGCGATGCCTTTTTTTTTTTTTTTGGCGGTCAGAAACGCGGCTATCTTCGAAGCGCTAGATCACCCTCGCTAGCTTTAGAGGTTGTGAGTAGCTCTTTCAAGTGGAAAGGAGTGCGCTACCAGCAATTTTCACCAGACGTACTTGGCTCGTGTCGCTGGATTCATCACGCGCGGAACCTCCATGTCCAATTTTGCTCGGATTCTGCAGCAGGACGGTTTCCTAACGTGCGCTAGTTAATCCGAGCTCCGCAGTGAGACGAAGGGGACCACCAGGAGGCAGGCCTAGGGAGTAAGCAGTCTTTCAAAGCGAGGGTCCAAGCCTAGAAGTATTTTGATTCCTTTACAGCTCTTCGCAAGTCTGATGTTTTGGACCAGTTCGGACAGGTAATCTCGCCGTTTCTGCGCTCACTTTTGACCAGTAATGTACACTGAACTCTCTGGTCCGCACTCGTTCAATCATCTTGCATTCGCCGTACATGAGCTTTTACGAAGCCAAGTAGAGGAATTGTATCGATTCGCGCACTGGTGTCCTACATCTTGTAATGATCTACAAATTCAATGAGAAAGACAGGAAGAAACAAAATTGCAGATTGTTCGGGTCAGCAAAAGCACTTCAACATTTTGATCTGCGCTTGGCACGAGTCGTCGGGCGATTTTCAAGGTCTTCGCTTGTTCGCTCTTTAACGTTCACGTTTCTGTATGTCCAGTCTTGAAGCTTCGTCGCATGCTATTTTGAGTTTCGACATTTGAAGGCTCAAATGGTTATACAAAGCATCACACACCGGCGCTTGATTCATTCAAAGTTCCAAAGATTGAACCAGAAGCCAAAGTTGCGCTGCTGGCTGATTGAGTCCCAAAGGCCAAAGAGGTTCCGCGTCTGACCAGTAGCTCTGGCTAAAAGCACAATAACCCTGCACTCATATCTTCATCCTTCCGCTCTTCATCCTCCCGCGGACCCAATTTACATGCACGGTGTAGTGCACTTCCCTATCATTTGCGGCCACAAGTACTCTCCCATAAGGTTCGAGCATAGAAGCAGTAGCTTTAGGATGATCCAAAGTGGATTTGCTCCTTAAACAATCACTTACCAGCGCAGGTTTGATGCATATCCAAACCTTGTTCACGGAAAAAGCTTTGTTCAAACGAAGCGAGCACTGGCAAGTGTGCGCGTTTTTGGGTGCGAGATTAACAAAAATGAAGCCATCTTTTGTTAAGGTGATTGCATCATCAGATCTTGTGGTCGCGAACAAGGACTCCATTCAATAGTCCCCCGCCAAATTGATAGCCAGATACTTCGTCCTGATCATTTCAATTCGTTAGCAGGGCAAAGTTCATCTCAGACACTGGCCACGAGCACGAAGAACAATGGTGATTTTAAGACTACTGCTGTCCCAAAGGTTATGAAATGAGAAAAGGCACGCAACATCCGAAACGCAAATATGCTATGCGGAGCTTCGCTCAAAATTTTGACCTGCTAACTCACGAGGTGCAGCTTGAGCGCTCTGCCTAACGGTTGTTCCAATACATACTAGCGCTCAAGGCTTTAAGCGGGCACGGCCTCGATCGAGACGTCTTACAGACATGACAGATCCTCTTTCGACAGTTTGAGGAGCAATTAGGTTTGCTGTAGGTCATGGATGGAGGAGCAAACCGCAAGTGAGACATGTGACCCCTGTTTGTTGGAGTTGAGGTCACAGCTGAGTGCGAAAACAAATCAAGCATTTTTGAAAAGCCTTCGATGAGAATTTTAAATTTGTTCAGATGTACAGAAGAAATAAGATGGCCTCTCGAAATGGCGAGACGTCTGCTCTCCGTCGACTTCGCGCTTTGTTTTGGTAGAGTCCTCCACAGAAGGCGTCGATGTTTGACCGCCAGCCATGAATCAATTTCTTGCGTATTGACGATCACGAAGCCGCGGTAAAGGCGCTGCTGTGAGCACAGAGCGCCTGCTCGATGCTCAACCAGACCACGCACCCACATCATTTGTAAGGCTTGATCTGTGGATGCGCGAGTTTACCGTCCGGCTGTAGCAGCTCGCCCCACTTCTCGATCCGTATAGTTTCCGGATCGAAGACCATCTTGCCATCTTTGTCAAGCTGGTCGGCTACTTTGCTGGGCTTGATTGAAACGACGCTGTGCGAGCCGTTCTTGATCCACACTTTGTCCTTCAGCTGCGCTTCTTTCAAATCTGGAGGGATGTAAGATGGCTTCCTGGCGCCACCTTTGGCAAAGACATCGGCGAGAGTGGAAGAAACCGAGTGATAGTGCCCGATGAAGGCAGTGTTTTTCTCGCCTTGGGACGCCTTGATGATATGGTGCAGACCTTGATGCAATCGAAGGTTTTGGGCCTCGTGCGTTTCCTGTCCTTCGTGAACCTTCCCTGCTTTCGCATCCTCTGTGAGCTGTTTCAACGGCAGACCCTCTCCCTTGCCGCGGTCAAGAGTTCGTATCTGTTCTAGTGGGACCAATTTGACGTGCTGGCCGTGCTCCGCCATAGCTCCCTGCATTTCCTCCGCGGTCTGCTTAGCCCTGAGCATAGGCGAGTGATAGATTGTCTTGAATTGACCTTGGGTGCTGAGATGGTGCCCAAGCCTGCGAGCGTCTTCCCTTCCCTTGTCCGTAAGGGTAGTCAATCCTTCGTGCTCATGCACGCCTTGCGAAACCTTCAATACGTTTGCGTGTGTTTGTTGATGACGGAAGAAATGCACTCGAAGCTCGTCTGTATTGCCTGCACCGACGAGAGCTTTGCCCTTGCTCTTCAGTGCTGCTGCACGGTCAAGCCCCAGCCCTCCTAAAGCGTGGATGTCACGGGCAACGAGCAAGAGGGTCGCAAACAAGGGCGCAATTGGATACAGCATTGCGAGTTGACGAAAGTCTGAAGAAGAGTACGTTTGAGATGCTTTGACGACCAGCGTCTGGATGGGTGACATAGCACACTAGAGCGAAGAGCAGCACATCTTGCTTCTTCTCAAACTTTTCGATAGCTTTCGAGTGGGTCCTCATGAGCGACACCTCCATGCTTCGCACTCTGTCGATACCTACACGACATTTGCCACACAGATGACCGCTGCACGACAATCCGCCCTCGCGGGTGGCACCAACATGGACTCTATTGATCAGTGGGACTAGGCGCCTGTATTGTGCGCCACCTCAGAACTAGGTTCGGCAAGCCGGACCACTCTGCGAAGAAATGCTGATTGAGGTCGAGGTGCTGCCATCTCTTCGCCACAGAGGTGCGTCTGCCGTCAAAAGTTCCCAGTGGGTGGCGTGGCGCCGCGCGTGATCGCAGAACACCGCGAGGGGCGCAGAGGAATGAATTGGTGGGGACCCGTCCGGCGAGGTGCGCCAACGCAGCGCGACCTTCCCGTCGAGGCGATGATGGGCGAGTTCAATTTGAGTTTCGTCCAAAACATCTTGTTTCCTTGGCAAGGAAATGACGGAAGACAAGTTTGCACTTCATGCCGATATGGCGGGCGCTACGCTCCGTGATTCCCGATCCAGCTTCCCAGACAGGACGTCGCTCAACCACTCTGTGTGGATCCGCCTCAGACACATAGCCGGATCAATCTCCGCTTCTTGATCGTCGCTCGAGTGCTCATCTCCGTGACCCTGCCCGCTTTTGGGTGGCGTGAGTGGTCTGGCTACCCTGTAGTGGCCACCAGGCATGGCATTGTAGAGCAGCATGGGATCTTTGAGCGTGTCTCGTAGCGCTTCCCACTCTTCCACCAGCTCCTCGGAGGGCAATGGCTGCGAGCACAGCATGACACCGCTGGGCGCATGTAATGCCCGAGTGTGAGCTGCCGAGCTGTCGATGTAGTCCGAATTGGTGGCGAAAGATGGCGTCGAGAAGCGATGATCCCAAGGTGAGCTGGAGGTAAGACCGGGCTTGTTTGCGGCTACGCGCTGCAATTGCGTGCCTACGAGTGCCGACCTAGACTCTGGGCAGCGCATGGTCAAGCTCTTGATGTTTACTGCTCGCGTGGAGCTGCCAAGCCTGAAACCGGCATCTGTACGGGTTAGTTGTGCAGCATCTCGATCTTGCTGCTCTGCTTCCAGTGCCCCCAACTGAGCGACGTCTTCAATCGCATCGCTGTTGTGGGCAGAGGCAACATCGCGCTGAGCTTGCTCTGCTCCAAGGATGAGCGGGGTGATATCCAACGCTTGAAAATTGTTGACCAGCGCGTCGAGGGACGTGTGACCGGGCGGCTGCGGACCCGTGAGGATGCGCAGCATGACATCGACGTCTCGCAGAGCCGAATTGTGCTCACGTGGTGAGGTCCACGAGAAGTGACGCAGGCCTGGTGAAGCGAAAGGCGACAAGGCGCATCGGAGGACCTCTTTTGTCATTAGCTGACTGATTGCCTCCCCCGCGTACTGCGCACTATTACTCACCAGCCATTCCCCTAATCTCCCTTACTTCTTCGTGTGTTAAGCTGCCATCGATGAGGTGGCACGTGGTGCACTTGGAGAAGATGGGAGCAGAAAAGCCGCCTACGTACGAGTGAGGATTGACGCTGGTCAAGCTGCGAGGTTTGCAGCTCGTGCCGTAACTCGCCGCTGCTTCCTTGTTCAGCAGAGCGCCATCAAGTGCAAGATGCTGCAGCGATCGACAAGCGCGAAGGATCTGCCTGACAAGACTGTGAGCCTGGGCTGTGGTGCGCATGGTGGGCAACGCAGAAGGCGACAGCGCGGCCCACAGATCCGAAGATAGCGACAGCGGGGCAATGTAGAGCGATCGCACCTTGCGCGCCAGCGATCCCTCACTGGTGGATGTCGAGCGAGGTGCAGCGCTATTGGAAGCGGAGGCGGAAGGAGATGAGATGGCAGCGTGGAATGATTGGAGGGCAGCGAGATTGGTGAGCGTCACGTGGCGATAGACGATCGGTTTGAGGAGGCGGGTGAGGGAGGAGCATACAAGCAGCGGAGTCAGCTTGGAGGTGGAGGGCATGTCCAGCAAGTACTCCATCACGACCTCGATCAGCTCCATGGGCAGTACAGCCGCATCGAAATTGCGCGTCTTGCCTTGCGCATCGGTCTTCTTTTGCGGTGTGCTGAGCTTGGGGAGAGATGGTGGTTGAGTGTCCTGCTTGACAATCTCTGCCTTTGGCAGCGGACCTCGGCCATGATGGTTGCCGAATCTGGGTGGCGCGGGTCCATGCTTACCAGTCATGGTATGCTGCTTCCGCTGCTTTGCTGGCTGCAGAGACTCACTGACTCGTGAGTGGGCTGAGTAGAGATGGTGTTCGCGGCCAAGACGCACACATTCACAATGACTGGTGCCTTCGAGAGGGCGAACGCGGTTTACATGCAGTCGCTACTCGATCATGACCACCGCGCGAGCCACCGCCACAACCAGGCTCGCAGCTGCCGGGCGCGAAGCAGACCGGTGCGCGCAGGGCGATCTTGGTTGTCATGTGGAGCAGCGCACAGCAGCAGCCGGCCGGCCCTTCGTCTACAGATACCGCGTGCATCAGCCAGTCTACGTGGTATAGGTACCGTACAGTTTGAATTTGATTGTTGGTAATCACGTTTCAGATTCAAATTCAGATTCGAAAATCTGACTCTCGACCCAGATTTTGATTGGAGCTAAGCATTCGCGCTTCAAAATTGATTACTTGAGTGAGTGTAGGTCAAGTTACTTGATCAAGATTCACGTGATTCTTGATTGGTACTCATGACTAGAACATGTGAAGACGATGAATACGCAGCCGGCGCTTCGGTCTTGAGTCAAGTATGAGTCTCGGGTGAACGAAGCGTAGCAGCGGAGGTCCGCGGCGATAGGTCACTCACTGCCTGCCGTGGCCAGCGGTCTTGAGTACCGCATATGCGCATCGTTCCGAGCAAGCGCTCGATTCACGACCTGCAAAGCCTCCGTGCTGCACGGGTCCACCTTTCGAAGCCTCCCTCCACCCTTCCCTTTTCCTTCTCCTTCATCTCTGAGCACCAAGCAAGCGCTAGCCATGCTGTCTTTACGATGAGCAAGGACGCACAGCTGTCTGAGGCTGATGGCCGATCAGCGGCAGAGGCCCGCGATGCGCATACAGCCCACCTGGACGTCGCAGGTGCGCTTGGCGCTCACTTGCCCCCGCTCAACGAGAGAGATGACCACCTAGACCCATCGCAAGAATTTTCTCCCGACATCTTCCTGCTATCCCGAGCACCTGGTCAGACGCTGAGCAGGATATCATCCGAGCTGCACTCCTTTGAGTCGCAGCTTCGTGAGCAGTTGGAATCCGTCGTGGACAGGGATTTTCGCAAGTTTGTAGATCTGGGCACCAGCTTGAAGGCAGAAGCCCCTCGCATTGCAAGGCTAGCCTGGCACAAGGAGAACGCAGATGACGCTGTCGGACCCGTTGCGGGCACCTTGGGTCTGAATTCGGTGCGGGGTCGGGTGGAAGAGGTGCGCGACGATTTGAGAGCGGCAGAGAGACAGTTAGAGGACGTGGTGCTGCAGAGGCACCTGGCAGCACAAAGCAAGGTGAGTTGTTCAAATTTCATCTACCGGGATCGTTCCTACACAGCATTGAACGTCGCTGATGCACCTGTGCAGGCTCAATTGACGTTACTACTCAATTTCGAGGAGTGCTTGCAAAGGTTGGAGCAGCTGCTTGGCCTGACATCCCATCATCACCACCAACATCATCGCCATCACGACCACCACCACAAGGAATCGTATCGCGCAGCAGCAGCCTCCCCACTTCATCCGGCGCAAGCACGTCCGTCACTCCGCAGCCCGACAGACGTCGGACCTTTTCGAGCTCACAATCCTGCTCGTTGGATAGCATTGGATGGCGGTAGCGATTCGGATGAACATGGCACCATCTCTGCTGATGAGGACTTCTACCATTCACCAGATACCGACGACGAACCTCAAAGTGACGAAGGGGCCATTGAGCATCAATCACCCTACTCCTCGCCCCCTATGGCTAAGCGACGTATCTCTTCCGCCCACAAGGCACGGCGCAGATCATCTGGTCTCACGCGGCGCTCCTCGGCCGGTGCAGACGCCGCGCTGTCCTCCGGCGTCGAGGAAAGCAGCGCAAGCACTACAGCAGATCTCCCTGCTCGCGTGGCCAGGGCTTCTGCAGAGTATTCTGCGCTTCTCTTTCACAAGCGCGAAGCGCTCACGCTTGGCTTGAGCAGGTTCATCGATGCTCACTGCCAACGCACCGCTTGCGTGGAAGAAAGGTTACGGGTTGATCTCGAAATGCTGATCGAATTGCTCACGAGGTACGATGGTGGGAGTCTGCTCTTGCACTACGGCGCTCGTGTGGGACGCAGTCAACAAGCTGAGAAGGATGCAGCTGAACTGGAGAGATTCACCCATGTGACCAAGATGGCCGAGCCGGACTCGCAGTATTGGTCGTTGCGCAAGCAGGAGCAGCAACGATGGCTTCAACTTGCCGTATCCACCTGGCAATTGCTGCCCGAGAACGAGTGGAAAGATAGCGCGCCGCACCAGCGACAGGACAACTCTAGCGATCCTTCTGCTCTAGACGGTGTGCGCGGGGTCGCAGAGGTCATTCGCGAATGCTTGGTCCGACCCTGGGCTGAGAATGTAATCAATTCCAACTCCCTTTCGCTTTCCAACCTCGAGGTCTCCAATCTACGGACGCCCGTGACGCCCGCTGGATTCGATGGGAAGCAGGGTTCCGCAGCTGTCCGTTCCGAGGAAGCATCAAGCAAGCCTTTGCTGCAGCCAGAAGCAATTAGCGAGGCAACTGTGCCCTTGCTCGTGCTTTACAATCAGATTCTGGCCTTTGCCCAGACGGTTGCACCCATCGCAGATGTTGCCGAGAGAGCACCTCGGCACCAGGCGAAAGCTTCTGCGCCAGCCCTGTCTGTTCCAACAGTCAATCTGTCACTTTTGAATGGCGCACATCACGCTGCTGGCGCGAACGTACCAAAGCACCTCGGCCCCTGCAACGTGTTCGCAAAGTCGCTCTGGGTTGAGGTGGGAAATCGGCTCATGGACGAGCTGGGCGGACAGCTATTCTTTGTCGGCAGACCAGACGTCTTCCATCAGGTAAGTCAACATGCTATCAATGCGCTTTGCACGGCACCTCCTCACCTCTCTCGCCCCCCTTTCATCAGAATTTCACCCTTACCTCAGAATTTCTTGCGAGCTTGCTCATGTTGGCGCCGTCCCCTCAAGCCGCCAATGCTGTTCGTGATCATCCAACATATACGACCTTCAAGAAGCGGTGGCAGCTCTCCGTCTACTTCCAAATCAGGTATCGAGAAATCGTGTCAAAATTAGAACCCAAGCTAGCTGTCGCAGCAGACACCGCAAGGACCGGCAACATTTCAATCACATTGCCGCTCATGGTCAGCACCGAGGCCACCGTCGAGGCATTTGTGGCTCCGTGGGCGAAACATATTCGCTTGAATGAACTTGCAGCGAGACAGTGGAGGTTGAGCCTGCAGATTGTCAGCCGTTACAAGAGTTGGTTGTACGCGGAGCTACCGGAGGAGCTTCACAAGCACGCGACCAGCCGCCCAGCTCCCCTTTCGACTCACAGCCGCCTCAATAGCGGTCAAGAAGAACGCGTGAGTGGACTCGAGGCGGTCGGCTGCTCTCTCCCACCCTTGCTCACAAGCAGATCCTCTCATGCTTCCCTTCAGCCCGCCTCTCCTATGAGATCTGTGCAGCCTTCTCGAACTGGTACGCCAGCCAACGTCGAATCGGAAGCTGCGACCGCTGCGGATGATGCAGCTTTGCGGACCCTGACAATTTTCGCGGCCGACACCCTGTGGCTTCAGCGCGAGCTGTCTGACGCTTTTGACACTCGTATCGTGCCTGTCATCGTATCGCTCAGCGATGGTTCTTCGGCCTCAGAGCTGGTCAAGGCAATGCGTCGTGAGTCTACGTATTGTAGGCACCGGCAGGTCCCACTTGCTGATCTCGGCTGGCACCTATTCTCTTAGACACACTCCAGGAAGCTTGTTCCTACCAGGGACAAAGCGTCGCTTCTTTGTCTCAGAGGATCGTTAGTGTGCTAAAGACTCGGTGTGGAGAGCCGCTAAGACTGGTGAGGTCGATGGGGACGCAATACAGAGGCAGCTCTGCTCCAACCTCCAGCCCGTCGAGTGCCCAAGGATTGGAACCATCGTACTTTGTGCCACAAGCCTTGAGACCGCTCAAAATGTATCTTGGCAAGGGAGAGCGAGCTGGAGATACGAATAGCAGCTTAGCGCTCGCGCGACACCTCGACACCGAGACGAGAAGCTCTTGGGCTCAAAAGGTCGTCGATGACATCGTTGAACGGTAGGTACACAACGATCGGATCTGTCTTGAACTAGGCTCACCCACTGAACGCCACCTCCCATGAAGGTACACTTCGTCGCTGCAAGCCATGAATCGCAATTATGAGTCGCTCCGAAGGTTAAAGAGAGGCAATCAATCGCTCGGCTTGGGGTCCATTTTCGGCCGCAGTGGGGTGAACAATTCAGATGGCGTGGCGTTAGCGTCAGATCCCGAAGCTGAAAGGATGAGAGCACAAATGCGCGCAGATGTCGAAGCGCTCAGAAGTGAGATTGGCGCGCTGCAAGAAGTGGACACGTTCGTCAAGCTCGACGGGGAGGCTTGGGATCGACTTAAAGCTGCGGCGGACGGTTCTACCGAAGACGCTTGATCGCGATTTTCGACTTTGCCGTCGACTCCAAATTACGCTTCACATAGCACACACATGGTCAAATTTCAATTGCATGCAATTCCGGTTTCACTGTCAGAGAAAATGGAGGGGTGCGCGATCTTCTTTAAGCGAAGCACTTTTGCCATTCGGTGTCAGTGTTGACCCAGTCGAGTGCCTTGTTCACGTTAGACAGTTTGCAAAGGCCAAGTCTCGATAAGGGGTCAAGGCCGGCATCTGGGCACCAAGACGCGTTGCTCGGAGACTGTATCGCTCCATTTGCTCGGATACGAAGGTAGTCTTGTGACAGTGGCAATGGCGTGTTAGGCACGCCACACGTGATCTTTTCGAAGACTGTCGGTGCGCGAGTGGGCCGAGGAGAGGGAGGGTGAGCAGGCAAGCGAGAAAGATGGAAGAGACGAGAGCAACCTCACCGATTTTGCCTTGCAATGGCGCGATTCTCGAGAAGACCCAGTTGTGGGGGGCTTGTTCGGCGTGGGAGCTTGTCTGGAGCGCTGGCCCGTCAAAAAGGCCGAAAGCTGCCGCAATAGGTCCAACGTCTTAAAAGAGCCCATGAATGCAAGGTCAGCGCTAGAGCCGCAAATGCGCCTGTTCAAACTCACTGTTATCGTGAGAGCCATCAAAGAAGATCGTCTTGGCGGGCGGGGTCGGAAAAGTAGCATTGCTGCCGTCGATGGTCGAGTTCAGACTGGTAGGCTTGTCAAGTGCGGGAGGCAGCTTCCCGTTGAATCTAGCCAACAGCTCTCGGATGTATCCTTGACCCAGAGCTTTGTAGTACGGATTGCCATACCCTGCTCCAGTCCATTTGCCCACGTCCAAGGCGTAGCCATACAAGGGCCATTCGTCATTATTGAAGATGTTGCACCAGGGCGAGATCTTTCCATTGGGTAGCTGCAGGGATCCAGATTGCACCGTCGAGAGACCCAGAGTCTCGAAGCTGCACTGTGTGCGGCGCAAACAAACACTGTCAGTGATCGTTCACCTGCAGTGCGCCCGGACCGCGTTGCATCTCACCAAATTCCCGATGTTCAAAATGTCAGAGTAGGTCAGCGTGACGTTGGCACCACCAGCGTCCTTGATGACTTGTTGCAACCTCGCGCCAATGGTAGGCACCAGAGTCGAAGCTCCATAGCGGCTTTGGGCACCGCTCTCTCCTTGACTGGAGGGGAGATTGTTTTCATTCGTGCAGGTAGAAACGTCGAGCGTATTGTTCTGACCAGTCAATTCGCTAAACACGACGTCTGGCTCGGTCAGACCGGGCGCCGCGCGGATCTGAGCCGACGTGCTGAAATCACCAGAGGGGAACGGTTTGCCTTCGAAGCCGAGCCTCCAATACTTGGCGGTAACAATGACACGATCATCGCCAAGCGCTTCGTCGCCAGAAGACCTGACGAACAGCTTTGCGTTGCGTCCCGACAAACCCGGGTAGACTTTTGCGGTGCTCTTGCCAGAGAGATAAGCTTGCAACGCGCCATATGGCACCAGACTGCCAGTCTCGGTACCAATGGTGTAGTTGGCAATGAAGCGCAGGTTATCAGGCACATTTGCGGCCGGAGATAGAGCCGTCTTGAGCGTCTTGAGCGTGGCTTGAGCGTTCTTGAGAGCGCCGGAAGTGAAATGACGTGCTCCGTGACGCTCAAGGGATGAGACTGCGGACACTTGGCAGCCCGGAGGGACCAAGGTCGTATCGTCTTTCACCAAGTAACGAGGAGAGTATTGACCCTGTGGTGAGATGGGAAGGTGAGTGACGATGACAGAGCGTGGGGAAGCAACATATGTTTTGGAGCTCACCATGTAATGAAAGATGTCGGCAGGTAGGCCATCATTGAGCTGCTTGTCACCGTCCAAATCATTGTCCACGCCAGGCAAAGGCAAAGGGCTAGGGGCAGCAAGGATGTTCTGAGCAGCGAGAGCGACGCTCAGAACGGAGGAGAGTAGGGCCAGCGAGATCTGCATCGTGTACAAAGTATGCGGAAAGCGTCGCTTGCGTGGGGAACTGGGGCGCTTGTCAAGCATCATGATCCTTTTGTACGTTTGAGGGACGTTGGAATCGTCGCACAGCCATGAACGAGAGATGTACTGCACCTTTGCAGCCAGCGAGCATCACCGAAGCGCTATGAAGCAACGGCAGTCGCCGCTAGCGCTCGTACCTACATCAGCACGGGCAAGGTACCTGCACAGAAGACGGAGCTGGACTATGCCGTCCACAAAGACAGCCTGCGGTCCACCAAAGTTGAGCAACGCAATAGGGAACGTTCCTATATGCGCGTTGTGGAGAAGCATGATGTTTCCCCGACAGAAGTGATTCGCAAGAAGAATCGCATCACGCACGGCGGAGAAATGTACCTCGGTGCCCTTTTCACGCTAGCTTCTCACAAGCGCATTCGTGATTTGCATGTACGTATAGGTGACCAAACACCGATGCGATTGATTGCCCGCAGGTGAACCGTAAACGTCCGCCTTGCATCACGGCTATGCGGCACATTGTGCCCGCCACTGACACTCACTCACTACTGCTCGCACCACCCTTCACTATGCTTATTTGGATTTGGATTTGGATTTTTTGTTTGCCATCATCGACCGCGTTCTGCGCACGTGCGGAGTGGCTTGTCATTCTGAATGTGGAGCAACTCAGCTCAGCTCTCTGCTCTATCTCAGCGCAGTGTGGGCGGGTTGCAGGGCTCTGATCATTCACATTCACATTCACATTCACATTCACATTCTTGATCAAATCACACCGCTTCATGCCTTTGTCGGTGTGAGTCGATGGGACCGTCGAGGTACTCGCCGAGGCATTGGGCCTTTGCGATCGCTGCTGGTCGTGGCTTCGCATCTGCAGCGGACCAACTCATGGACCGGCGGCCGCTGGTGGCGCTTCTTTTGCGGGGCGCGTACGTGGGTGCGACTATGGTGATACAGTCAGAAGAGGATTCTTGATTGCACCTTTGGTGGCGTGTGCCATCAGTGCGTCGAGGCCAAAAGTCTTGGTGACTGTGTGCATCTCCCGCCGTTGTGAAGCGAGCTAGCTACATTTCTGACATGACGGCGCCAATATCTGGCGCCAAGTCTCCGACCTTGAGCGCCTACGGGTGCGGTGACGTTACTGGCAATCGCAACGTAAATGTGAATTGCCAACGAATACTCAAACAGTTCAACTTTTTGAGTTTTTCGCAGTTGTGGAAGATTTCCATTACGAATCCCCATCCCTTGTCTCAGAATCCACATCAAGACAGAATTCTGAGTGGAGAGTCAAATCCCGCCATGGTGGCTAGCGGCGACGTGTCGCTTCAAATTCACGATTCAGGACGGATCGTTCGAGGTCTGATGAGTCAAGAGTAGTCAAGAGTTGTGATGCGTGCAGAGGTATCATACCTTACCAGCCTTACCAGAGGTGAGTCAGTCTACCGTATCTGTGCATCACATGAAGCAGCAGGTTGATCGGGCATTCACGTGATTCGTGATTGTTGTGCAGCCATGCGAGATTGTGATTCACGATTAATGTGAATTCGCTTCGCTCGTGTGATGATTGCATGCGCGCGCATTTCACGAAGTGCGACGTGAAGTGCACACACATCCCACGGACCACCAAGAGTCACAACTCCCATACCTCGATCTTTGCTTGCATCAGAGAGTGTTGCAAAGCGTGCGTGCCTTGCCCTTGGGCCAGCTCCTATTGGCCAGAGCCGCGCTCAGCTTGACGGTCTCGCTCGCGCGAACGCCCCACATGGCTCTTCCATCGCTTAGCCCTGTCGCAGCTACAGCCATCGTACACTCGCTTCCATCATGATGCCCCTTCCTCGACACACGCTCTCTTCCCACGTCTCGGCTCCCTTGTTCACCTGGGCTTCCTGCACTCCTTTGCGAGGTGACGTCAGCGATGAGGCTGCATCAAGGCCGGATACGCGTCTTCAAGTGCACGAGGTGGTGGGGGCAAGGGACAGCCGGTCGGCAAGCAACCTGTATGTATGCGCTACCGACGATGGTTTCATCATTCTCAGAGCTGCTCCTCTCAAGATCGTGGCTAGGCGAAGTGAGTCGGACCCAGAATCGCATGCAAATATCCGTTACTCGGATGACCTCACCTTGGACTCGCAGATTTCCCCCCCTCTCAAGGTGGCTTGTCCTTCGCTTGCGCTGTTGACTCCAGCTCTTTGCTCGTGCTTGTAGGAGGAGGCAGGGTGCCCCTCTTCGCGCCCAACAAGGTCGTGCTGTGGGATGAAGCCGCAAGCTTGTCCATTGCCGCGGCTAGTTCCTCAAAAACAGCGGGACTGCCCGACGAAGATCAAGCTTCCACAGTCTTTGATGCTGGCTCAGCGCAAGCGCCCGGTCCAATCTATCGCAAGCAATCGAGCAGGCAAGTGCCAGCTATCTCAGGGAGTCCCACTGTGTCCGCATCGTCTCGCTCCTTGGACCTGGAAGGGATGGAAGCGCGACGAAGAGTAGCAGCATGGGCGCGCGAGTCTGGTCATCCTGACCTGCATCTCTCATCTGCGGCATCTGAAGCTCACGAAGATGACGCATCGTCTATTGCGAGCTCATCTCGAGACTCAAAAGGTATGCAGCGCAGTGGGGCACTTTCTTCTTTACTGCATGGCAATCTCCCGGCGCATGAGCCAGTAGGTGATGTGGAGGATGAGGCTGAGGAGGATGATGGCCTCATCCTGCGGGAATCCTCGCAGGAGCTGGCGACAGACCCCACGGACCTCGAGCTGCGCGGCATGTCGGCCAGCCAGCTCCATCAGCTGTCGAACGAAGCCTCAACCAAATTCTCAGACAGCTCGGCGGCCTTAGGGAAGCTTTCTAGTGATTCCGAAAGCTTTAGGATGGATTCGAGCCAGCACGGAAACTCACAAGGCCGCAGCATATCAGCAAGTTCGGCCGGTCTAGACGACCCCTTTGCGTCTCACAGCGGTGAAGATGCTAGGTCAAGCTCCTCGCGCTCTGCCTCGTCAGATGGCGGAGCGTCATATTCGGGCGAGCAATCGACTAAAGAGGACGTCAACAAGGCTTCACACCAGGCAAAGCGTGATCAGCGCGGTGCTACATCTAGGACATCGGAGATGGGCAGTGCAGCTGGTCTAGCGAGACATTTGGATGATTTGTCGCTGGAACAGGCTGCATCCGGCGCCCAGATGGACAGAAGCCTCAATACGAGCATTACCGGGTCAGAATTGCCTGCCGCCGCACAGGAACGGCGAACGGCGGCCATGCGCGCTGGTGCTATTCCCATTCCGGAGCGCACTACTGTGAGCGATGCAGATCGTGGCATCGCAGAGGGAAAGGGCAGAGAGGTAGCAGAGCTAGAGTTTGGCGAAGCTGTACAAGGTGTGCGGGTCAAGTCGTTCCGCCAAGGCACAGACCAACGCAGTACTATGCTTGTTGCTCTTCTCGAGACTCAAGCTCATGTCTTTGAGCTGGCAGACCAGCCGAACGAGAAGAGCGACGCTGTATCTGGAGTAATGAGTAGACCAATGAGCGTTCGGCAGGTTGCAAAATTGGATATCGCTGCGAAAGTTTCTTGTGAGTCAGCATGCTCGAAATTCGCGATCCGTGCAATCAGAGCTCTCGTGTGCTCGAGCCTGCTGACGCGTCTCGACCACCGCTCCACAGCATCTTCTATCGCCATCTCTTCCCACGCAGGAGGTTCGGCTCTCGTAGCTTTGCCAGGACGGCAGAGGGGCCATGTGCAGCTCTTGCGTCTCCCACTCTCACGCCACCAGCGCGGCATGGAACGAAGAGCAATTTTGACAGGCGCAACGTCCATCCTAGCAGCCCACTCGTCTAGCGTTACCTCGCTTGCGTTATCTCAGGATGGCTCACTGCTTGCCACCGCTTCTGCTCGAGGAACCTTGATCCGCGTCTGGGCGGTGACCAAGTCAGCTCCCCACAACGACGGTGGACGCGCAAAGACGCAAATCGCGCCCTCTTTGTTGCGAGAGTTTAGAAGAGGCACGGATCAAGCCGGCATTCTGGACGTGTCTTTTGCACCCGACAATTGCGCAGTGGCAGTAGCCAGCGATACGGGCACCATTCACATTTTCTCGATGCTCGAGGCCCGCAACGCATCGACCTTGGACAACGTCCAAAACACGTCGCGTAAGACGACAACAGCATTTCGTCTTTCTCAAAACGCCACAAAATATCTGCCGTCTGCGATTGGTGGGCTGGTCGGCAATATACCCAAAGAGATGTTGCCAAAGTACTTCAAGTCGGAGTGGTCCGATGCTCAATTCTTCATCCCGCTCGAAGTATTTTCGAGTAGGGGAAAGGGGCTTCTGGTCGGACCAAGGAAGACGCGTGATGTCGGAGGTTCACACGCGCGCCAGAGCGCAAGAGACGAAAACCATCGGAGCGACACGGTAGCAGCGCAGAAGGACAGCAGCAGAGTAGAGGCTGTGGGAGGTGGAGAGCAACGAAGTACAGAGGGCGCATGGGCAGCGATGAGAGCCAGAGTGGGCGACGTCCTGAAGGGAGAAGCATCCATTGAAGAGAGGATCTTCTTGAGCTGGATCCGCGCCGACGCTCCCATGACCTCCACCTCACAGGATGCAGAGACTGGTCGCGTCAAGAAACGAGCGCAAGACGAGGGTCCAAGTCTGGCTCCGAAATCCAGAGATGGGAAGTATCATCTCGTCGCGCTCACGTCTTCAGGAGGTTACTATCGCATCGCCCTCGCAGCTCGACCAGACACGTCTCGCGACGTCATGCAGTCATCGAAAGAAACATCCTCGGTGGTTCTGGACATGTACAAAGAGTCGGAAGAGGGAGCTTCGACCAGTGTGGACCCGAAGAAAGAGAAGCGCGGCAAATCTTTTGGCTGCGAGCTTGTCGAATTCAGCAGATTTGGCAGCGAGATGGACGAGTGGTGAGACGGATGGCACGCTAATGCCGCACGCCGGTGCCATAGGGTGAACAACCTGGCGCGGGTCATAAGAGTAGGCGCGGGGTGCCTCTCCTCTAGATATCATCTTGCAGAATTGCCTGCAAGCTTCTCCTGCAAGCTTCTTCTTGCGAACCCTTCATGAGCAATCGAAGCTTCTGCGCAGCGTGTATTGCTTCAAAGTCGGTGTTTGCGCCGCCTGCACGATTCACTCATTCGCATCTTGTACTGTACACGTCTCGCACCACTGACAACTATCATCTGTTCCCTTCTACTCCATCCCTCCCGCAATGGATATTTGTAATCTTCATTTCTAGCTCACACGTACACGAATTCGATGAACGTGACTCACGCTCGGTGTCAACTGCTAGCTAGCGGATCCATGGTCGTTCCGCTCATCTATTTGGGGGCGACCAAAGTACGAGTCGGCGCTCGCTGGCTTTACGTGGCGGGGCTGTGGGAGATGCGCTGCTGGTCGAGCAATTCGGACGCGCAGAACAGGACATTCGACACAGAGCTTCGATAGGTGTTGTGTTCAGCCAACAGTGTCCGATTCGCGAGCTCGTCATCGCTCGACTTGTGCTTATGCGGCAGAGCACGCTTGCATGGTCGAAGAGGTGGACAGAAGCAGACGCGTAGCTTGTGGATCTGTAAGCACGCCCCCCCCCAATTTGTGTTTTGCGTAGATGGAACAGCGAGGGCGATGCAGCGGTTGCGGTAGGAATGGGGAGTCGAGTTTGAGGATCTTGGTCCTCTTCGCACTGCAAATGCGCGCGCGGGAGGAGCAGAGCAGAGCAGAAAGCGGCCCTTACCATCTCTGCACGTCTCTGGGTTTGACCTCTTCACCTTCGTACCTTGCCACTCTCCTTGCATCTCTCTCTTCATCTCTACCCTTACCCCGATCATCGCGCGCACGTCCATACTGCGGACTCCTAGAATATCTCCTGCTGCTGCGGCTCTGCCTCCTGCTCTCTTCCTTTCCTCGTCGTTCCGAGCGCCTGGAATGATCTTCGCGCGACTCGACCAATTCTCGACCTCGCTTGCCCCTGTCCTTTTCTCCATCCACTGCGAGGGACAAGGCTCCAGGCGCACGCGGGTCCAACGTCACGTACTGGACATGAGCGACATCCAGCCGCACAGAGTCAACAAGTAGTGCGGAGTCGAAAAGACGCAAGGCTAGGCTCACCTGATCATCCTGCCCAACCCGCTCGTTGACTTGATCCTTCCCAGCTCTGAACACGTGCTCTCTCCAGCTCCCACCCGTCATCCCCTCGCTGCTCTCGCTTCCATACTCCTTCATCAACCTCTCTTCCTCATCCCACTCCTCCACTCCTCGCGCTCTGGATCCTTTCCTGCTCCTCTCTGGCGATTCGCTCCCACTGACGCTAGCGCTAGCTCTCCTAAGTCCATCCTTGAACCTCTCCAGAGCTTCTTCATTCTCTCGCTCCTTCTTGCTCGCTCTGTCCATCTCCCTCTTCGACTTTCTGCTCGCTGCGCCCCCACCGCTCGTCGACGAGGTGTACTGAGCCCGCATAGCTTCCAAGGCTAATCGACCTTTGCTCTTGGCTTGCGTTGCTCGAGACACTTCCTCTTCCTTCGATGTTGCTCCATCACGCCGCAATGAAGCTTCCAACTTTGCAATCTTTTGCGCTTGCTCTTCTCGAGCTGTCGGCTTGGAAGCCTGCTCTCTCAGCTTGGCGAGAGAGACGGCCTCTTCAAGCTCTCCATCAGGTCTCTTGTGCATGGCCTGCTCATCTTTTTTGACCGCTCTGGACGGCGCTGCTTGCGCGTGTGAGCTGCGGTCGCCTCGAGAGGCGGAAGTCTCGGTCGTTGAGCCAATTCGCGACACTAGCCCCTCGCTCTCTTGGCGCATTCGCTTGGCACGCTTATACTCCGGTAGCAAGTCGTGCGAGCTTTTTGGACCTTTCAATATCGCGCCCTCCTCTTCCGTCTCGCCGAAAGAAAGCAACGATTTGTTCCTGACCACCGGGCGGCATGTTTTAGAGGGGCAGCTCAGCGATCGTTCGACTTGCGATGAGGAGGCCAGCTTCAGAACTCACTTGACGCCCTTTGCTCCCTTTTCCCTCTCTCGCGCCCTCTCCTTCTTTGCGACTCTTCTCGCCCTCTCCTGCTCGGCCCTCTCCTCGCGCGTGATCCTCGGCTTGACGTCGCCCCAAGGCTCCTCTAAAACTTTGACGGTGAGCACTTTGGGAGCGGGCTGCACGGGTGTATCGGTGCCCTGCTGAACCTCGTGAGATGCGAGCGTCAAGAGATTGTAAATTGTCGGACCAGTGATGCGACCGAACATTGTATGACGGCCTTGAAGCTCTGGAGTAGCGTCTAGGGTGAACTGCAGGACAGAAAAGGGGGAGGAGCATGAGTGCATGCATTTAGTTCGCCGCGGCAATGGTCCCGCGTCTTGGATGTGCGGGCTTGCCATGCCGTGCTCGCTCACAAAGAATTGGCTCGTGTTGCTGTCCCTCTCGCCTTCGTTTGCGCAGGCTAGCAAGCCTCTTCGGTTCAATCTCAGCCTTTGATGCGGTTCATCAGCAAAAGGTTGACCATAGATCGATTCTCCTGTTGCGAGGGAACAGGCGCAGGCTCATCAGCGGAACTCATCGATTGCAAAAAGTGACGAAGATGAGCGAGTGACTGGGTGAACGCACCGCCATCGCCTGCGCCCGAAGCATCTCCACCTTGAATGATGAAGCCTTGCACTAGTCGATGAAAGGTCGTGCCATCATAGTAACCCTCCATGGCCAGCTGAAGAAAGTTTCTCGAAGCCAAAGGTGTTTCTTTGGCCCACAATCTGCAAGTGCAAGTGGGAATGCGGTGAAGGGAGTCAGCAAGAGGAGGCCATATCCTGGACCACGCAATGGTGCGTTGCGTGTGCGTGTGCGTGCGTGTGTGTGGATGCCTTGGCAGCCACAGCGAGACCTTTGATGCCCGCCGCGCGCATCAATCAATCGCAAGTCGCAGCTGCTGGCAAGCACGCACTCGATGTCTAGATCGCCTGCGCTGGTGCTCATGACGACTCTAGCGCTAGGCGCGGGCTCGGTGTTGTAAATGTTGGACATGCTCGTAAAGCCTGGCTGCCTGTGCCCTGCCCTTACGCAGAGCAGATGAGTCGATCTGGGTTGGATGGCCGGGCCAGGTGTTGTGTTAATTATGGCGCGAGCGTTGGATGGAGACGCGCGGTGGAAAGCACACAACAACTCTTTCACTTTCTTTGATCGGTCGGTTGATTGTCACTTGACTCAGATTCTTGATTCTTGATTCAGCAGATTCGAAGTCTTCATTGACGATTCACATTATTCACATTCAAAACGTCTCCGCGTGACCATGCAGCATCCTCTCCTCCACAGCAGCCAAAGTCATTTGATTCACTTATCTATACCGCCCCAGGCGCACTTCTCGTACGGAATGTGTGCGGGCAGGTCCGTGCGCCGCATCTCGGCGTGTTGCATGCACGCACTCGCGACTCTGACTCGTGACATTGCGTTCATGCAAGGTGCGCATTACAACACAGCATCCACTCAAACTCAAAAACTTGTCAAGCATGAACACTCGGCGAGGGGTCGAGGCAGAACATGGCCACACCCACATCCACATCCACACCCACATCCACACCCACATTCACATTCATTGTCCCATGTACCTCGAGTCAATAAGCTTCAAGAGGGCACTCGAAGATCGAATCAATTGACCACAAAGCGAAAGCGACTACGCGCAGATCAGAGCCGAAGAGGCGCGCATACTCGAGATGCCCTTCACACCCAACGCCGAGTTGGATCTAGCATTCGACGCAAAGCTCATTCCTCAGTCTGTCATCGACGAACTGCCAGATGATCTACACGTGAGCGCTGGCTGCATCGTCATTGCGCGCATCAGTAGGGCTCATCCAAGCATCCTCCTCCCTCCCCTCCCCTCCCTGTGCGCGCGCATCATTTGCAGATCCGACCTCTCTCTTCGAGCGACCATTCGCGCGGACACATTCAAGTGCTTCAAGCTCTCACCACCGTTCCGGACCCAGGAGCGCAAGCCTGGTCAGACCGCTTTCGTTTGATCCAAACCGCATCTCCGCAAACCTATTATCCCATCGTCATATTGGACAAGCAAAAGGATACCATTGTGGCCACGGGGACGGTGTTTATGGAGAGGAAATTCATCAGGAATTTGGGAGATTGCGGACATATCGAGGATATTGCTGTGGATAAGAATGTGCAGGTGAGTGCGCGAGAGGTGCGGATGCGGGATTAGGTAAAGGGGAAAGGGGGGAAAGGAATGCGGTGCGGCGGTAGACAGGGTTCCGGGTCAGCCCAGGTGGACGCTGGACGGGGTGCGCGCGGGCGGATGTGCCAAGACCAGACGGCGTCGATTGCGAAGGAGCGTTGTGCTTAATAAATGTGCGATTGTCTTCTCCAGGGCAAAGGATTGGGCAAACGCATCATTCAAGCATTGACAGGTATCAGCGATGCATCGGGAGCATACAAGACCATCTTGGACTGTTCAGAGGACAATCAACGTGCGTAGTCGTCTTCTCCTTCACACTTGGCTTGCTACAATGTTCTGAACTTTCTCCTCGTGCCCCGCTCTCCCTTCATGTCTACGTGCAGCTTTCTACGTCAAGTGCGGGTAAGTCGACCTCTGCGCTTCCCTTGCGCTTTTTTTGCTCGCACGTGTAGATTTGGGCAATGGCTGATCATACTCCATCTCGCATTCACTGTTTTGCTGGCCGGCCCTTTCAAAAGGTACAAGTATGCAGGTGTAGAGATGGTGCGTAGAGAGCGTGGAGAGACTGTTGAAGCACGGCATCATCCTTTCTGCACTCTGCTCATCGCCCATCCCCATCTGGCTCTGCTTCCCCCTCTCGATGCTGTCTGTCTCTCTGCTCACCCTCCTTTCGCTCCTCCTTTCAGGCCAAGTACAATGTCCCTTCCTCTCACTAGCCCATGAATCAGCACGATCGCAAAACGACTCTCGCTTTACGAGGCAGCGAATGCATGATCCTTGCGATTCGGGCCCAGCTGATTGCAGTCGCGAGTGTCGTCAGTGTGGCTGATGCCAAGTGGCGCAATCGAAGCGTAGTTGGGATGTTCATGACGGCTCGACGAGCGGCATGCACATTCAGATTCACATGGTTGTCATTCGACGTGTTGCACGATCGTACGCGTGACTTTCGTGTCGAGCGAGCGCAGGTCGGCGCTATGATGCGCGCGCGCACGTTGGCGCGACTCCCTCCACCCCTTCCTGCTGTTCATACGCGCCCGCCCTTGATCGCTGGTGTTCATGTTGTACATGTCGCTGTTTCAAGTGAATTGGCGTGGTGCATATTCCCGATGATGCGTTATCCCATCACCTTCAGCACGACCACCTAGCACATGATCACTCCTCAGTTCCTACTGCGAACGCCAACCTTGTCCGGGCCAAGTGTTTGACCGAGCCAACGCTCTTGCATTGGCGGTCACTGGTGCGCTCCGATCACCAATGGCCAGGGCTGCATCGGGACGCGCGTCACCACTCTGCACTCAACCCTCAAGCTCCACCCTCGCGGTGGTGTCTGGATGCGCGTAGCTGAGGTTTGAAGAGGAGAACAAGCAGAGACGGAGCGGCGAGGCGAGGCGAGATGCACGAAGCGTACGACCTTTTGCCCCTTTTGGGCTCTCAGCATGCTGCTAGTGCTGTGCTAGCCCACGGTGAGTCTCTTTCTGCCACCTTCCCCCCACCAGAAACAGATGGATGACGATGTGGACTGATCAAGCTTTATGCCCCTGCTGTGGGACGTTGTGCAACAATCAGCGGGCAAGCTGTACATCGGCACCCCGACTGGTCAATTAGCAGTGTACTCTCTCCCCATCCAAGTGGACTCCAAGGGCGAAGCGGAAGATGATGCCCCTTCTTCCTCTTCCGCAAGCACACAGACCAATCTTTCTGGCTCTGAGCCCAAGAAGCAAAGCCAAGAAGCGCGCTTGGAATTGTTGGAGACGAAACAAGTGGGCAAAAAGGCTGTAGAGATGATTGGTATCGTCAAGGAATGCGGCATGCTGCTCTTGCTGACGGGTGAGTCGACTAGATAGATGCTCACATCTCCACGACTCGTGCGCTGTAGCGTCCATAGTAATGCTCGACGATGCACTCCTGCCCATGTGTTGCGATCACAGAATCGACAGTTAACACCTTGGAGCTGCCTTTGCAAGCCAACGAGCCCAAAGCGATCGCATCAACAAAGGGCGCCCTCACCTTTGCCATCGACACTTCGGTCCAGCGTTTGCCTGCTCGTCAAGCGCAGGCTAGATCACAAGCACGACCCATGTCGCTGTACAATCCCAACACTCTGGGTCGAGCATTCCGACCCGATGCAGGTACTTCATCCAGCACCGCCACTCCCTACGCCACGCTACGAGGTTCGAGCAGCCACGCGGAGGGCTCTCGACAAGCGGCAAGCGTGAGGGCAGCAGGAGGTACGATGAGAGCTGGTGTGAGGGATATGGAAGCGCTGATCAGGGAGAAACAAGATAGAAAGGAAAGAGCTAGAGAAGAAAAGTCGACGGAGAATGCTGAAAACGTCTTGGTCAGCACGCTGGCTGTGGGATGTAGACGTAGATGCGTCATCATGAGATGGGTCGATGGTGCGGTGTTCGATACAAAAGTGAGCATGGCCAGACGTACTGACTGGTGAGAGGCAATGCAAGGCTTGTGCTCAACCCCTGCCCACTTATTCTCACGTGCACGACCAGGAAATCGCACTACCGCACACTCCTCGATCTTTGGCTTTCCCTTCGGCTTTATCGCTCTTTATGGGCTACACGCCGAGCAGCGCCTCTATCCAGCCCATTCCTCTGGCCCTACCAATGGCTTCATGGGAAGTCGCTCGAGAAGTGAACAGCTCGACAGGCGACACCTCCTTCAGCAATCAGCACCCTTCCAATTCTGCCTCTGGTGGGGTAGCAACGGGCTTTGGATGGGGCGCTGGAGCGCTCACAGTTCTCAGGGGAGCGAGGAATCCGATCGTCAGAGCTGCTCTGGACGGAGAGACGATGGTGCAGCGCGAGCGTGGGTGTTGTCGATTGCTCAAAAGGTGCTAGAGCGCAGAAGAACGTGACTGACTCGAGCCGCTTCTGTATCGTTGCAGAACTCACCATCTTTCTCGGACCGGATGGTTCGCCTGCGAGACGAGAAGCGATCGAATGGCCCAGCGTGCCCGATGACTTTGGTGAGTGGGCTCCCTAGTGCGCTCACTTTGGAGCCAATGCTCACGCGCTGCACCATCTCGTCACGCGCACGTAGTCTTCGCTAGACCATACGTTATGGGCCTCTTGCCTGCTCAAGGGGGACATCCCCCAAATCTCGTCATCAGATCTGGTCAGACCCTAGCGCAAGTACAATCCATTCCTCTTCCTCTGCCACGCACAGATGCCTCCTCGGCATCGATCCCCGCCGGCTCTCATGCGGTGCTGACGACCGCTGGCCCTAAGAATGCGTTTGTGGGCACGGCAGAAGGAGCCATTTTTGCGCTTCGCATGAGACCTTGGAAGATGCAGGTAGAGGAGCTGATCAAGGCGCAAGCTTATGGGGAGGCTCTGTCGACATTGGAAGGTGTTGACGAGGTTCATTTGCCCGACAAGGTGCGTCCCTCACGATCCGAGAGCCGTTTCTTGCCATGAGATTCCTGACCGACAGCTACGTACCTGCTCTTGGTCTTTGGGACGCTCTCGCAGCCCGAGAGGAAAGCGTACGTGGAAGCGCTTTGGGCCCTAGACCTCTTCAAAGCTAAATGCTACGACGAATCTTTGGAGCACTTTTTGGAATTGGATGTGAACCCTTGCAAGATTGTCGCGCTGTACCCTCACTCTGTCGCTGGCAACCTATCGCGCAGGCCGGAACAGTGGAACAAGATCTTTGGAGCTCCTGAAGCTTTGCTCGCGCCCTCTGCGGGTGAAGGAGCGTCAGAGATAGGCGCAGGTGCGGATAAGAAGAGCGGCTCGGGCCCGGATGGGCAGTCGGAGGCTCTGGCTGTTCCTAGAGCTAGATTGGGAGGATTGTTTGCCAGGAGACCCCAGAGCGTGTATGGAGCAGGCACAGCGGGCAGCCCTGGTGCACCTTCTGGGTCTGCTGCTGCTGCGCCCTCATCAAGCGCAAATCCAGCAGCGGTGACCTCGCCCGTATCCAGCCCATCCAAATTCAATCGCGCGACGCCCGCGCATCAAAATCTTGGTGCGGTGCAGGACGACGATGCCAAGTCTGTACGGTCTGTGCGCTCGGCGCGATCCGTCAAGCCACCTGTGCCTAGTGAGTGCAGAGAACAGGCCGCATGGTCCACAAGAGAGACGCAAGGCTTGACTGAGCTGACGCCTTTTCGCGCTTTCGCGATCAGCTGGATCGCCCTCTCTAGGTTCTGGCGCTTCCCAAGAAGGTCCGACACCTGAAGAGGCGCGACGATCTTTAGAGGCGCTCGGACGTTACCTAGCGGACCGTCGACGCATTTTCAAGCCTTTGCTAGAGGTACATCCTTCATCCCACACCTCGTCTCAACATCCTCGTGATAGCAAGCAACTGCTTGCCCTGCCAGACCTTCCAATGTCTTCTTTCGACGTGGACGATCTCACGGCTATCGCCCAGGCCGTCGACACGGCTCTCTTCAAGACCTTTTTGAGCGTGAAGCCCGCCTTGCTTGGTTCGCTTTGTAGAGTGGAGAATTGGTGCGAGGTTGGACAGGTGGAAGAGCTGTTGCTGGACAAGGAGGTGAGCGAACGGGTCGATGTTGCTGGAGCGCACGGCCTTCTCGGGATGCTGCTGGCAACGCTCGAATCGCTTAGCTGATCGACTGTGTGGCTTTCTTTGGACTTTGCTAGCGCTTCTCGGAACTTATCGCCCTCTATGGCGGAAAGAATATGCATGCGAAAGCTTTGAGATTGCTAAGAAAGTGAGTGACGGGCGCCCCGGTCTTGCATGATCGCGATATGATGTTGACGAGGGACCCTCTTTGATGCGCTTCGTCAGCTTGGGAGAGGAGGAGGAAGACGAAGACGAAAAGATTGGACCGACGATTCGTTACTTGCAGAACCTTGGACCTGAACACATCGATGTCATTCTCGAAGCTTCTCATTGGGTACTCACGACTAATCCGGACCTAGGTATGGAGGTGAGTGGCGATCTGGCGAGGCTCGGCTCTCTTGAGGCAATGTTACGCCTTCTGTGAAGCTCTAGCACCTAAACACGTGTTTGCGCTTTGCATCTTGCAGGTCTTCTGTGAGGACACTGGCAAGGTGTCCGAGCTGCCTCGTCACGCCGTCGTTGCGGACTTGGAAAAATTCGACGCGCGCCTGTGCATTCGGTACTTGAGGCACATCATCATCACTCTCGGAGAAGGCGACCCAGCACTGCACGAGAAGCTGGCCTTGCTGCTGCTTCGTCGCGTCACGTCGAGCGTGCGCGCTGCTTCGACGGACACGCAAGCCGGATCTGATCGGCAGGAAGGTGTGCAGCAGCTGGCTAGCTTTTTGCAGCTTTCGCATCAGTACAGGGCGGAGAAGATTTTGAGTCGATTGCCAGCTTCAGAGTCGGATGACGATTTGCTAGAGATTAGGGCGCTCCTTTTGGGCAGATTGGGTCAGCACGAATCGGCCTTGAAGATCTACGTCGGTAGGCTGCAGGACCATGAGAAGGCGGAAGAGTACTGCAGAAAGGTTTGGAACGCTTCTGCGCATACTGAGTGGGACTCCAAGGAGCTGGAAGTGGAAGCGGGAGAGGCGAAGCAGAAGGGCAAAGATGTGTTTTTGATCTTGCTCAAGCTGTACTTGAGAGCATCCGAGTTCAAAGAAGGCTCGGACGCGTCGAAGGCGGACGTCGCGCTCGAACATCTAGCTCCCGCTCTCGCACTGATCAGCAGGCAGGGAGCTCGAATAGATGCCAAGTCAGCGCTGGACCTGCTTCCTCCCCTCGTCCCACTTCAAGATATCCTTCCCTTTGCGCTCAAGACGCTACAAACGCAATCCAGCGTCTTGGCCAACAAGAAGGTGTTGAGAGGCGTGATGGAGAGCAGAAAGTTGGGATTGGAAGAGGGCTTGATCAGGTTGAGGAGTCGGAGGGTCAAGGTTACGGAAGGTAGGACTTGTCCTAGATGCTTGAAGAGATTGGGGAATAGCGTCATTGCCGTCGTCAATACCAACGGTGCCGTCTTGCACTACTCGTGCAGATGAGAAGGCGAGGCAACAAAATCGTTCGCTTTTCCCCTTCCCTCCCCCCCCCCCCCCCTCTTTTCTCGACCTATCCAACCCACATCACAAAAGCGCGTCTGGTTGTATCGTAGCATTTCGTGATTGCAAGTCGGGTTCATTTCCCCCCCCCATCCGTTCAGTCAAAAAAAACGGCTACAGAGGCAACTGTCCACGTCACATTCCTTGGGTCAGAATGGCACGACTTTGTTGGGAAGGGGAGTTTATTGCACAAGTATAGGCGATGCGCCGTCAGGCTGCTGCCCCTGCAGATGTCGCTTGTCCGCACACGTATCAAGGAGCGCTCAAGAGGATGCGCATAAAGTCCTCGTAGTGAAGCGTGGCTGTTCCGTTGCGTTGCTGGTGTGAGCGCAAAAATGTGAGCATCAGCTAGCTGCTTCGAGCGCGTCGAACGAATCTTGACACTCGTCACTCTCTCTCTCTCGCAGCCCCACGCCCGGCAAGCCCGACATCCTTATAGGATGAGTGCCGTAGCATCGCCCAGCTATGTGACGGACAGCGCAGCCATCCAGCACCAGCATCACAAACCACGTCAACGGGACTCTTCCGACTCACCGTGTCAAACTTTTGGAAGGACTCGGTAGCAGACTTGATGCCGACGCAAGCTCTGCAAAAACCGTCAAAGTTGATGCCAGCGTTTGCACCGGGTCTGGAAGGCAGAGCACCTTGTTTGGGAGAGTCGAGTTGGACTGGCACAGAGTTAGTTGTTTGAGACGTACGAGTCGCGCGCGTCAGAAAAAGGCAAGGCATGAGAAGTGGAAGAGCATACTTACTGTATTTGGATGTGACGAGGTGCAGTAGACCGGGAGATAGGTTGTAGCCGAATTGGGTCAGCGCGCGGGAGAGCTCAGCAGAGTCGATGCTGATGAGTGCGCAGTGGCCTGGCCTGGGTGAGCGGGAAAGTGACGAAAAGGTAAGGGAACACTGCTCGGCTCACCTTCCGGATCGATCTGCATCAAAGTGCCGGAACACGCCTTGCCAGTCCTGGATGTACTTCCAAAGACCCGCGAACTCCGCAAAGCTGTCATCATCCAGAGAGGGAAAACGTCTCAATAAGCTACGCTCTTCGCGGTGTGTTCTTCGTGGAAGTATTCACCTAATGTGACCACTGCGGTCCACATCGAACAGGTTCATGAGCATCTTGACGGCTGCAGGAAAGCCAGGGGAGAATCTGAGTTGCGCTGTGCAGAAAGCTGCTTCGAACTTGTCACGAGTCAGCTGTACGCACTCGACTCTTGAAACGGACTCCAATCTCCATTGACGAGAGCCGCCGAAAGCTCTCGGGCGTCAATCTGGCCGCTGTGGCGTCGAGAGTCAGCGGCTGCTTGATTGACACACGACGCCGATCTGGTGCAGTACTCACCTACCGTCCCTATCACACGAAGTGAACCAGCCCCTGTAGAAGATGCCACCCCACAACATCAGCCGGCCTGTCCACACCGATCAAAGTGGCATGTATGCACCCCATTCAATCTCACCAGAGCTGAGGGTCCGCACCAGGAGGAGGACCAGTGTGACGATTGTAGACTTGTGCGCGCTGAGGAGGATAGCCTGATCCTGCAGGTGGATAACCTCCACCCGGACGACCTCCCTGCGCGCCTCCACCATACTGCTGCTGAGGAGGAGGGGCTCCGTAGCCTTGCTGTTGCTGACCCCCGTAGCCTCCTTGATGAGGCGGTGGAGCACCATAACCACCACCACCTCCACCTCCCCCTCCTTGAGGTGGCGATGATGCCATGACAGTAACCGCATATGTTAGCGCAGGCTATTGGTGTGCATCGTGTGAATGGCCCTTACTCACCGCCGTATCCACCTCCACCTCCGTAGGAATATTGTTGGGACATGCTCGCCGACTGTTGGTTAAGTGATGATACGTGTGGTCGCGACAATCCGTAAAGTGTCGCAAAGTCTGGCTTGATCCCAGATTCGAGCCATGCATAGGAATGATGGTGAGAAAGAGCAGCGCAGCGACTCCTCTACCTTGTCGTACCTCCCTGCCGAGCAAGTAGTCACGAGTTTCCAACGGATCGGGATGCTATGCAGCGCCTGCAGCGGGCGCGCGAGAGTTTGCCTTTCATGCAAATCACGTGATGCTGCGCGTGGCTGTGCGCGCGCCACACGTACGCGTATACCAAAAACGCGCGCGCAGAATGATCCGTGCGGGGCTGCAGCACGCGCGCGGCGAAACGTCCGCCGCGGCACGGAGCGGCCATGGAGTGCCGCGCGGATCAAGAAAGAGCTCATCAGAGTGACGCAGGGCAGTGTGCGAGTGTGAGCATTAGCTGCACGCACGGCTGGTTGCATGCATGCATGCAGCCTGCCGGGCTTATCTCCTTGGGCGCACGCTCTGAACGATGAGCAGCGCTAGGGCGTACACACGACATCTGATGGAGACTCAATTGACTCCCTTGATAGCGGTCATTCATTCCACTGGCTAATGCTTTCTCTGCCTACATCCAGCACACCATCCAGCACACCACATCCATCGCAACAAGCGTTGCTTGACAGCATAGCGTATCATGGCTGCAACGTCTGGGGCGCCTGCTGACTCCGCAGTCCTCGGTGAGATTCTGCGAGAGCTGAGGGACATCAAGGATCGCAACAAGGAGTTGGAAGCCAAGGTGAGTTGGGACATTTTGCTCCGACAGCCAACGTCGTGTCAGTGGGCCGCGCACTAACATGACGGAGAGCATCGCTGTTTTTGCACTCAGGTGGACGCGCTGCATGGTGCAGCAACCTTGTCGAACGTCGCTTCTCCATCTTCCTTTGCGGCGCATACACGACGTTCGTCAGGTGGTGGATTGTCTCCTTTGCACCGAGCTATCGGGTCAGCCGCTTCGAATGCTGTGCCTGCAAATGCCAAAGACTCTGCGGCCCTGCTAGGTAGCTCTCCACCTGCTCAGCCTCTCGGACCACCTGCCGTTCCTGTCCCTGCTGCGCCTGTAGCCAGCAGCCACGAGATTGGTATTTCTGCACTCAAAAAGAACCCAACCGAAGGCTATTACTCCGATAGAGGTGAGTAAGCGTTCGATGGCGCTTGCGGGGTCGCTTCACTTTGCCGGGACAGATCTCGTTACAGAAATTTGCAGAGACGCCATCATGGCTGACCTCGCGTCTTCGGTTCTCTCGACGCACACAGTCATCCTCTCCACCTACCCCGGTCAGAGCGGTATCAAACCTTTGCCCCTGGTTTGGGGTGCTCAAGATCCGCAACAGCGTGGCGTCATCGTAGCGAGCCGTCATCCCAATTCGTGAGTCGATCTTGGCAGCAAAGTGCTTGGGCTCGCGTTAAATAGCTCAACCAATTTTCAAATTTATCGGGCGTCGGGCGTCGGGGGAACAGGATAAAGGTCAGAAATGCTATTGGCGCATATGGAGGATTCTACTCGGTCTATAGAGCATTGGCCATTGCGTGGGTACAGGGTATTGAGCGTCGTTGAGCAGCTGACCAGCTGATGCATTCGCGCCACTTTCAGCCAAGGCAAGCTGAATCCGAACCATCGACCAAACTACACAGACACACAACCGTAAGAGCCGCATGCCTGGCTAGCAGCGATAAGACAGCCCCGGTTTTCTGAGATCTTTTCTCTCTCTCACAGACCGTTTGATATTCCCCCCAACCCTGCCTGGTTCGATCCCAAAAAGATCGTCACGCTGGATCCATTCGGGCACTTGGCGCCCACTCTGTCAGTTGCCCGAATGATTCAAAGTTGTGTGCCCGGTCCATGACTCACGGCTTGCCCAATCCGCTTCTCGTAGCTTCAAATCCCATTTTAATGCGGGCATCGATGTCAGACCTACAAGCTCACTCACTCGAGCGCATATAAAGATGGCAGAGCTGGACGCTGCTGTTCTCGCCGGTCGGGTACCTTTGGACGGCAGGATCGTCGTGACCAGCGACAGATTACCCGGGACCGAGCCCGGATCTAACCCGGGTGTGGAAATTAACTGCAGCAAGGCTGCAGTTGAGCCGGTGTGGTTGTGAGTAGAGGACAAAGTCGCCGAAAAGCAATGTTGCTCGTTGTCGGAGCTGTCGCTGACTCGTAGTGCTGAAACTTAGCTTGCCGGGTGTGGCGGAGAGGCTCGGAGTGCCTGAGGGGCTGCTTCGACGCGCGCTGTTTGAGGACACCGGTGGAATGTATCCCGAGGTGGGTTTGAACGCCAAACCATGCATACCATGTCCACCCTGGCTCGTATTCTGACCCTTTCGCTCCTGACTCTTCGCACCAGCTCCTCACTCGATCAGACCTCTCGCTCTTCTTGCCGCCCATTAGCGGTCTCACAGTCTACATTTTCGGACCCGTGAGTGTCGCAATCCTGGCATGAACTGCCAGGACACTGCCCTTACCCCACCTTGAGCTTCGCTTCCAGCCAGAGTACATGCGCGATCCTACCAAAGAGGTCACCGTGCGCGTTCACGACGAGTGCAACGGCTCGGATGTTTTTGGCTCGGATATTTGCACGTGTGAGTAAGATCGTATGATTGCTGCACGCAAACGGTGCTCACCAGGCTGATTCGTTCCCACGCCAGGTCGACCGTACTTGATTGTGAGCAAATATGGGCGCACCGCTCTTGCCTCTGCATACCTGACCAGATTCTGTGCCTCGCTCGACCGACCAAACTTTGCAGTACGGTATCGAAGAAGCCATCAAGTGTGCGCAGAGAGGAGGCAGTGGCGTGATCGTATGTGCGTCATGCGTTTCTCGCGGGTTGCTGCGTGTAGCTGCACCTTCCGGATCCGCCTCACTCTTGCACCCTTTCCGCTTCCCCCCGCGGCTCACTCTCAGACTTCCGCAAAGAAGGAAGAGCGCTGGGCGAAGTGACGAAGTACCTGGTCTACAATGCGCGAAAGCGCGGCGTCGATTCTGCCCACAATTATTTCAAGCGCACCGAGGTCATTGCTGGTGTTGAAGGTCAGTGCTGGGCTGTTGCAGGGCCGTCGCACCGACGCTCGAAAGGTCTATGTAAGAGCACGTCTACGCAAGAGCAAGCTGACTCTTGGGGAAACTCTTCTTTGCGTCTAGACATGCGATTCCAGTCTCTCGGCACGCCGGATATTTTGCACTGGCTCGGCATCACCAAGATAGACAATATGATCGTGAGTATTGGTGCTCTTGTTACTTGCGAAGCCGTGCGCGATTGTTTGACGCCTTTTCATCATTGCGGATCGCACACTAGTCCATGTCCAACCTCAAGCACGACGCCATCGTAAATAGTGGTATCCCGATCCACAAGGCGAGTCACGCTCAGCGCCTCGCCTCTAGCATCCCGAATGGATACTGATGCATCTATTGCGTGTTCGTGCGCCCGGTAATAGCGCTACGAGATCCCGCCCGAATTGATCCCGGCAGACAGTCAAGTGGAAATCGAAGCCAAGGTGAGTTGGGCCTGTTGACCTATCTGCTTGGTTTTCTTGAGGGGTGGAGAGAGGGCAATCGTGCCACCATCTCACCCGGTACCCGCACTTCGCAACAGGTCTTTGCCGGATACTTTTCGGCACGAGAGCACGACAAGCCATTGGAAAAGGTCGTTGGACGCGGTTGGGAAGATGTTGCGCATTGAGATCTTCTGCTCACCGGCCAAGCGAAATGTCTGGGGAGGGGGCTGGAGCGGGGTGTAATCGTCGAGGTGCTCTTGATGCGCGACGCTGCGATGCAATGAGCACAGAGAGCGAAAGTCTCTCCAGCCACTTGAGCGCGAGGGAAAGCTTTCGTCTGCCAATTACCGCGCTCGAGCTGCCAACGTCACGATGGATGAGTGCAGTGGTGACTTTTGTGATTGCATTGCGAGAAGTATAAATAGCAGGCATGATACGAGAAAATTTTGGAGACGAAAGAGGCCGAGAAGGGTGGGATGGGGTTGAAGAAATTTCTTTGTGCGAGAGACGCGCGTTCGATCTGGGGAGATATCAAGCAAGACCTTTCCACGCGACCTCGGCACCTTCAGACCCGGCTTGGTCCAGGTGGCTCTTCTTGGCAATCCTGAGCGCTTCCCTCTCCAACCAACCATGTTTCAATCCCAACCTGCTCGTCTCTCTCTCAGGTGGCAGGACGCTGATGACCTGCACGCCCGCCTCTCTCAACATGCGAACGCCTTCGCACTGCACGAAATCTTGCGGTTCTTTGACCCCCATGAACACGCGGGATATCTGGTAGCAAGCGCGCGCGCCCTTGCCCGTGCCCATGCCCGTGCCCGCGCGTTTTGCAGATGATGCAGCACCGCCTCCTCCGGAGGAAGGGGAAGGCGAGGTGGAGGCGGATGAGATGGAGGAGGTGTTGAATGAGAGGATGCGAGATACGCAGCTGGTGTTGCCAGATCCTCGTACAGAACACGGTTCCATACTAGTGTACAGATCCAACCAAATCGTCTCGGGCTCAAACGCAGCCATCGACGAATCTCGCAAAAGCAGCAACTTTTGCAATGCACATTCTTCAGCGTGCGTGTTGCCCGGAAGTTCCCGGGAGTAGCCCGTAGCTAGTATTTGCTCCCCTTGCGCAGAAGACGCGCGCGAAGGACTGACGACGCATCCTACGCAAAAAGCGGTCTGGTTGGCAACGCAAAGATCCGCTAATGCTAGCGTTTTCAGCAAACGTCTGTAATGAATCTCGTCTTGCTTTGACGTCCATGCTTCTCCACCTGTATCATCCTTGTTGGGAAAGGCACGTCGCTCGAGAAGCGGCAAATCGCTCAAGCGTTGATCGATGGGTGAATCTGCGAGCGCATCGTCTTGCCTCCACTCGGTTCGCCTGTCCAACCATTCGTCCCGCCATCGACCGTACTCTTGCTCGATGCCTCCGTCCAGCCATACAGTCCACGAATCCCTGATTCGAAAAGCTACCGCGATGGGATGGTCCAGGATCAACTGACGTAGCGGAGGAGCGGGATGAAGCTCCGGTAAGAAGGAAGAGAGGGATGATCGACGTCTTGCGCGCTTTTGGTCTGGCGAGGTTGTGGGTACCTGATTACTAGCATGAGCGATCTCTTGTTCCTTAGCGCTGATCGACTTGCGCAGCCTTTGTCGAAGCTCGAGAGGAGAGCCAAGCTTTGTTCTCTCAGCCTCGACCCGCGCAGATGTTCTGCTTTTCGGATCACCGGTGGCTGGTGATTGATGAGGCGAGCCTAGAGGGATGGGCAATCTGAGAGGCTTGCGGGGCAGGTACTCTGCTATGTAATACCATGTGGAGCCGATGGCTATTCCTAGTGAAAGGCCTACCCAGATCTGTGCTGCCGTATGATAGGAAAGATGATATCTGAGAGGGACACGAGACTTATTTCGCTGAGCATCTGAGATACGACCCGGTACATCGCCAAAGCGATCATTGTTAGACGCATGAGCAAGCGACTCACCGGCTGTATGCGGTGATGGCGGCGCAGCTCGCGATGGCCAACATGGCTACAGCGTGCTCGAACCTTCGCATGGTGTTGACAAGCGTCGCAGGTCTGGCAGCTTTGGGATGATGCAGAGCAAAGTGGGCCAAAAAGTAGGCAGCAAAGAAACCGACGAATTGGGCGTGAGAAGAGGGCATGCCGTAACCTGAGCCTAGGTTACCTGGACCAGCATTGTGAATCAGAGGTGGAGTGAGGACAGAGGCGCGTGATGAGCGCCATGCCAGCTAGCATACCGTGTGACTTGCCGGACTCCTTGTTGCGGATGCTGCTCGCAACTTACCAGTAGGTCTAGGCTGCCTGATCAACCTCTTCAAGCCCCAGTTGACTCCCTCGCATCCCAACTGCCCAATAAGCGCATTGATGAATGTCAACTCCCTTCTGTAGAGAATGATGGTGACGTAGGAGCATAGCAAGAATATGGGACTGAGGGTTATCAGAGCTAGCGCTTTGGCAAAGGGATCGTGCTGGTTGTACTGTACGTGCGTTAGACCTAGCACTGAGTAGCTAGAGGGATCGATGGAGGAACCTGGCGCTGACATGATGAGTATCGTCCGGCTGAAGAGCGATGATGCGACGCGGCGAGAAGGCTCGAGCGCCTCGATCCTTCAAAGTGTATCCTCTCGTCCGCAGTCAATGCGATGGCACTTGTGCAGTGCTTGAAGCCACGCCGTGGATCGTTTCGGTTCAGCTGAGCCTTGACGCTTTTGGTGTTTCAGCACCCTTCTCTGAGCGGCATGACGCTTTGTGCCCTTGCAAGGGCGATGAATGGGGGCGTGTCTGCATCTGGGGGGAGTCAAGATAGGCCAGGATTAGTGGTGAAAAGCTAGATTGCTCTTCGAGACTTGAACAATTAAGCACGGCAAAAGTTTGTGAATGCGTTCGCCCCCTCTTGAACTCTTTAGCTCGAAGAGTCGCACGATTCGTCCATGGCGGGCTGTCCGTGCACCGCGCAGCACACGTCGCCTCGAGGCTGCAACATGCATTCAGCTTTGACGGCTTTTGTAAGTCCCTTTGTCATTGATTACCACGCACTAGAAGCGCACATTCACAATTCCTCCCAACTTGTCAGCGTGAGATTTCCAAAATCGTGAATCAAGAATCAAATGTTTCATCGCTCTCAAGTGTGAAATCGTTGAGGCAAGGTATTATTAGCAGTGCGAGTCATCCATGATGCATGCATCAGCCATTTTGTATGCGTCCAGGCATTCAAATTCCAAGATTCTGAACTCAAATTAAAATCAGAATTTAGAATCTGCGATATACAGAGAGTTGTACATAACGGCGCGAAGGGGCGTGTTTTGAGCTGCGACGCGTCGCGGTGATGCATGCATGCATGGCCCATCAGTCAAGAGTCAGTTGAAAGAATCATCTCAACCACGAATCTCACCTCGTAGTCACAGTCGCACAGCAGTCACTTTTGTCGTGATTGGGGCTGCTTGGACCACTTCACTACTTTACCACCCCCATCTTGCGTGCCAACCCTCTCTGCTGTCCAATCTGCTCGCGGCCATCCTCAACGCTCTCGACGCGAGCCAGGAGACTATTCATCGGAGCACTGACTCTTGACCGTCTCACTTTGCGTCCCTCGCGAAGCGCACAGAGTTGCGTCCAGTCCAGTCCGACTCAAACACACCGAGACCACTTTACATCTCGGTCTCGCGACGCCCTATTGTGCAGATCAGTCCATCACTGCCCCTCCCTTATCTGCATGCAAGACCCCTACAGCGAACCATAGATGCTGACTCTTTCGCGGCGAGGAGAATATTTCCCAGTTTTCAAGTGGCTCACTGCTGTACAATTTGGGAGCTCAATAGCTGCTGGCGTTCATCTGGCGCGAGGCTGGTGATCAGCAGCTCCCAACAAGAAGTTCATCAACGTCCACGCACGCGGGTGTGCTTCACGTGCGAGCTTGCAGGTGCTTTCAGTTGCTCTCTTGCCGCTGCCGCCGCTATTTGCCAGAATCTTGATCATCTTTGGCTTGTGCAAGTTGACGCGTGCCCTTCAGAAGCGATCGACCATCACAGCAACCACCATGGTAGCGCCTTCCACCGATACGGGAGCATCATCCTCCTCCCGTCGACAAATCCAACCCGCACGTTCAGCAATGCCTGGTGCATCATTGAATACAAGAGCCACCTCTAGCATGGCGCCACAACTCCGATCAGGATCTAGCGGATATCATCGAAGGCAGCTGGACCCTCGTACCCGACAGATGCACGCCGAGATTGATGCGCTAAGCCAAACTCAGGCCGAAAGTCAACCACAACAAAGCCAATCTCAAGCTGGGAGCGCGGGTGCGCGTGGGGCATCCCTGCAAAGCCAGTCACGGCTTGACGCTGACGATGCAGCACCCAAAAGCATCAGTGAAATCGTTACGCTCGCAAGGGACGGGAGATGGGCGGGCGTAGCTGGGACAGTGCGAAGCACGAGCAGCACGTCGGGTTTGAGTGCAACTCAAGCTTCACTTGATCCCAGAGCCAGCCAGGAAGACGGCTGCTTGAAAGCAGCGGAGAGGGTGCAAGCAATATTGATAGCCAATGGACTGGTGCCCAGCTATCCAAGTCCAGCCGCAGTGGAATTCGCTTCATCATCCTCATCAACGAGCACCGACCTATTATCACTGCAGGTGACACGCCTCAATCAGCTTAGCCAGTCTCATCTCGACCTGTCACCTCCAGACAGGACCAGCGCCTCCTTCTACTCCTTTCTTGCGCTCGCGCTCGATCCTAAAAGTATTCGTGCTCGTCGAACACTTGCCATGTGCTACCTTGCAGGATCGACCCCTTTCCCACTGACTTCGCCCCCGCTTGGAGACGTTTTGTCAGCACATGCCACCCTGCATCTGCTCACAGATGGACCCAGCACGATATTCGAGGACGCGGAATGCGCTCGGCTGTACGCGAAGGCTTGTAGCAGGTTGAGCAAGTTCGAAGAGGCGGAGACGGCGCTGAGATGGACGGCCTCGCGCACAGACAAATCCTCGACCTTCTCGAGCGGCAAAGTGCACCCGCGTGCCGGTGCGAATTCCCCAACTAGTTCGTCAGTCGACTTGTCAAAGGGCGTGCTCGAACCGCATCGTGTCGTCCCAGGCTTGACGCGAGAAAAGGTGAGAGCGCAGGCCCACGATGAGGCTGAGTTGGCCGCTCTGGCTTGCAAAAGTGGCAAGAGCCAGGATGCGGAAATTGGATATGCGGCAGCCGGCGTCGATCCTTGGAATTGGCGCGCTTGGATAGGAAGGTGCGGACTTGGTGAGTGGTGGTAGAGACGCTGGTGGCATGCTGTGAACGGCAGATCCGAGAGTGTAGACTCATCTTCTTTTTCGTGCACCACCTCTGTACGCTTCAACCAGCCTCCGACCCTTCGGCCGAGTACGCTTTTCCAGGCGCACTGGCCCACCACTCCCCAGCGGTCTTCTTCGCGGCCGTCTTCCTCGAGCGGCTGAGCGCCGCTGGACTAGAAGCCACTGCGGAAGGATGCCTCTCCTGGGTCGGAGGCCGAAGTGCCAATGCAGAGCAGGTAGGGAGGGCGGGCAGCATGAGCAAAGCTAATGCGGCTGTAGCGAAAGAAAGCAATGTGGTTGAAGCTGCTGCTGCGGCTCCTACGCGAGCTGGCAGTCACACCTCTGCTCCTCAGGTCCGTCCTGGCTCACGGCACCCTTCTCAGACTGCTGGCAGCGCAGTAACCGCTGGGGTCAAGCGAGTGAGAGCAGCCGGAACAGTTGCTGCCCCTTCTAGCGCAAACGCAACCAGATCGCAAAGCACTACGCGCAGCGGCGCGGCCGCCACGACTCGTCCAGGTGTGAGGCAAGGATTGTCCGTTGGCCGCCAAAACGAACCGCCCACTCGACCGGCTAGCAGTATGAGTGGAAGCAGCATTCTGACCTCTTCGGCAAACGCGGCAGATGAGAAACCGGCTTCTTCTCATATTGTCATTGGAGGATCTCAAAGTCAGCGAGTGACCAGATCTGCTCTGGCTCCTACTTCTGGAGCAGCACAGACCAGATCGCGCGCGGTCAATTCGCAGGGTGGGAGGAGCGCTGCCACCAGAAACACCCCTTCGTCCGCATCTCAGACTACACCTGCTCCACAAGGGGCGGCAAAGACAAATAGCATTGCTGGCAGGACTGCCGCACCGACTGGTACACAAGCCCCGCGACGTGCCATGAGAGCCGGTGCACCTTCCTCTGCGACTTCCTCGGAAAGCGAAGCGGGGCCCGGACATCGCAAGGCAGGCCTGACTGCAGGTCGATCGAACAGTAGCGGTCAACACAAGGAGCGCAATACTGCGCTTGGTGAAGAGTCGGCCGCGATCGATCGTGCGCTGAGGGAGGTCTTGCGAGCGTCTTGCGAAGAGGCTGCTCGCTTGGCTTGCATTTGGTCTGCTGTGGATGGAGCGGTGTTGGATGTGGTGCGGACGATGGCGGAAGCTTATGGCGCCTTGAGTCGAAACGTGGGCCGCAAAGCCAGCTGGGTCTTGCGACCTTCGGAGGAGATGTTTGGCGAGACTTCTTCTGGCTCCAAAGCGAGGTCTCTTGGCTTCAGCGAAGGCTGGAAAGATCGAGGGGATCATAGGAGGGGCTCATTGCCTGCTTCTGTGCGCGATGCGCCTGCTACGAGATGCCTCTTGGGCATTGCCGCATACCAAACGGCGGACTATGCTACTTCTGAACGACACTTTGCCTACGCGAGAGCCAAGGATCCCTCGATGGTGCAGCACATGGACATTTTCTCCACAGTCTTGTTCTATCTCAAGAGGGAAGTAGCGCTCTCTGCGCTCGTCTGTCACTTGATGCTGCTGGACTCTTCGCACCCTATCGCTCAGATCGCAGCAGGAAATGCTTACTCGATGCAAGGAGAGCATTCGATCGCTTTGAGGTGTTTCAGACGAGCGGCGCTCGCTTCGCCTGCTCATCCTTACGCTTATACGCTGGCGGCACACGAAGCGAAAAGTTTGAATCTGCTCGAACGAGCTATCGCGCTTTATAGAGCGGCGATCAGAGCGGATCAGAGGTTTTGGAACGCTTGGGCGGGGTTGGCAGAGGTTTATATGGCCAATGAGTCCTTTGACCTCGCAGAGTATCACTGGGGAATGGCCTTGAGACTCAATACTGGCAATGCGGTCTTGTGGGACGTGTATGGCCGGGTGAGTAAGGGCACACACGCGAACCATGTCCTGCTCTTGGTTTGTTCAGCGCGCCTCTGACGCGCGATTTCTTCTGGTGCTTGTTACAGTGCCAGGAGGCGCTCAGTAATCCTGTAGAAGCACGCACGGCTTACGAACGAGCTATCAGTCTGGATCCCAAGCTCCCGAGCACTCGCCTGCGTCTTGCCCAGCTGCACGCGTTCTTTGGTGACACGGAGGTAGGTGGTCTTCAGCGCATCGGAGTATGCCAAGTTTCCTGTTCCCACACGCTGACGACGCATGCTCTCGCTTTTCTGCCAACGCTCAACAGAAAGCGCACGAGCAATTGCTGTTGACTTGCCAACTTGCGCCCGACGAGCCCTCGGTGCATCTAGAGCTGGCTCGATCGTACATGAAGCTGGGCGGAGGAGAATTTTCAACCGCTTCCGCCTCTCGCAAGAAGACGCAGCTGGAGAGAAAAAAGCGTGGATGGAGCGCGTGGTCCGATGCTCAGGGCAAGAAGGTCCTTCGAACCGCTCTTCCAGAAAAGATGCAGGAATTGGTCGCGCACCATCTTTGTGCGGCTATCGATCTGGACCCGAGATCGCTGCGGGAGATCAAGAGTATGGGAGAGGGTGCTACCAGCGCGTTGAGAGGTGCGGCTTGGCAGTCTAGAACGAGCATGGGGGTAGAGGAGGAGGAGGAGGAGGATGAGATGCATGTGGATGAGGATGAGAGTGTAAACGAGGAGGAGCAGGAGGAGCAGGAGCAGGACGAGTTGGAGGAAGAAGCGATTGGATATGCCGATGCGGATGCGGATGCGGATGCGGACCTGGACGAATCGGGCGCCGCCGCAGCAAGTTCTTCGTCGGAAAATCAAGATGCTTCCACGTCTCGCCAAGCTCGACATCCCTTGCACGCTGGAGACGGAGAGTCGTTGGACGCGGACGATCTGAGGGCGGTACAGGAGGCTTTGGACGATGATGAGATGTATGCGGCCGAAGAGAGCTCGGAGAGGGACGAGCTGGAGGTGGGACAGGAACTGTTTAGGGGTGGTGCTGCAGCAGCTCAGACGAGCCAGAGTCAGGATATGGACGTCAGCTCGTGACACCGAAATTTCCTCTTCTCATTTCCCCTTTCTAGCCCTAGCTCCATCTTGGCCCGAAGCAATCTTTTGTACGCTCCTCTTTCTCCCCTCTTGAGGCTACTTGGCTGCCACCCCCCGCACTTCATTCACTGCTTAATGTCACATGCGAACCCGCACGTGGGAATGGTGCTATGCCAAACCACTGGCGCTTTCAAAAGGTGCGAGGTACGCAAGGTGCAAGTGCGGCCTGTGCCAGTATCACATTGTTCTAAAGCGCACCGCGCATCAAATCCTCTGGATGGCGCGATGCAATCCTTTCACATTCTCCAACCTCTCTACTCGAAACCCTGCTCCCGGCTGCGATTCTCGCGCACGATCCACGCTCTGAGCAGCACCGCTGACCGATAAAGCTTGCTCTTCAGACTCGCCTGCCAAATTGCTCTCGGGCAAAGCTTTCCTCAAGGCTCCCCATTGTTCAACCCCAGCATCAACCGCTCCACACAACAAGGGTCCGACACAAAGTCCATCCGTCTTCCATCCTGACCACAAGTCTTCTATGGCATGTCTGTTTGACGACGTCTCTGGAGAAGGGTCGAGGTAGAGCAGGTAGAGCGCATCGAAGCCTCCCGCTACGAGGTGGGTTGATGCAAAGTGTGAGCAGAGTGACAAGATGCCTGACCCCTTTTTATGCCTATCAATGCATCTTGGCCCAAGAGCACCTCTTTCATCACCTTTCAGCTATCCTTCTTGCTCCTCGCAGCCCACACTTTCATGCATCTAGCTGCACATCCGTTGGGAGACATTGCTACTCACCACCAGGTACTCCGCCTCCCAAAACTCCATCAGCTCCATCCGTTGAAGCTCTGAGGACTCTTCCCATCTCGTCCGGCTCTATAGGCGCGCCGGCTCGCTGGCCCAGCTCCCTCATGCCCGCTCTGATGGATCTGAGAGCATTTCGAACTTCTATCAAGAGCGTCAGAATGCTCGATTGCGATGACGGCGAGGGAGGGGTGTGCGCCACGTTCGATGCAGGCAGAGAACGAAGCGTTGCGTCCCACTTGTACCGAGAGGTTGGGTGGGGGTCTTGTAAGTCAGACTGAGTCTCCGCACATGCCGCAACATGGGCTCAACAAAGTGCGCCAAAAGACTCACATCTTTGCTCCTCTGGCTCGCAGCCAGCTTGATAGCTTCATTGTAAGCCTTGGCATCCCTACCGTACTCCAATCCCAAAGCCAAAAGTCCATCGGCAAGGTTAGCATTGCTAGCTGCCAAAATGCTGAACAGCTGCTTGGCCCAATCAGGTTTCGCCTTTTTCCAGGCGTTGACTTTGGAAACTAGGCTTGGCGTCGAAGAGCCGGCATTGATGTCTGCTAGGATGAGAGAGATGTGAGGAGGAAGGGATAATGGAGCTGGACGATGTGTTTGCTGAGATGCGGTCGAAGAAAAGTGCAGACCTTCTACTGCTGTCGGATTTGTCCCGCGTTCGCTTGTGCTTGCGTCCGAGTGCAACGGGGAAGGCTGCCAGATCTTGTTCGATGGTGATAGAGCTTTACCAAGATCGGCTTCGCTTCGCAGAGGCTGCACGCGGTCAGAAGAAGAGGGCGTCAAAATGAGACTCTTGCATCAGTAGTGCCATGCGCGGGGCTCACAACTTCTCCCTCCCCTTCAGCCCCAACTTTGGTCCCGTCCATCAAATGATTGATGGCAATCGGGTCAAACCGTCTGTACAGATGGCTCCCCCAGACGGCCGAGCTGACGTCGAATCCGCTTCCGACTTTTCCCTGCGCCGCGCAGTGGACCAATTGAGCCGTATTGTGCACCAAGCCTAGATCTGTGGGATTCAATCTCCTTTCCTCCCGTGGTCCTTTCAAAGCATCGAACGAGGATGTGTGCGATGGAGCGGGGCCCGATCCGACGAGTCCCAAGTGCAGCATCAAGCTTCCCACGAGCGAAGTGGTCATGGCGGCTGATGAACCCAGACCAGTCTTGTGCACATCTTTGACTATACAAGACTGCTTGTTGAACGGTGGAAGAGCGCGCAGCTCGGCAGATGTCGGAGCTCTCGATTGCCCCTGCGAAGCGAATGGGCACGCTTTAGTCGACGTACCCTTCGCTGTAGTGCCAGCTGGCCGGTGTAGGCACGAGTAGCAGCACTGCTGAACTCACTTCGATTCGTTGAGAATAAAAGTCATTATCACCTAGCACGTGTATTTGCAGCCCACTGCCCAGCGCTCTCTCCACTGCATCTTGCCCGAGTACCTGCAGGGCCAGCCGCAAGACGTACAACAGGGAGAGGGAGAGGAATGGGTTGGGGCCCGCACTTGCAGAGGCGTGCGACTCTCTGAGCGCAACATATCAGGGACGGCGATCGGTGTCGTCAGGACGCAAAAATGCGCAGCATGCACGCATAATCGCTCGAATCAAGTTGTACGTGTGCTGTAGTGATGCGCTGTCGCGACTCACCTGCTTTGCGCAAAAGTCCATCCCGCCTCGCGCTTCTTGACTAAGAACTCCCATTCCGCCTGCAAGAATTGAGGCGAGACGATTTGAATCCCTACCTCTGATCTCGAAGGAGCACCATCCCCTCCATCCAATGCTGTGCATCTGACCAGGGAGTAGAATCTCGCATCGGTCGCTACGACGACGCCCACGTAGGCCGGATCTAGAACCAGGTATCCGCCTGCCAAGAGGACCTTTCCAGGTGCCGAGACTAGCGTGCTTGACGTGGCCGCAGTCGACATGACTTGAGCTGATTGACCTTTTGCTTTCGCATTCGCAGCGAACGAGGGGGAGAGCGTGTGGTGATGTTGAGCGAACCAACAAGTCAAGAGTCACAACAGTCTGCCCAAGCAACGTCAAGAAGAAACATGGGCGAGTTTGAGTTGGAGCGCATGGCCTGATCGCGGAGCTTGCGGCAGATCACGTGATGCAAAGACGCGCACCCCCAAAACGCGGTCTTTAGAGGCAGATCGCGCTTCAAGCCAGTCGACGGTTCCCTTCACCAACATCTCCATCTTTGCGCAAGTTTGCCTGCGCATCGCTTTGTCGTGCGATCTTCCTCTCTTCTCCGACCCATCATCTCGAACCTTTGCTCGAGCAAGAGCAGCTCAGCGCAAGGATGGACGTGGACGTAGGCCGCGTGGCAGGCGAGGAATCTCAATCGACACTTTCGCAACTATTGAATCAATCGCACTCCCTCACTGCCCATCTCGGCAATCGCAATGACCTGCCACATATCCAACTAGGTCTCGATCAGATCGAGTCGCAGACGCGCAGACTGCTGAGGCACCAATCGGTAGGACCGTCCTCTGGTGCGCGAGCCAGTGTGGGAGCAGGAGGCTATGGAGGAGACGGTGTGGCTTCCAACGACAAGGCGGCTTATTTCTTGGCTAGTGCTGGGATAGATGCTGCTTCTTTGGGAGCCTCCATCGCCCGTATCAACACTTCCAGAGCATTCGAGCCTCTGTCTCCAATCTACGACACAGATATCGATGCCTACCTCAAGCACTCGCACGAACAACTCTTGCTGAGCTCCATCGAAGAAGGAAGAAGAGAGACGCAGAAAGACTTTGCGGTGGCTATGAGTCGCGGACTGGCCAGGGATTGGAGCAGACAAAGAGCGAGGGCACTTGAAGAGATGGGAGGATACTCTTCCGGGCTGAGCGCATTCGCATCGGATGAGCTGGCGACGGGTTCTAGAGCAGGACAGGCAGGCGCGACGCGCTCCCTCACCTCCAACGCTGGCTCCTCGACACGTCTGCACGGAAGAATGATGAAGTACGACGAGAAGATTCGGCTGATCAATCATGCTCGATCTCAAAGCAGACCCGTTCCTGTGGTCGCTTTGTTGGGCTCAGCAGTGAGCCTGCCTCAATCATCCATCGCGGGTGACTTGTCATCTTCAGCTTCCCAGACCGCTTCTGCGCTGTCGGACACCTGGAAGGCTCTGTCGCTCGTTGTTGGTGAAGAGCCCACAGGGGGCAGTGATGCTTTTGATGGACCTGCCATTCGGGCTAGACAGTATGCTCTGGCCTACACAGACGAGAAGCAGTGGAACGAAAGCGGTGGGCAAGAACTCAGGCGTAAGATTGCTACCGGGGCGCGTCGCTTTTTGCAGCATCAGTGAGTCAGCTCTTGTGCAGCTTCATCTAGCTTGCCACGTCGCGTGCGCAATGAAGCCAGCTGATCATTCAAGTTGCAACTCTTCATGCAGATTCGATCAACACATCGACGAAGTCATTGCGCTCAATCCCGTCAAGGCTCAGCTCGGAGGCGTCCCATCGGTGCGCAACCGAGTGACGGCATTCATCCGAGTGATTCACCAAGATCGCGAAGGACGCTGGGATCCTGACCTCGAGGTGAGAAATAAAATTTCCATTGTTCTATTTCGTGCACGCTTCAGCCGAATCACCTGGGCCGCGAACTGACGCTGTGACGTACTGTTTTTGCTCCGTGTCTTGTAACCCTCGTCTAGCTCGTCAACACGGCCCAAGGCCTGCTGCCGCTTTGGGCAATCATCTTCCACCTGCTGCGCACTGGGAACGAGCATGCTGCGCTTGATATCATCACGGAAAATGACGAGGCAATTCAAAGGACCGGTGGTTCAGCAGGTGGCACTAGCCTGGTCGCCTATTTCAAAGCTTGGATGGACAGTCCTGAACGTCTGTGAGTAGCTTGGCGCTCACTGTTTGCCTGCGTCCTGCTCACCTTCCTTGGGCGGACACTTCAGCCTTCCAAAGTCTTTGCGGGACAGGATCGTTTCCTCCTACAACGCGACTTTCCGCGGAGGAGTACTTTCGTCGGGCTCTTCTGATGGGTACAAGCAAGGTCTATATCGCCTGTTGGGCCGTATAGATATCCACAAACGTTTTCCTGTAGTGTTGACACGCAGCACAGAGAATTGGCTTTGGGTGCAGCTGAGCTTGATCAGGGATTTGGATTCCAGCTCTCCCTTTGCCACGCAAGACGAGGAGAATGGAGATGGCTACGGATTGGTCCAGCTAGGCAACAAGCTGCTCGGCTTTGGTGAGAAGCATTTCGATCCGAAGGGTGCTAGACCGCTGCACTACTTCCAGATTCTGCTCCTGAGCGGGCAATTCGAGCAGGTGCGTGCATGGTGCGAGATCACGTCGCGAATTGGACACAGAAGTGGCTGATGCTCATAAGTACGCGGCTACAGGCGGTGGCTTTCTTGTACAGCCGTCCTCAGCATCAAGTGGATGCTGTGCAATTTGCGGCTGCGCTTTCGTACTACGGCTTGCTGCGCGTGCCAAGCCAGGCCCACACCTCCGCCACTGATCTATGTGCGTGAGCCTTTTCGCCTTCTACTACAAGGCTCTACGTTGCTGACGTGTTTGACCCCTCCTGTCTCTTCTCCATACAGTGACTATACAAGGGACAGAGCCGAATCGAAAGGCTCATCTGGACTTTGCAAAGCTCGTCGAACGCTACGTGCGGTCGTTTGCTAGATCCGACGCTCGTTCAGCTTTCGAGTACATCGCTTTGGTATGCCTCAACGAGGATGCGCCTAAGCCTGCTGGTCCTCAACAGGTCAAGAGGTGCCACGAACTCATCAGGGGTCTTGTTCTCGAGAGTAGACAGTACTTTGATCTGCTAGGCGAGATCAGGAATGATGGGACGAAAGCGGTGAGTCGCCCTGCGATGGCGAGGTCAACGAGACGATATTTAGCTCGACGACGAGCTGACCGCTTGCAATTCGGATCTGCGCTACGCGTCGTACTTACTGTAGCCCGGTCTCATTGAGCGCAACCTCTCACTCATCGGGCTTTCGGACTCTCGTCAATTCTTGCAAGATATCGTGTGTGAAGCAGCTTCCCAATCGGACAGAGAACACAGAGTCCGAGATGCCATTCTGCTCTACAATCTCGCGGAGGAGTACAACACGGTGATCGAGGTGCTCAATCGAGATCTTGGCGTGACGCTTTTCGAGGTTTCTCCTTTGCCCGCTTCATCTCAGACACTGGAAGTTGGAGCAGGAAGAAAGACTATGGCTGCAGCTGATCCAGGACTGGCCGATGCGATGGATACAGCTCAGCTTGCCAAGGCTATCGTGGCAAATTACGAAAGACAAGAACATATTCTCAGAAGCATCAATCCGGCCAAGAGGGAGACGATCAAGGTTCTGCTGGCGCTCAAAGATGCGGTCAATCTCTTCCATGCTGGAGAGCTCGAAAAGTCGCTCAACGTGAGTCGCTTGTTGCCGTGCGTGTGGCGACGATGTGAGCTGCCAAAGACTTACCAAATCTCGGGCATTGACTCGATGATCATCATCAGACGGTGGAATCGCTGGATTTGATTCCGCTCAGCAAGACGGACGCAGTGTCCATTACTCGTCAAGCGGAAAAGTTCAGAGAAATATCGCCTCACATTTCCAAAAACGTCTCGAACATCCTCTTGCTCGTCATGGAGACGCTGTACAAGCTGCACGAAGGTCTGATCAAGAGCTCGGCTCTCGCGCCTGGTACTGGCGGTACCGCTGCTGCTGCTGCGGCGGCGGCGGTGGCGGGAGAGAGAAGCAATGCGAATCTACCTAGGATCAAGGAGCTCAGGGCGAAAGCTAGAGCGCTCATGGTGTATGCTGGTAGTCTCAGACGTGAGTAAAGCCCTTGCTTTCTTTTGATCCGTTTAAACTCAAGCTCATCATTTTGCGTTTCGAATCGCGAATCGTCTCTTTCGCTGCTCTCTTGCCCCTGCAGTGCGCATCGAACAGTCCGTCTTTGCGCAGCTCACCCGCTTGGACGTCTTTATACATTGAGCTGCCGAGTTGACGTTGGGGGGAGGAAGGGAGGGGAAAAGAGAAAAAAGAAAGAACAAAATAGATGCTTCAGAAATCAAAGAATGAGCGAACAGGAAAGTCTCGGCTCTCTCTCTCTCTCTCTCTCTTTCTCTATCTTTCTCTCTCTCTATCTTTCTTCGCTTGGTCATCCCCCCGTTCCTGATGTGGCAAATGTAGGCCGAGACAAGCACTCCAATTTGAGCCTGTCCTTGACCAGAAACAAGAGGCTGCTTTTGTTTTTTTTTTTTCGCAACTTTCGCGCATTGCGAACACTTCATGCTGCGAGCGGAGCCCCATCAGATCGCCCGATTGTGTCGACAAACCCGCATTCGAAGGTCATGCGTGAATTCAATACTACTGCTCATGACGAAGCGGCATCATGGATAGATAGCTTCAAGTGTCGCGAGCGCCAGACGGAGGGTATCCATTTGTTGGGCGGAATGACGGAAGCAAAAAGGGACGCTAGCAACACAAAGGAAGGATGGTTTTGTTCACTTTTTCATCTTCATTCATCTATGTTTTCGGACAGGGCAAGGGTGACGTTTGTGTTTTTGAAGTTGGAACTACAGAAGAGTGACGGAAAGAGTGACGGGATGGTGGTTTGGTTTTGGGGCAAAAAGGGATGCGGACGTGGTTGATGCATGGCTCGAGGTGACTATGAGGCCGTGAAGCGATATTGACTTTTTTTTTTTTTTTACGGGGAAATGGCGCCGGGGGCGACGATCCTCAGCTCGTCCCCCCATTTTCGCGGCAAGAGTAAATTTGCACTTTCTCTTGTTGATTTGTTCGTTTTCGTTCTCTGCAGGAGAGGCGGGCCGGGCCGGGCCTAGTCGACCTCCTCTGCCATAAGATAGCTCTCTCCATCCTCCTCATCGTCCACCTCCATCTCGTTGGCCTCGTGATTAGCTCTCACAACGAGCCTATCCTTTGCCACATCGGCATCCACTCTGACCTCTTCCTTGTCCAGCACGGCTCCTCTAAGCATCAGGACGCTCAGAGGACTGAGAATTTCGTTCGTGATGACCCTCGTCAGGGGTCGAGCTCCCATTTGTGGATTGTATCCCAGCTTCGCAAGCACATCCTTTGCTTCCTCCGAAAGGACCAATCTTATCTGCTTGCCGTTGGATCGAATGCGAGCGTGAACCTCCTCGATGCGCAAATCGATAATGTTTCGCACGTCTTTGCGCGACAAGGGTCTGAAGAGAACAGTAGCGCTGAACCTGTTTCTGAGCTCCGGAGGCAGAGCAGCGGCAATGGCGCCCTCGACCAGTTGTCTCGTAGCCGGTGCAATCTTGCCATTGTCCAGCGTCGTTTCATTGTCGGAAATGAAGGCCGAGCCGAGGTTGGAGGTGAAGATGATGATGGAGTTCCTCAGATCGATCACCCTTCCTTGTCCATCCGTCAAGCGTCCATCATCCAGCGCCTGCAAGAAGGTCATGTGGAATTCCCTTGCCGCCTTTTCCAACTCGTCCACCAAAATGACGCTATAAGGTTTTCTTCGCACAGCTTCTAGCGCACCTCCTTGCTCGTAGCCCACGTATCCCGGTGGAGCGCCCAAAAGTCGGCTGATGGAGTGTCGCTCGCTGTACTCGGACGCATCGATCCTGATGAGCGCATCCGACGTTCCAAAGAGGATCTTGGCCAACGTCTTGGCGCACAGCGTCTTGCCCGCTCCAGAGGGTCCGCAGAACAAGAAGCTGGGCGGAGAGTTGGGGTTTGCCAGTCCTGCTCTTTGCAGCTGGATAGCCTTGGCGATCGCATTCGTAGCTTCCGGCTGACCAATCACCTCCTTCTTCAGCAGCTTGGGCAACTGCAGAACCTTGTCGCGCTCAGACTCGAGCATGGAAGCGACGGGAATGCCCGTCCAGCGCGCTACCGTAGCGGCAATCTGTTCAGGTCCAACAGTTCCCTTGTCCGACTCTCCTCTTTCCGCCTTCCTTTTCTCTTCCGCTTCCAACTCCGCGATCCTGGCCTCCAAATCGGGTATGGCACCATACGTCAGATCGGAAGCGGTAGCGACATCCATCATCCTCTGAGCCTTTTCCGCCTTTTGTCGAAGCTCTTCCAAGCGTCTACGAGCGTTGGACAGTCTTTCAGCTTGCTCCTTTTCCGCCTCGTACGCCGCCATCTTGGGCGCCAGCGTCTCCTTGATGACGGCCAATTGCTTGCGAGTATGCTCCAGCGCCTCTTTGCTCGCGTCGTCCTTTTCGCGCTCCAACGCATGTATAGCGACTTCCAGTCTCACCACCTCTCTCTGCAACGAGTCGATCTCGGGCGGCAGCGTTTCTCTGCTGACCCTCACTTCCGCGCAAGCTTCGTCCAGCAAGTCGATGGCAGAGTCGGGACATTTGCGACCGCTCAAATATCGTCTGGCCAGCTTGGCAGCCGCTACGAGCGCCGAGTCGAGGATGCGAAGTCCGTGATGATTCTCGTAGCGTTCTCGAAGCCCTCTCATGATGGCGATGGTCTCCTCCTCGTTCGGCTCGTCCACATTGACCATCTGGAAACGACGATCCAAAGCTCCGTCCTTTTCGATTGTTGTGCGGTACTCGGAGGGCGTCGTGGCTGCTACGACGCGCAGCTTGCCACGAGCAAGGCTGGGTTTGAGCAGATTGCCGCCGTCCGTGGATCCGTTGCCTCCTCCAGCTACGAGCAGGTGCACCTCGTCGATGAAGAGGATCGGAGCCTTGCCGTTGTCGGCCATCTTTTCGAGTTCCGTAAGAAGCGCTTTCCAACGCTCCTCAAATTGACCCTTGTAAGATGCGCCGGCGACAAGTGCAGCAAGATCGAGAGAGAGAACCTTGGTCTGCAATTGAGGAGGCACATCGTTATCGATGACTCTTTGAGCCAATCCTTCGCAAATAGCCGTCTTTCCCGTTCCTGGAGGTCCTACGAGCACGGCATTAGCCTTTCTTCTTTGCGAAAGAATTCGAATGACTCTTCGGATCGCTTCATCTCGACCGATCACTGGGTCCAGCTTGCCCTCGGACGCAAGAGCGGTGAGATCCACGCAGTACTTGCTGACCGCATCTGCCAAGCCATCATCAGCGGCGCGAGAGTCCACCCTGCGCTGTCCTCTGCTTTGAGTGATGGCAGTCTTGAGGAGATTTTCGTTTGCAAGACCAGCCTCTTTGAGAAGCTTGACGGTGCTGCTATCAGTGAGCAGCGCCAGCAAGATGTGATCCGCGGCGATGAAAGAGTCGTGTTGCTGCGTCTTGAGATGATCCGCTTCCTTTAAGATTCTGCTCGTACTCCCAGCCAAGCCCACCTCATCCGGCGCTGGATTCTGGCTGGCAATCTTTTTGAGCGCATTTCGAAGGCTGAATTCGAATCTGGAAGCGTCTACGCCTGCTTTGCCCAATACGCTTCGGAAGAGGGACTCGGATGCGTTGGGCTTGTTGCTGGATGGCGTGGAGGGACGCGATGGCTCAAAGGTGTTTAGAGCGCCAGCGGATGTGCCGCGAGCATCGTCGTTCAGAAATGCTAGCGCCAGATGCTCAGGCCGTACTTGGGGGTGAGCAAAGTCCTTGGCCAGCTGCAGTGCAGCACCGACGGCTGCTTGAGCTCGATCTGTGAACTCCATGCGAGTGGCTTTGTGGGGTGTGTTTGCGAGCGTGTGGATGGGACCGTTGCTGTAGGCTGCTGTGCGTGGATCTGATATGGTACGGTCTGGTGCGCTGATGGTGACGGTGCGGGCATCCTTGGATGGCCAAGGGTGGTGGGGGGTAAATATAGGCGAGGCCGTCGCGGGACGGAGTCCAACACTCACGACTCGCGACTGGCGGGCGCATGCAAGTTCCACAGCAGGTGACTGCATTGGTGGCTCTGGAAGTCACGAGCAAAGTGGAGGAGCTTGTAGCACCTTCTGGAATCTGTCACGCCGTCCCATGCGCCCCGCCGCGCGGTGCCGGCAGATAGACGAGCTCAACATCGAGAACCTTCTACAGATTCAGGCAAGCTGGATCACGTGATATACACGTGACCAGACTGGATGGCGTGCGAGGTGCGTTGTATGCATTGCATGCCTCCACTCTTGACTCGCTCGCTCACGGGCTATGTATGGTCGGAGCGCTGAGAGGGTCTCAGCCATATCTCGTCAGCTTGTGTATGAGTACATTCAGATTCACCGCAGTCATGAGTCCAGAGTAAAGCGTCAAGCAGTTCGAGTAATCACGAATCGTGAATCGGAAACGTAAGTTTACTGATTCCCATCCACCAGTCCAAACTTCCCATTTGCGCTGTCGCTTCAACACTCGAGCTACCCAGCACGTCGCGGCGCTCCACCCTTCGCACGCCCTGGCAATTTATTTTTGCCCAACATTCGGTGCCTCGTTCAACATCTAGGACGTTTGCTTAAGCGCAAGCAAGTCCCCTCACCCTCGCCCCTGACCTCTCGCGCAATCTCGCAAGGTTCAGCTTTCAACATGGAGCCCTCCATCAACGTGCTAGGACAACCCTTGCAGCCCTGCTCCACCCAACCCCTGACCGGCTTTTACAGAGACGGTTACTGCAACACCTCACCCGCCGACGCAGGTTCTCACGTCTTGGCCGCTCAAGTCACGGATGACTTCTTGAAATTCTCGGCTAGCAGAGGCAATGATCTTCGACCTATCCTGAAGGATGGCTGTAGGTGGTGTCTCTGTGCTAGTAGGTGGTTCGAGAGCGTCAAGGCTTTTAGGGATGGACAAGTCGGGAGAGAAAGTGTTCCAAAGTGAGTAGCGCCCACTTGTCTGATGCCCAAAGGGTTCTCAAAAGGGCATACAATCTGCCAACGCAACAATCTCCACGCGCGCCTAAACGTTCCGCTGAATGCCCCCATTTCTGTGCTACTTGCATAGAGTCATCATCCCAGCAACGCACCAAACAGCGCTCAAGACCGTCTCCATCGATGATCTGCGCGAGTTCAGCCTGGACAATACTTCTTCAGGTGTGACGAGGGTGAACGGAGGACATAGCAGCGGAAGCAAGAGCGAGCTTTGACTTGACTTTCCCAATGGCGCGCTTTCTCTCCCCAGCGTTTCAGGCACTTATAGGCGCTACCATGTACTTCGTCTCAAATTTTTGATACTCAGCTTCGCACGACTTCAACTCTATCCGCACACGCAATTCAATCTATTTGTGCCATTGCGCCTCATGTTCCAAAACAGCCAGATGACCGTGGCACAACGACGACGCTGGGATGACGTCCGGTGTCAAGCGTAGGTATCCCACGTCAAGCTGCGCGCGCCAGACCAATCCAACAGCAGACCTGTGTCATCACGAGCCAGACTATCGTCTATTCAGACCCATCGTCAAGCATCAATTCCATCACACTCTCCTCTCACGCTCACAGCTCCACCCTCTCCCTAGCTCTTCTCTCTTGCGCCTCCTTCTCCTTCTCTTTCCTCTCATAATGTCTAGCCGCTCTCTCTGCCAGGCTTTCCGCATTCCTCTGCATACCTCCAGGCGGGCCAGGTTTGGCGGCAGCGATAGCCGCAGCGATGGCCTGGTCGGACAATTGACCGCGCAGAGATCCCTGGCCTCTTGCGCGCGCTTGGGCTTGCCCTTGAGCGGGCGCTGGCTCTGGCGCCTGTGCGTTTGCGTCTGCATGTGCTGGCGCTGGCGCTGGCGGAGCGTTCTGACGGTCGTGTGTTCCTGTGCCGCCTTGAGCTCCTCTCGCTGGCTCGTCCGGCGCTCGTCGATCCGTCGAGCCTTGTCCTGGCGCACCCGCCCGACCCCTGGCTCTCGCATCACCGTTCAACTCCGCAAAGACCTGGGCAATCCTCTCTCTTTGAGCTTGAAGTACTCGCTCCAAATTGTTGCGTTGTCCGGCAGCGTCTTGTCCTGCCTGCTGCTCTGCCTGCCCTTGGGCGTGCGCGGGATTCCTCGCAGCAACATCTGCATTAGCAGCATCAGCTGCCGCTCGTGCTCTTCTTTGTCTGACCTCTTGGAAGACGCCCTGAGCTCCCAAAGCTTCTCTAAGTGCATCTTGCAAGATTCTTCGCCTATCCTCCGGAGGTCTTGCTTGGCCCAGCCTTGCATCCTCCTCTTCAGCCCTCACAGCAGCTCTGTCCAGATGATCCTGCAGCCTTTCCTGGATGGCTGGCAGATCGCCCTCGTCGAGCCACTCGCCAGGTGCAATTCCTGCTCCTCCGTCCACACCAGCACCCGGCATTCGATCCGCTCCGCCCACCGGATTCACCGCGTCTCTCGTCAATTGGACGATTGGATCTCCAGCTTCTCCCCTCTCATTGACCGGATAAAGTACCAGACTTCCGTCATCATCCAGATCAAGCTCAAACAATTCGTCCGTATGTTCTTGCTGTAGATGTTCGCCCGGCAAAAACCCATCCGCTATGCCTCCCAACGAAAAACCGTCCCCTCTGGTGTGAAATCCTGAAACGTCATCATCTTCCTCCGTCCGTGCAGTAGTCGCGTCTTGCTCATCAGGCCTCTCCCTCTGCGCGCCCTCTGCATCGTCAGGACCCCTGGGGTTCGTTGGAACATACACTAGCTCTTCATCGATGTCCTGACTACCCTTCACGTCGCCCACCGACTTGGGCCTAGACGCTGCAGCAGTGGTGGGTCGAGCTTGATCTTGATGATCTCGAGTCTGCGACGCGTCTATGCCCCTTTCTGGTGCTTGCGTGACGGGCTTGGCCGGTGCCACCCAATCATCAGACACGACCGGTCTGCATTTGATATCTTGCACTGGATCATCCTGAAGAGCGAAGGCGGGCTCCGTGCAAAGCAGTGGTGTTTCGATGACGATGACGCTGCGATGAGAGAGAAGATGTTGAGCTCTATATTACTGTCGCAGCAGCACAGAAACCACAGTTTGGGGCACAAGCTTTCCGAACTCACTAATTGCACGTAGTCGTCTCCTTTACCAGCGAGATGCGATCGCCCGGTCTGCGGGAACAGTAGAACTAGAAGGGTGTAAAAAGTGACGAGAATCAGTGTTCCGACGTTGTGATGACGACGGATGGAGCATCGCCGCCTCGACGCAAGTACTTGAAAGGCGACGTTGGGTTGCGCAGGCGCAAAGGTGACTCACCTGAACTTCCACGCTCCTCCTCTCGTTGTTCAGATCACAAAGCGTGCCGCCTCCCCAAAGTTGCGAGACATACCTCTCGCCTCTTTTGAGCGAGCTGGACGCTTCATGCTGCGATTTCTCGTTGGCATCATTGGCATTCGTTGCGCCTTGTCTGGCAGCCGAGGGGCCAGGTGCAGCTGCGAGCGAGACCACCTCCATCAACTCGCCTACTTCTTCCCTCTTAGCCTCGTCTTGAGCGTTGCTGCTCGCCGCATCATCCTGTTGCGCAACCGCGCTACCATCCAAGCGATTTGCATAGTAAGACGAAGAAGGCGATCTGCCCAGTACGTAGCTATCCTGTCCTGGGTCCGGCACGGGTGTGCGTCCAGGTAGAGAGCTTCCGGGCAGCGCGTGAAACTGTCTCACTTGAGCTCCGTAGCAGAACTCGTATGTGAACCAGTCGAGCGTGTGGTAGAGACAAGTCTTGCGCAGAGGCGCAAGCAACGATAGGCCTTTGGATAGAGCGCGCGATCGAGCTAATTCGAGGTCTGTTGCTGAGAGGGAAGAGAGATCTATATTCGATTGTGCCCTCTTGCGCGCATCTATCTCTGGAGATGCAGCGCTGAAACAAGCATGCAGGCCGTCCGCTCCTCCCAGCAGCTCTATGCTCTGCGTTCCGTCCGCAAGACCGTCTGCTTGGTCTTGAAGTAGTCCTACCAGCGTGGCATTTCTGACAGGATCGAGCGGGTCAAAGATGATATTGTACGCAGGCGAGGAGAAGGGATCTTCAGGAAACACTTTGCTATTGAGCCCAAGGCCAGATGTGCCAGGTCCAGGCTTGCCAAGTCGATGAGCTGATGCGAAGCCCAAGAAAAGGGCACCGCCAAGCAGGGTCGACCTCCTCATCCTGCTGCTATGTGCCTTCTTCGCCGTCCAACGATTCATGATGTCCATCGAGCCGGCTGTTCGCGCGACAAGGACCGAGGCGAATGTCCAATCATGGACTTTCGAGGGCCTTCTGTGAGGAGAAGCGAGTGCCAAAATTTCCTTGCGAAGTCGCGAGTATCAAAGGCAGATTGAGGGAGAGGATGTAGAGGTGGCAGGATCTAGCCTTCCGACTCGAGATGTGATTGCGGTACAATAAGCCGTTGCAGGGCGCACTCGAGCTGCAGGGTGCGGTCCGCGGCACAGCACAAGCTTGTAGCATCGACGTGGAGGCTCGACCACGTGACCCAACCCCGGCGAACCTGCTCCGTGTGGATCATGAATTCTTGATTTTCACGCTTTTCAAGATTGCGGCTCGCAATCGTTACATTTTTGATTTCCTTGATTATTCTTCATTCTTGACCCTCGGCACGTAGTGCGAGATTGAATTCTTGATTCAAAACTCAAGTTGGACTTGTGACTGCAAGTCAAGCAAGAAGGGACGGCGGCCCGGAGCATGTTGTGCACCAACAAGCTCATCCAGACTTGAGACAGCTATCGCAAGGCTCATCCCCGCAGTTCCTGATTTCCGTCAGAAGTCCCGTGCGCATGTGATTTGACCCGATGGACAGAAAAACAAAAGAAGAGGATTCGTGGTTCGCTAGTGGTACAGGCTAGAGGAAAAGAGAGGGGGGCGAATCAAGTGGCAAGCATTGGGGTTCAAGCTGCTCCCAGCAAGCAAGCCTGGAGACCGAGACTAGCTTGGGCGAGCTGTGCAGATGGAGGTTGGGCAGCGCGTGCAAGCGATATCGAAGGGGACTTTAGCATTGCGCGCGTAACGTGCTTGAGCTGAAGGTGATTGCGAGGGAGGTACAGAAGCGAGCAAATGGCTCGACGTCAAGCTCAAAGGATGCGCTTGACAAGGCCCGCCAATCCGCCTGGATCCTTGTCGGCCTCCTTCTTGCTCTCCCCAATCTCGTCCTCTCCAGTGCTAGCGTCCACAAAGCCATTTGCATCGCTCGCATCATCCAACTGCTCGTCGCTCGAGTCCGAGTAGAGCTCCTTCTTCGTCAAAGGAGCGACTTTGTCCGTCGTTTCCGCTCTTCTCTTTGCTTCTTCCGGCGAAATGGAATCGCTAGCACTGGCCGACTGCTCGCTCGACGTGGTATTAGATATGTCTCCTTCTTTTAAAGACGATTGCGACGCCGCTCGACCCATTGCGGCCATTCGAGTCGATGCTCGGACTGCACTGATGGCCGTCTGCAACATGTGCAACAAGTGAGAATGTCAATTTGCTGCTCATTTCATCTCGAGAAAGAGCTGCCACGCACCTTCCAACGTTTCCTGTAATTCTCTCGCAAGCCCGCACTGATATCGTGTGACGCTTCGGCAGCGTCCTGGAACTTTTCAAACCACTAGACGAGCGAGTAGCATCGACGATCAACAGATGCTACGTGCATTTGCGGGGTCAAAGTCGAAGACTCACAGGATGTGCGAGGCCCTCCTCGCTGGTAAGTCGCTTTGCAGGGTCCACAGTCAAGCAGCCTTTGATAAATTCTTTTGCTTCCTGCGACACGTTTTTCCAGTATCGGTCGTCTTGAGGCGCAGAGAAGAGAACGTAGTGCGCTTAGCCGGCGGAAGAGAGGACGTCCTCGATGTCCGCGAGAACGGGACACTCACGAAACTCGATCTTTCCCCTCTGCGTCTCGGCAGCCAGCTTGGCAGGATCATCAGATCTAAAGGGTGTGTAGCCGCAGAGCCTAAGCGCACGTGAAGCTTCATCAGCGTCTTCGTGGCAATCGTACATTAGCATCAAACTCACTGTAAGACTCACATTGTGTATGTAATGACACCCAGACTCCACATGTCGACCACCTTGCCGTGCCCTTTCTTTGCCAAAATTTCAGGCGCAGCATAGCCAAACGATCCGCACACATTTGTCAACACTTCGTCTTCGCCTTTCAGATGTCGCGCGATACCAAAGTCAACCAGCACGACGTTTGCGTCTTCCGCCTTTGTTCTGTACAGGATATTCTCGGGCTTAATGTCTCGGTGAACCTAAAGATAAGAGAGAAGGTCGGTGTCCGCATACATGCGCATGCGCATCCATCTGCTCCTGTAGAAGCCACTTACGATCTGATGTCTGTGAAGATACTCGATCGCTCCCAGCACGGATTTGATGACCCTGCAAGCATCCAGCTCTGTGAACCGACCCTTTGCCAAGATGCGCTCAAACAGCTCTCCTCCTGTCGCCTCTTCGAACACCAAGTAGTACTTGTCTTTGGACTCGAACCAGTCCAGAAACTTGACTACATGCGCGTGGTCCAGCCCCTGAACAAGCGACAAGCAGTCGGGCATGTGGTTAGCGCGCCTTGTAGCCGTTTATCGTGTTCCATTCGAGCGATGAGCCGCAGCTGACCAGCGAGAGAGTCTGCCGATCCACTCTCAAAGCGCTCCAGCTGAGTGCGTCGCCAGCGCCATCGCTTGAGCGGACTCAGCACGCAAGCTCACCTTGAGCACATCCATCTCTCCTTGCACAATCTCGTCATGACCTTTGAGAATTTTCTTGCTGATGACCTTGACAGCAACCCCAATCGGCGGTTCTGCGGTGTTCCAAGTAGCACTCCTGACCACTCCAAAGCTACCCTCGCCAAGAGTCTTGTCGAACGTGTACTGTTTCTTTTTGACGTAGGAATCTGGTTGACGTGTGAGAATGCCCATCTTCGCTTTTGCTCGGTCGCTCTTCGACAGGGAAGGGAAGTTGCTGCTTGAGACGAAAACAAGTCTTGGCTGGGTCACTCTCGGTGTCTCTTCTGACCGAGGGTTGGCAAGAGAGGCTAAAGGCGATGCTGGAGAAGATGCAAAGGCTCTGTCTGATCCAGTTGGCGAATGAGTCGGATGTCAGAGTACGTCTAAAAGTCGGCTACGAATAATCAGAGCGGTTCGCAGCAACTCACGATGGTCGAGTCCCGCCGTCGTGTGGAGCGCTCTAGGTAGATGAGTTCAGTTGACCGCAGAGCCAGAGAAGCAGAGGACGTATCGGCTTCAAGGATGATGGGGTCACGAGTGATGCTACACCAGTCGCTGAGAGAGGGAGCAATCTGAATTGGATGCAGGATGGTGGTCCTCATCAGCGCAAGTCGAGTGCACGATCGGCTCCACTCCACCATCCCACTCGCGCAACATAGGGCGGCAGAGGCTGTGCGTGGATTCGAAGTGAGCAGGCCCGACCGCGCAGCTGCCACCAGCCCGCGGTCCTCATATGCAGCACCAGCATGCAGCAGCAAAGCTATATAGCCTGTCATGCAGCTGCAGGCGCGGCGATTATCGATGCTCACGCGGATGCTCATGCGGGCGCACAGTCAAGAGTAAGTCACGGTAGTCAAGTCAACGCGTTCCCGGTACGGTACAAGGAGTCTTGGTCCGAGTGCGGCTGCTGTGGACGCATTTGGCCCGACGTCATGCGACAGCAGCGAGCGAGCGGCAATCAAGCTGCTGCTGGCCAGCGCGGTTTTAGGATTCAAAGTTCCTAACTCCACCTCCATCCGGGTCTCGTGACTGAATCCGCGCAACCTCACCTGTAGGGGCCAAGGGCACGCTCCAGCCCACGCGCGGACCTTTTCATCTTTAATTGCATGCCGGACAGTGGAGGAGGAGGAAGCCTTGTGCTCTCTGGGCTGTCATCCGGCAAGGCGAAGAAAGACAGCAAAGCGTCGGAGCGTAGGGTGAAGCGTTCGGAAGGGCATTGGCATTGCAAAGAGTGCCTGGCCTGGACACAACGACCCATGCTCATGGAAACTCTGGGCGAGCCGCGTCTTCTTTAAAGAGGCGTGGAACACTATTCAAACCGCAATTTGCGCCTTTTTGATCCCAAGACAAGACAGAGTCAGAGAGGCTCTGCCTGTGCGCCGAGGTGCTCAGTAGGACTCTCATTGCGATCATGTCGCTGCCTACGAAGCACTTCGACGTTCTCATACTTGGAACAGGCTTAGCACAGTCGATTCTGTCCGCCGCATTAGCAAAAGCTGGTCGATCAGTGCTGCATGTAGACTCGAATGACTACTACGGCGGAGATTGTGCCAGTCTCTCGCTCGGCGAGCTAGTCGATCACGTGGAGCGCACCGCCGAGTCCAAAAAGGCTAGCAGCTCAACGGCATGGATCAATTTCCCCTCGCATGTCCCAGAAGCTGCCCAGGAAGCATCCAGATCCCCCGCAGCAAAGATCCCTGAAGATCTAAGAAAATTGGACAGGCACTACTCGCTCTCCCTATCCCCCAGCTTGTTGCCGGCTTCGGGCGAAGCCATTGATGTCCTAGTGCGCTCTGGAGTCGCCTCATACGCCACTTTTCGGTTACTAGAAAGCACGACGGTCTACATTCCAAGCGCCACATCCGCAAGTCCATCTGCAGTGTCGCAGCTACGAACCGTACCCTGTTCAAAGGAAGACGTGTTCAAAGATCGAGCCTTGTCTTTGCCCGACAAGCGCCGCATAATGAAGCTTCTCATGAACGTGGCGCAAGCCAGCTCAGTCGCCGATGTAGTCGAGTCCGGTGAGCGAATGGGCCTCGGAAGATCATGCTTGCTCGCGTGTCTGATTTCGAAGACTGTCACTCTTGCAGACGCATACGAAGAACCCTTCTTGTCTTACCTGCAAGGCAAGCACGGTCTATCAGATGCCGTCGCGCAGACTCTGGCGTACGGAGTAGCGCTATGCTCGCATCCGGATGGTAAGTCTTGCGCGAAGTTGCGAACTCCATTGTGTGTACTGAGACAGGGCTCGGATTCTCAGAGCCAACGAAAGAAGCATTGACGAGAGCAAAACAGCATCTATCCGGCATTGGCCGGTTTGGCAATTCCTCCTACTTGGTAGGTCAGTATGGCGGAGCTGGCGAGCTGGCTCAAAGCTACTGTCGAGCTGCAGCCGTATACGGAGCCATCTACATCTTGGGTCATGAGCTCAGCGACATGAAGCCAGCTCAGGGCTTCGAGCGTGCACAACAGGGAATCAATGGTGATTCTCGAGCCGCAGAGACAAATCAAACGTCAGACGGGCCAACGCAGTCCTGGGACTTTGGCTTGAAGGACCTGCCTGAAGAAGGACGTTTGACAGCCGATTGGGTCGTGGGCGAACCCAATACGCTCACGACGTTGATTCCTTGCCAGTATGATGACGACGCCTCCGTCAACGCGACATCGCAGAAGCCGAGTCTGCTAACTGCGACACCTAACGCTAAGAGCCTGGAGGCAATCATAGTCCTTGATCGGCCAATCGCTTTGCAGAATTCTCCTACCAGTACAAATGCAAATGAGACTCAGGGGCGAAGCGAAATCACCGCGGCGCCGCTGCCACCTGAGACAGCTCTTGTGGTATTTCCTCCTGCCTCCCTCGTGCCACATCATGGATCGGCTGTCACAGCACTCATGATGGGCGAAGGGACGTTCAGCTGTCCAAAAGGCCAATGTGAGTATACAAGCGTTTGCCCCGCCCACTTACAGCTTTCAACCAGCTGAGAGACCCGATTTGGCTCCGCCAGACGTCTACTACCTCAGTACCAACATTGCCTCTGCAGCAGGGCCAGGTGCAGGACGAGAAGTGTTTGAAGCAACTAAGCGAGCACTTTGCCAGCTTGCCGCTTCTTCGACAGCGGAATCTGGAACGGAGGCAAGCGACTGGGAGAGCAGGCACGAGCGCACTGATCGGCCAGAAGAGGTGGTGCCTCTGGTTGAGTGCTTCAGATGCTCGCCAACCGATTCCGCCATCGATCTCGCCAGATATCCTCGCCTCGTTCCGGTGCCGAGTGCTCGACATCAAGCGTCTGGAGCGGGAAAGATTACCAATCTGTCCACCTGGCTCGACCTGGCTACATCGCAAGCCGAAAGTCTCTTCTGGACCATCGAGGGTGTGGAGAAGCGACAGGCGGCGGAAAAGAACGTGGAAGCGAGGAGGAGGAGGAGAGATCCGGCGGAGTATGTCGGTAGGGTTGGAGCTACTGAAAAAGACGAGGCGGACGAAGACGAGCAAGTGGTGGAGTTCTTTCAGCCGAAAAGGACTCGAGAAGAACAGGACGAAGAAGAATAGTCATCCATGCCTTGACCACCTGACACTTCGAAATTTGAACTTTGAAAGCCTGGCGTGGTCAGGGGTATTGTAGAATGCGCCTTGCAAAGACGCTGCACACGGTGATCATTCCCGCCAGCTCAACTCTTGGCTCTGAGTTTGGGGGAGGATCACTGCATCTCATCCAGGTGGAATTGCGGTCCGCACCCACAGCTCCATCTCAAGCCGAACGTAGGTGAAGGTGGTAGCAAGCGACGAAACCGCCGATACGGGAGTTTACCACTCACGAAGCCGAGACGTACCTACATGTGCAACACTCATCAGATCGAATGCCGTGCGAGTGGGTGTGTGGGTGAGGACGTCAAGTTTTCCAAAAATAGCGCCCCCACTCTCCTTTGCTTTGATGCATGAAGGGTCGGCTGCTTGCTGAACGGCTACTTGCCGTAGTCGCCCTTTGGCCGGCGATGGCAGTCACGAGCCGCACTCAAAGCTCTTGACTCCATGCACACGCATCGTGCAGGGGCCACACATGCCTTGAAGCAACCCACAAGTCTGAAAGCCGGGTGAACGGGAATAATGTGTACGGGGTGCCTTTTATGCGTGCCGGTGCACTTTTGACTGCTGTTTGGCTGAGAAATCGGAAATGCGTCTTCCTTGCGCATGCTCGATGCTCGAAGAACCTTGTGTATTTGCAATCTCGATGGATGAAACAGTCATGCTGTCTGTGATCATTGTATCGTCACAGGTCACAAGCAACAAGGCCTTGAGCGTGACGATACAATGACTACAGACAAGAATTTGAGTGGTCCAAAACCCGAGGCCGCTGCAGCGCGCCTGACATACCGCTTGCTACTCGAACGAATTGTAAGCTTTGCTTGATAGGCACTTGACTGGTGCCCCTCGTGGAACATGTATATGCACTTGAATGCATCCTCCTTATCAGGATGCCGTATGCATACATGATATCAGTCTAGCGGCAATATACGATTGTGTTTGTGATTGTATGCATGGCGATTCGTGATTCTGATTCAAGATTGGGCGTGGTGATTGTCTATTTGCGGATGTAGGTACTCGAGACCTGACAGGCTCGAGACGTTCGAGGCGTCCGCGCCGACGCGTGTGAGTGAGCATAACCTGTTGCCGCGGCGCACCTGCTGCATCGGCATCACGTATATATTTATGGGCTGGACGAGCAAGTCTTCAGGCACGCCTGGACAATCATAGAAAGAGAGCGCTTCGGCGTAGAACGTCATGCAAGTGAGTAAGACCGCTTCGACGTAGAACGTCATGCATGGGGCTTATGCAGAGCTCACTCGACCCCTCACTCAATCCCCTCGTGACTCTGCGAGCAGCAAGGCTACAGGCAGGCAGGCAGGCAGGCAGGCAGGCAGGCAGGTGGGGATGCAGACCTGCAGCATTCAAGACGATGACTGTCGGAGCAAGAGCGCTCGGGACTGCAATTCAGGAGCTGATGTATATGGAGCACCTGCTGATGGCCATGCAGCTGCTGGTCGTATCAGCACGATCGAGCGGCATCGTGAGAGAAAGTAAGTGTAAGTCGCCGTTTTGAGTCAGCCCGACAAATGGCAAGTCTTCGTACGCCTTGCCGTGAAGGGGCTGGGCTATACACTGCCTCCAGCAGCCGTTGCATGGTAGCTGCTGCGCATATATGCTACACAGCGCACACAGAACCACACGAGGAGGCAAGACAATCACCGATCGTTAGTCTGAATCTGAATATGAATCACGAAATGCAAAACTTGCATGGAACAGCGCCCAATCATGCGTCAAGGCGCCAGGCATCAAGGCGGGTCATTCCCAAATCGACACGTACGCCGCTCAACCGCTCGCACTTGACTGGCAGGCCGCACATCGCCATCTCCCTCAGCCTTCGTGCACATCGCGCTCATCCCTCTCGAATGACAGATCGTCGGAGTGAGCTGAAGCTGGAGCTTCGGCGCATCGTGTGTTCCTGGCAACGGTGATTTCCAACAACTTTGCTTCGGCTTCCGATACCGCCGCATTCAAGTTGAAAGGGAGTGTCACGGCGTGTGAAGAATGGTGGAGCGCGCGTTAGATGGAGTCATCAGCCCTTGACACATGTCTCCGCTTCAGACCTATGTCTCTATTGATCTGTTGCACTACCGACACTCTCACCAAATTCCCATTCTCTCTCTGTAGGTCATCACCTCGCTTGGGCGGCCCCCCATCGCGTCGAGGGCTTTTCTGTGTCAGTCATTCTTTGAGTACCTCACTCTCATCGCACCTGTGTCCCTTGCCCATACCCTCCGAGAGGGCGATATCACCATGATCTCAACTTCCTTTGCTCGCATGACGCTTCTGCTCCTGGCTATGATAGCATTGCAGGCCATGTCATCACCAGTGTCTGCGGCTGCCGGTCGGCGACACTCGATTCACCATCAGGGCCAAGAACGCGCAGACGGGCACGAGCTGCCACTCACCCAGCTTCCACGTCGCGCACCAGCTCCTCCCGATGGAGCTCATATATCCCAGCATAAGCCAAGCAAGGTGACCAATGCGACGGTGCCAATTTTCGTCAACAAGGCATGGGTCGATAAAGCAGATGGAGGCAAAGCTGGCAGGGGCATCACGAAAGCTTGGATCGGACTGCACGGTAAAGGCAGAGATGGGTGAGTGCATCCGTGGAGCCAGCCGAAAGATTTCGGCATACCCTTTGCTCTTCAAACGGGTCCATTGATGCCGACAATTCGCAACGACACCGGACTCCGAATGAAACAGCGTGGCTACATTTCAAGATCTATACCCAATCGTAGGCAGCTCTGGCGCCCTGATTATTCCCAATTTCTACGCACCCGACGATATAGGCCATTCCACCACGGATGGAGTACATGCAAGCTATCTCGATGCTGATCGCAATATGCTTTGGAACAAGGAAGGCTGGTCCGTCGCGCGCGATGCAGTGCAAGGAGGCAGAAAACGGCCTCTGAACGGTGCCCAGATCAGCAGCTTCGATGTAAGTCCGTGCAGGTCGCCTCGAATGACGATGGTCCTGCCACGAAGAGTCTCAGAATCGCTTGCTGTACGACTCTGTTCAGGTTGTCGACTCCCTCGTTGAGCGCCTTTCGGACAAGGGACTGTACCCGAACTTGAAACGCATCATCATCGTCGGGCACAGTGTAAGTAGCGTGCATGCTAGCGCGCTCACGATTGCGCTCGAGGACAGATTGTTGATGCAGCACAGTAACTTGATTTTACGACTAGGCGGGCGGCCTCTTCGTCGATTTGTACGCCCGCTTCGGCAAGTCCACGTCGGATGGAAATATCAAATTTCGGTACATTACCGCCAATCCTCCACTCAACTATGTGCGTACGAGCCAAGAAGTACGCCGCGACGTCTCGCAAAGTGCGAAGTCTTGCGCTGACCTCCCCTGAATGGCCTCATATCCTCATCTAGTTTGAGGACAGGACTCGACCGGTCGATGGCCAAGACTACCTGGCGGGCTGCCCAGAGTACAATGATTTCCCAGCCGGCTCCTCAGGAATGATTCCTCGCTACGTCTCCACAACTGGGAAGCGCATGTCATTTGCCAAAAGCGTCTCTCGAGACGTGATCAGACTAGCCGGATCTCGAGATGTCTACAAAGCTGGCTACGAAGTGCCTAGATGCGACGCGGTTGCTCAAGGAGGTTTGGACCGCTTGGCCAGAAATCAGAATGCTTGGGTCATCGAGAATTTGCGCGCAAAGAGCGGCAAAGACTTGTCCATGTATCGAGGCTACCAAAATCTCGTGAGCGAGCTTGAGCCGGGGCCATTCGAGCAAAGTCCCCCCCCCTCGTCCGTAGAAAGCTGAACTCCGCAGCATTGCCTTTCCCCGAATGCTCTAGACTAGCCAAGCAAAACCAGTTGCGACGGATGCTGGCGCCCCACTGCTTTTCAAGCGCACCTTTGCAATCGTCCCAGGTGTCGGACACGACTCGGGCAAGATGTTCTCCAGTAACTTTGGAAGACAAGCTCTGCTCAGCTCTTCCGGAGTGAGCTACACGCCTCATCTTGAAGGCAATCAGTCCTACGTCCCATACTGATTACGTATCCGGATGACGATGCGTGCTCTTAGACACGAGATGGCCAGCATCTTCTGCCGGCCGCGTTCCCAGCATATGTGCGCACGCTGCGGACGCTCTCGTAGCCTTCCCAACGATGACTCGGTTTCCCCTTTTGAATTCACACCCGCGCTTTTTGTAAGTCGCGTCTACCTTTCCTTTTGTAGCTTACAGCGATCACACGATTCGCCATCTCGCAAAGGAACGACGGGGCGCATATCTAGGTCATGCACCAAGAAAGAAATGTTCATTTCTTGCTAAGCGTCTTGCCAATCGAGAGTCTGCCGGAAAAGCGATTGAAAGAGGTCCGAGTCAATCAGCAAAATGGAAGGCGTTCATCGCCAGTCTCGGTTCGGATCACACTCACTCCTAACAAGGCGGTCTTGCTTGGCAACCTCTTTGTCGGATTTGGCGAAAGAATGTTCAGCTTCTTTCTCTGCGTGTCGATGCCGACGCTACAGCATAGCGAGTCGAAAGGTCCATCCATCAGAAAAGGGTGCGCCCTCGTCGTGCCGAGGTGTTGGCGTTCAGGATGCAGCACTCACACGTGAAGGAACCCCAGCACGTTGGCTCCGATGATGGCGTCGTCTTCTGGAGGAGGCACAGTCTGAGAATCAGGCTGACCCGGTCCTCCTCCTCCATGAGGGGGCTCGACGAGCGCCAACACGTTGTGCAAGATGCTGTTCTGGTCCGCTAAACTGTTCACTATATCAAGTTTCAGCAGTTGCGTCTCTGTCACTGTTCGACCCATTCCTATCGGTAGAGCGGAGGTGGGTGCCATGGATTCTGAATTGAATGTCCTGAATTTCAGCAAGATGATCCTTTGAAGGGGTGCAACAGCAGCCGAATGATGAAAATAAAAGCACCTGAACTCACCCTGTCCCACTCTATAGATTTCCAGCAGATCGAAGGGGATGGAAGTAGTCAGGGGATTAAGAGGTGGCAACCCTCCTAACGGTGTCCCATCCGTCGGCCCTCCCTCATTGTTGGTAGCTTCCTGCATCCGATCGTCAACGACAGCCGGTGCCAGAGACGAGGCGACATGATCGGCGCCAGTTTTGGCCGATGTGCTCTTCTTGTCGACGCTTCCTCCATAAAAGTAATTGCGGATTTGCAAGCTGCGTAATCGAGCTTTGTACGTCTCGTCCAGCTCGACGACCTGAATGGTGATACAGCAACTCCTTTCGCGATCAACAAGCGCACACGAAGCATGCAAAGACGCGTGATGAGAGATCATTGCACTCACTCCGCCTGATTTGGGCAATTTGATCACTTGGATAGGTTTGTGGGTGGATGAGCTTGCGCTCGAGGCTGCGGATGCTTCACCACCAGGAGTAGCACTTGCGAAGAGGCGCGTCAGTTCGATATGCAGCTTCTCGTGGCCCAGGACAATGATTGTGTCGACTGCAACGAGAAAGTGAGAGAAAGCGACACCGAAGCTGAGGTCAACAGTGCTCACAACTTGTCCTTCGTACGTCCTTGGCCCGCTGCGCGCAGGCTCGCAGCAAGGTACCGATACCTCGAGCCAGCTTACTCACTATAAAGCGTTCTGACCACATGTTTCAAGAAGGAGTAGCCTTTTCTGGCATCTTTGGAATTGACGCCCATGCTATCCACAATAACTCCACTACATCTCGCTCTGTAGTCCCTAGCCAAACGTCTTTCCAGAGCAGCTCCCAACCAATCCACGACTCTTTTGGAGTGCACCTCGTTGGTTCTGACATCTTCCTTGCCTAGCCACAGAGTTTGAGCTGGAATTGAAGAGACGGGATTGAGGGATGTGGTGGTGAAAAGGCCTGTTGTGGGAAGGGTCAAACCGAAGGGGTAGGCGGGCGAAGCGGTTGTAAGGGAGACGCTGGGGGAAGGTGAGAGAGGAAGGAGAGAAAAGGTGCATGGTAGGGTCGGAGCTCCCTTGGGTATAAGTTGTCGCACCAGAGCTCAACACGTCAGCAAATATCCGCCGTCACTCTCTTCACGAGCAAGCTGAAAGTTGCGACGCCCGTGTTGGCAGCTTATTGGGTACTCACAGCGCTAGGATCGAGGTTAGCAATGACGGGCCACCAACCTGTCAGTGCACTCTCTGCCTCCCCATCCCTCTTGTTCTCGTTGTCCTCCTGAGCTTTCATGTGTGGAATCTCGCAGACTGCTGGGCTTTTGAGGGCATAATTGGCGAGCAAATTGGCAAGAGAAGTTTTGCCAGCCGATTCAGGTCCTACGACCAACACCCTCGGTCCTTGTCCGATATTCTCGTAGATCGCTTGTCCAGATTTCTCACCACCAGTCAGCAGCTCTGCTACGCCCGTGTCGTCTTTGGAGTCCACCTCTAGCGGTACTGTCGGGTTAGCAGCCCTGAGAGCTCTGTCTTTGATGTCCTCCAGCGTCTCTCTGGATGCACTCCTCAATTCGTTCCTAGCTTTGAGTCGTTCTTGCTCCAAGTAGAGGTGCAAATTCGTATAGGCACCAAAAGTGGGACTCAAGCTGTCTGCTAGGTATTCGACACTTGCAGATCCCGCCAACTCCAGCTCGCAGCCGCTCCAGGAACAAATCGCAGCTTTTGCTTCTTCCCCAAAGTTGTACCACCGATCCGACGAGGTGCTGGAGATCAATGAGGAGCCAAATATTTCCGCATCACCCGTGCTGGGCACCAAGCGAATGGAGAGCTTCTCCTCATTTTCCAGCTCGAATCGATATTCGCCGCGGGGAGGCAGCGTGACTCGTCGAATCGTCATGGCCGTCGAAAGAGTGATGGGTTGGTCGGCGTGAAGAGACTTTGAGCGTGTGCAAGCCGCCCAAAGGCAGGCTTTCGAGCAGGCGATTGCGGTGGCGCACCAGTGATGCTAATGATGAAATTGTTATAGGATGCCGAACCAGATAGAAGTGGTAAGGTGCGACGTGAGGACCAAGTGACGGCCGAACAGGAAGTCGGCTTCGCGCGCAACGAAGCGAAGCAAAGCTCGCATGCGCTTGCGGAGTGGAGGGAGGTATGTACCGGTATAGCATGCGCGTATGCGGTCGGTCGCGTCGCGGTCAAGAAATTTGGCGGAGCTCCATACCCATACACACATCGAACCTGCATTCAGATTTCTTACTCCATCATCATCGACAAGCGATCAGCTAATCGTGCTTTTGCAGCTCAGTCGCCTCCATCTGCTTTGCCAAAGGGCAACTCAAACTGCAATATGTCGACTGTCGTCTTACCTGGAGATGTCTCAATCGTCCCTGCAGGTCCCAGCTCACTTTCTGGGGAGACTTCCAAACAGAGGACGATCAAGCTGGGGCCTGGCTTGATAAGGAGCAGCAGGACTGCTGAAGGCTCGTCGGACCAAGTCAAGTTGAAAGCTACTCGCATGGGAACTTTCAAAAGTGTTGAAAAAGCCAAGAGTGTAGGCGTTTGGGTCGATGCTGAGGAGGGGCGGGTGAGTGTGTGCGACGCTGTCAAGCAGACTTTTCGCGTCGCACTGGTCCTTGCAAGGTGCGTACGCTGATGCGCGGCCCTTCATCCGCAGTACACGCCCAATCCCTCTGACTCCGTCATCGGTCAAATCACTTCGCGCTCGCAAGAAGGCTACGTCCTCTCTATTTCCTCTGCACATTCCGCCACCTTACCAGCTCTTTCTTTCGAGGGCGCGACCAAACGAAATCGTCCCAATCTCAACGTCGGAACGTTGGTCTATGCAAAGATCCTGCCTAACAACAATAGTAGGGAATCTGAACCGGAATTGACCTGCGTGAATCCGATGACTGGGAAGGCAGAGGGCTTTGGAGAGTTGAAAGTGGCGGATAAGGAGGTGGAGGAGCAGGATGAGAGGAAGAGGTCCACTACGATGAACAAGGAGAAGAATGTCGCGATGTGCTGGGATATCAGCTTGGCTCTTGCGAGAGCGTGAGTCCGCCTTCTTGCCGCACATATGCATTGTGTCTGGCACGACGAGACAGGTTTCACGCATGCTGACACCTACTCTCGACCCGGTCGCGCGATGTCCTGCAGGCTCTTGACACCACAACATACGCTCCTTCCAAATTTGGCTTCGCATTTTCCGTTCGAAGCAGCGACAGGGCACAATGGCAAGATCTGGGTTCAAGCTGGATGCGTCGAGCACTTGATCGCATTTGGAAAGGTTTTGCAAAAGGCCGACGTGAGGAGGAATAGGTGGTCTGAGAATCACTCTCATTCACGCAGCAACGATGCGATAGTGAAGAGGGAGCAACATTCTGAGGATGTAGCCGCCTTGAGAGGAGAGTTGGACAAGGCAGTCATAAGGGAGATTGTGGCGGACCTTGTGTAATTCGAATGGGATCGGTGCCAACTAGACAAGGTGGAAGCGTGTGAGTTCTTCGTGAGCAGTCCGAAGCAAGTTGTGAGCCAGGGCGGATACCCGATGGGTTGTCGGCCCCCAAGTATTGTCCAGGAAATCCAGCACTGCATCAGAGCTTCACTCCAGTTCATGGTCAAGATTCGAGGAGTCGCTCGGCGCATCCGAGCGTGATTTGAGCATATCGATCAGCACCATACAAGTCAACCTCTGAATGAGAATCAAGAATAATGATCACTGACTCTTGTATTCAAGAAGAGTCGAGATAGTCATACGTTCCAGATTCTAGGTTTGGACCTGAATTGAATCACGATCACAATCACAATCACGAATCTGAATGTGAATGAAGAATCAAGAATAATCACTTTTCAAGTTTCTAGCTTGGTCAAGAAGTGGGTTGAGCGAAACGGTGTGTCACGTGATAAGTGGAGAATTGTCTGGCGCACGGATGTCTGCCTGGCCGCACACGCGCACCGCGTCAGCGCAACGCACGAGCGCTGGTCGTACATCGATTTACACATGCCCTTTGACTCGCGAGTGAGGTCGATCCTCGTCTACCATCACCATACTTGTGTACTGTGCCATCATCTCAAGATACACGACAGCGCCATTCTTTGTCCTCAAATTTGGACGAGCGTGTCTGTGCTTTCCAGCCTAGATTGCGCGCCCTTTAGGTGATCAAGACGACTACACAGCTGCCCTTGACGAGGTTCGACCTCGAGGTCGATTGCAAAGGGGACATATCCAATTCCTCTTGACCCTCTACGGTCTCTCAGCTGTCCGACCCCTCGAACGTACGAGCGCACCCCACCTGAACAGGTCGACTCTCGCTTCGTCGCGTTATTGTTCCATCGCCACTTTGACGACTCAAGATGGACTTTCGATCAATGATGCAGAATTTGGGTGGAGCAGGAGGGGGAGGAGCAGGCGGAGGTGGGGGATTACCAGGCGACACACCACAGAATGACAATGCGGAGAAGATCTACATTTCATCTTTGGCTCTCCTCAAGATGCTGAAGCACGGACGAGCAGGCGTTCCGATGGAAGTGATGGGGTTGATGCTGGGAGAGTTCATCGATGACTATACGGTCACTGTGATCGATGTCTTTGCTATGCCTCAAAGCGGAACAGGAGTCAGCGTGGAAGCCGTCGATCCAGTGTTTCAAACCAAAATGCTGGACATGCTCAAACAGACCGGAAGACCGGAAATGGTCGTGGGTTGGTACCACTCCCATCCCGGTTTCGGATGCTGGCTATCAAGCGTGGATATCAACACTCAACAATCGTTCGAGCAGCTGAATCAGAGAGCTGTTGCGGTCGTAGTGGATCCCATTCAGAGTGTACCTGGGAAGGTGGTGATCGACGCTTTCAGGCTCATCAACCCTTCCACTGTCATGCTTGGACAAGAACCTCGACAAACCACTTCAAATGTCGGACATTTGAACAAACCTAGCATCCAGAGTCTTATCCACGGCCTGAACAGGCACTACTACTCCATCGCAATCGGTTACAGAAAGACAGAACTGGAACAGAGCATGCTGGGAAATCTCCATAAGCGGGGATGGATGGAAGGCCTGAGGTTGAGGGATTGGGGGGAGCACAAGGAGAACAACGAGAAGGCCATTGAAGTGAGTCCTACGCGACATTCGTGTGGAGGCATCCCCCATGTACACCTGCTGACCTCTGCTCGTCCCTCTCATGTGCGTGCCTTGCAATTTGACCCTCTCAAAAGCGCATGTTGGCACTATCCGAAGCGTACAACAAGTCGGTACAGGAAGAGAGCACATTGTCAGCCGAGCAACTCAAGACTAGACACGTGGGCAAACAAGGTGAATTTGGTCCTCGGCCTTTCGCACGATCTGCCGCATTTGTCGCTTCTTTACCGCGGCTTGCTGACATCTCTCGATCCGCTTTGTAGATCCAAAGAGACACTTGGAGGATGCGGTGGAGCAGGCTATGGGAGACTCGATTTTGCAGAGCTTGAACGCTATGCTTCTTGCCGAGCTTTGAGCGGGATCCCCACGTCGGTATGGACGGTCCGACTGTAAATAAGGGGGTTGAATGGAGAGCGTGAGCGAATCACCATGTTGTTCAACTCGTCCACCTTGCCTGGAGTGGGTCGAGACTGGGCGTGCGATGAGGCGGCGATTGCAGGAGAAGATTTGTGCTCGACTTTGTGATGGGTTTGGCTGGATTACGTGCGCCAGTGTGCTGCCTCTTGCGAAAGATCACGGAGTGGACAACAAGGACTGAATGACACTACCCAGCAGTCGTGCGTCTGCGATCCGGAGAATGCAGTGGAAGCGCTTCGAGTTCCGAACCGGCTCTCAACAAATCATGGGTGCAAGCCCCGCACAGCCCGAGTAGCCACCGTGCAGACTCCCCATGGTGGTTAGGCTGAAGCGTCTGAACCACGTGAGCAGCGCTTTGTGGGAAACCCACCTAAGGACCTTTGTTACTCTATGGGCCATCAGCGACGTCGCTCCAAGTGCAAGATCTCGAACCTCTTCCTCAAATGGCAAAACAGCAACCTTTGCTATTTATGCCGCCCCAGTGAAGTTGCTCGGGGTGCAGGCTTGCAAGTGAGCTGTGAGAACAGCAATCCCAGGAAGCTTTTTTTGGGTGCCTGCGTGGCCCCGCAGCAATGTTGCTCCTAATGCACAGTTTCAAGCGCTTTGTGAGAAATTTTGAAAAAAGACGCTTTGTTTTGTGTACCTCGTAACAACGGTCTGCTCATGAGACCAAAACGCCACGCTAAACAGCCATCTCTCTTTCTCAAACACGCAAAAAGGCAAAGCATGGATTTCCTGGAAAAGCAAAGGATTCATCTCAATCGGTAGATGCAGCTCAAATACCGATTCAAGTGCGAATCCAACGTGACCATTCTGAAGTTGAGCGGGAAGCAGGTTGCGAGCACGCTTTGTGGCTCTTCCGTTTTTGAAAACGGTGTGTTGCTGCTAGCGTCCCGCTCTACATTTTGCCCCTGTTGACGCCAGACTGCGCACCATCGTGCAAAGGTGCGCCGGCAATATGCGCTTCGCCTCTTGCCCAGCTGGCAATCAGCACATGCGCTATAGCGGTCGGCCCCGGTATCCTATTTCGAAGATGAAAAGCAAAAAAGTCAAAATGGACGCTCGCTAGGTTTTCCGGTTGGCGCAAACATCTTACAGATCACCCTTGCCCTCCAACACTTTCGGGGCATCGACTCACTTGAAAGCAGCTCTGGGAACACGTCCAGCGCTCCTGCTCCTACTTCTACTCGTAACATTAGCCACGCTGCCACTGTCCTTCTTGTCAAATTCTTCTTTTCCCGATAGTCTCCTACCTCTAGCATTCGCGTCGCCTTTCAATCCCAACCTTTCTCTTTCCTTTCTGATCTGCTCCTCCTTCTTGCCCGCATCTTCATCCACAGCTGCCAATTCGTGTCTTTTCAAAGTCCAGCCTGCTGATGCTTCCAGTGCGGGCAAGACCTCTTCTCGAGAGAAGAAGCGCGCATCTTCTAGTTCCGCATCGAGATCCAGACGGATCGTCGTGGTGGAAGCCACGCCAAGACAACCGATCATGAGGTTCGCTGGAAATGGCCAAGGTTGCGAGCTAGGTATCACGCGTGTCCGATTCAGCCCTTCAAGCTCTGCTTGGGGGAAATGCGCATGTACTCTTCGCCCACCACTCACGAATGATACGTTACGCTCTTCACCTCCACTCCCGACTCTTCCAACACTTCCCTCTTGACAGCTTCTTCCACGCTCTCGCCCGGCTCCAAGAAGCCAGCCAAGCAAGACCAGAATCCTTTTGGCCATCTCTTTTGTCTTCCCAACAGTATGGAATTGCCATCGGGGGAGACGATGCCCATGATAACTGTCGGATCTGTTCGGGGGTAGGAAAAGTTGGACAGCGTACCACTAGCTGGACAAGGAGGTTTGCCGTCCAGTAGAACTTCTCCGGAATCAGAAGAGGCGCTGTTGCTCGCGCTAGAGGTTCCCAGGAGAGATCGTACAAGATGAGTATTTGACTGAGAGGCGCCAGAGCTGAGCTCTTCGAGTACAGGCAATAGACCCGAAGAACAGCATCGCTTCCAACCTCCCCACAAAGAGTATTGTCGACGGGAGCAAGCAGGGCAATACTGCGATGGTCAAAGGAACCGTCAATGCTTGGACATTAGACGAGGCGCTCATGCGCGCTGCTAGCTATGTACCGCTACACTACCACCAAGCACTCACATTCATGCGCTCGTTCCAGTCTACTAGACTCCTTGCTTCTGCAATCATCGCAGCATCTCCAGCCGGCCAGCTTCCAGCTTGAGCCAATGCTCTGGTATCCACGAAGTCGTACCCTGCAAGCACGACCAACGAGAGGGGGAGTGACCCTTGCGTCAGCAGCTAAGTAGGACCTCGCTCCGCATCGACGATGTCTCGACTGACCTTCCTTCAAGAGCTCTTCTTGAAGTCTTTCAAGACCCTGCGCGTCCTTTGTGTCTTGCTCTGTTGTTTGAGCGCCTCGAGGAGATCTATGAGTGAGACTAAGGGCAAAGTACGGTACGCCTTTGATCTCATTCGTCTGATCTTGACCCTGTTGGGTCATCGAATCTCCATCCTGCAAGATGCCCAAAAAGACAATGTCGAGCCCAGGTGGCACGAACGAGTCCGTAGCTCTCTTCCAATCCTTTTCCGACACTTTTTCCTGCTCTTCTTGATCTTTGTTGCGGATGTTTGCAGGTCTATGCAATCCGTTGATCTCTGCTCCAAACACGTCTTGCAGTGCTTGTCTTCCAAGAGAAGAGGCGATGCGGGACCATGGAAGCGTTGCCAGATGACCCTCGGATGTGCCCGATCCGTGAACGAGCGGATTTCCATGCTGAAGCACGATGATGCGCGCGCTTGGTCGGGAAGAGTGCAAGGCTTTGTTGAGGAAGGAGGAGGAGGAACGTAGCCAGCTGGCTCGATTCAAGGTATTCCCAGCGTAGAAATTGTTCGTCTCGAAAGAGGGAAAAAGCTGCGAGGATGCTGGTGCTTGGGTCGACATGGTAGCTGCGGGTGGAGAATGAAAGAGCGGTCGTGGACTTGTGCACAAGCGGCGCGACTGCGCAGCGTGAAGGCCAAAGCGATGCTGCGCAAGTGCGAGATGCGTACTTGGCGAGGTACACTTTGTCGAAGAGCGTGAGCGATGGGTCGTAAGCGGAAGTGTAGCGACGGATGAACGACCGGCAAGGGAACGAGCTGGTGCAATCAAAGCCTGAGCTCTGCTGCAGAGCATATATGCAGAAACTTTTGCTGCTAGAAACGACTCTATGCGCAGTCTTGAGAGTCTATGGATCAAGGCTGTAGCAAATGCAAGTCACGAGTGGAGCGATCGGTAATACGGTGAGTGGAGTCACGACAAAGAGAAAGAGAAATTCTTGATTAATCGTGATCGTGATGCTGGCTGCCGCGCGTACTGTATATACCGGCTATCAATAAGTTGGCTGTCGTCCGACTCCTCCCCATCAAGTCAACACGTATAGTCACGAGTTGATTGCCGCCGCGCCTGAGCAGCATGCAGCAACTGCCAATCTTGAATCACCAATCACCATCACGAATGACGACGAATGCTGTGAATCCGCATCATCCGCACACCCTCGTGACTTGATCGCCATCAGCTGCTAGCCCAATCTAGAATCTGCAGAAGTGGAGGTCTGCCCGGCTCACACGCACCGCATGCTGGTGGCCGACGTGCCCGCCATAATCGTGAATCGTGGATATGCTGGGTGCGCGATTTGGCAACCAGTGGCCGCGGGCCGCGGGGCGGCTCTGCTCTTGCATTCAAATTCGTAATTTCACTTTTGACTGGTCATGAACCAGCGATACACGTGGCGCAGGGCGACGCAGGGACTCACATTCACGTGATGAACCGAAGATTTAGCACCGCCTTTCTGACATGCACCAGTCAAGAGTCAAAGTGCTGTACAGACACACAACAAGTGACTGGCGAGCAGACCCACGATTCATTCGCATCCAGCATTCACGTTTCACGTTTCACGATCCTGCTTATGAATTTGTGATTGCGCAGTGTGAATCTCGCGACACAACATCAACAAGCTTGAGCATCGATTCGAGCAATCCCTGCATATCATCGTCCGCCATTTGGAGCATCATGGTTGGCAACAAGCGCAAGCGCATCCCACTGCCGAGCGGATCTTCCCACTCGCTCGGTCTGGGCAAAAAATGGAAAATGAGCGCCTTGCCAAGCGAAGCACTTTCAGGTCAAGGCATGACCGACTCCGATTTCTTCGAGAGCCTCTACGCTTCCTCTCATCCTTCCCTCGTTCCCTCCAAGAAGCTCAAACACCTCAAAAAGCGAGGCAACGGTGAGCTTGAAGCGGACCCAGTGGAGGATTTGGGAGCGGATGTGGACGTGGGGGAGGATTGGATGGGATTGGCAGAAATGGAAGGTGTGCAGGTCATCAGGGAGGGAAACACTGTCAGGCTCGTACCTGCTCAGTCAAAGGCGCACACTTCAACCGCTCCGCACGACGCCCAGAAAGGGACAAGCAAAAGTGAGGCGGGCCCAGAGGGCGATGCAAACGCGGCCGCGCAAGCACTTGATGCGCTCCAAGAGCATCAAGGCGATCTGGATGATCCGACTGCGGTGAGGAATCCACCCGAGACCGATAGCAGGGCCAAAGTGAGGAAGATGAAAAAGAAGCAGGCAAATAAACAAAAAGAGAAAATCTCGACGCGCAAGGATGTCGAGGCTGACGAGAGCGATGTGGAGAGAGCAGATGAGCAGGAAGAAGAGCCAGCATATAGTGCGGACTTCAAATTACTTCCGGTCGATGCCGAGGCGGATAGTGACGGGAGGGTGAGCGCAGAAGAAGCAAAAGTGGATGGTGAGTGAACCGCGTTTGGTCATCTTCATCAGGCGTGTATGCGCTGCATCATCGAGCGCGAGCTCATTCTCCCATAGGTCCATCCTCACCAACAGCAGCGGTGCTTCGGCACTGGTCGACCTTGCCCCTGCATCCCAAGCTCGCAATGGGCCTGCATACACTCAAATTTTTATCCCCGACCGCCATCCAGAAGGAAACGCTAGAAATCTCGCTCCGAGAGTCTCAGCTTCGAGACGTCATCGGTATCGCGCAGACGGGGTCGGGCAAGACGCTCGCATATGCTCTGCCCGTTTTGCAGTGGGTCTTGAAGGTGCGAGAAGACGAAAGCGCTCGGAAGCAGGTAGAGGGCAAAGAGGCGGACTCGATTGAAGAGGGAGACGTCAAAGGGTTGGCTGCGCTCATCATGTGTCCCACACGAGAGCTTGCGCTTCAAGTCTCTGCGCATATCAGAGCTCTCGTAAGCGCTTGTGGTGTAGCCGCGTGCGCGACGAAGAAGCCACTCCCTTTTGCCTCTCTAGCTACTCTCACTGGAGGCATGTCCGAGGAAAAACAACGAAGACTGCTTAATGTTGGAGAGAATGGCGCGGATATAGTGGTGGCTACGCCTGGACGTCTTTGGGATATGTGCTCCAACGACGATGAATTGACGATGAGGATAAAGAAGACAAAATTTTTGGTTGTGGACGAGGCGGATAGGATGATAGAAGCGGGTCATTTCAGAGAGATGGAGCATATCCTCGGGTTGGTCAGGCGTCCGAATGTGGATCATGACGAAGCGAGCGATACAAGATCGGATAGCAGAGAAGATATGCAGACTTTCATCTTCAGCGCCACTCTCTCTAAGGAGCTGCAACGCAATTTATCCAGAAAACATAAAGCGGGCAAGGCAAGGAGAAGACAAGAAGCCTCGAGCACAATGGAAGATTTGTTGAGCCTAATCGATTTTAGGGATGAAGACCCTCACATCGTGGACCTCTCATCTTCTCGAAGAATAGCGAAAGAGATTCGAGAAGCCAAGGTGGAGTGCTTGGGAGCGGAAAAGGACCTATACCTGTACTACTTCCTGTGCAGGTATCCTGGACGCTGCATAGTGTTCTTGAACTCGATCGACGGAATAAGGAGGCTGAAACCTCTGCTGGCCAATCTAGGGCTCGATCCTCAAGTTCTGCACTCACAACTGCAGCAGAAGCAGAGATTGAAAGCGTTGGACAGGTTCAAGGGTACTTCTGGCTCTTCAGGCCTATCGGCCAACACTTCGGTGCTCCTCGCCACGGATGTGGCTGCTAGAGGTCTGGACGTACCTGATGTGGATCACGTGGTGCACTACCAGCTTCCCAGAAGCGTCGATGCCTTTGTGCATAGAAGCGGAAGAACGGGAAGGGCGGGAAAGGAAGGCGTCAGCATTGTGCTGGTCGAACCGAAGGAGAAACGACTGTGGAAAGACCTGTGCAGGGGTCTCGGAAGAGGTGAGTGTAGCCAAAATTCAAAAAGTGGAAAATCCGCAGTGCGACCCGCTCACCTGCCCGTTGGCTTTTACATTGGGACACTCATCTTGCAGCGGAGGATCTCTGCATGCTACCCATCGAGTACTCCTTCTTGCCCATGCTCAAAGACAGACTAGCTCTCTCGCGCCAAATCGACAACATGGAACATAAGGTTCAGAAGCTCTCCCACGAAGAATCTTGGGTATCTGCCCTGGCAAAGGAAGCTGATCTGGACACGGAGGAAGAGATGCGAGATCCAGATGCGGATCATTCTACAAATTCCAAGTTGTCCAATTTAAAGGTTCAAGAGAAAAAGAGAAATGTGACGAGATTGAAAGAGGAGCTCCAGGCGCTTCTGCAAAGACCTATGGTCGTTCGGGGAGCTAGTCACAAGTACATCACCGCTGGATCTAAGAGTGCTGAATTGTTGCATAATTTGCTGGAGCAGGACGACGAAAGTGAGTCGAGGCGCATCTTGCGTCGTGATTCCTTTACGCCGCGCCTCTTTGAGACTGAACTGATCCCATCGTTCTGCAGCTCACGAACATCCCAACAAAGCAGTCACGCAAATGTTGGGCGTGCAGCGCAATGCGGCGAAAGATGAGCTGCGTCTCAGCGAGCTCAAACAGAAGAACGGCGAATCGGGGCAAAGCGCCATGGAGGCGTCTGATCAGGCCGACGACGATGCTGAGGAGCAGGAAGAGATGCAATCCGAACAGACGGTCACCTCGAAGGATCGCAAACGCAAGCGAGTGGCCAAACAGGGGGCGTCGAAATCAGCTCAGAATATTTGGGGAAGACCCGTATCAAAGTCCAAAGTCAAGAGTCGTCGGGCTTGACTCGCACGCACGCCTGTCCAACGTTGAAATGACGTTCGTGGAGGAAAGTCGTCATGCAAGCCAGGTGTGCGAGCCAAGTGTACAAATACATGTGAATACAGTGCAGAAAGCAGAACATCGTCGCGAAAGGCAAATGGTGCGCAATGGAAGGAGCTGCTGAGGAGCAAATGGCGGAAATGAGGGTCGCCGCGAATCAGAAGTAGGTGTCGGCTCGTCCAACTACTGCCTGACCGCCTCTCCTCTTCTTCTCTTGCGCCCACCGCTCAAACCATCTCTTCATCTTGGCTCGAGAAGTCGGATTGCCCACGTTCACTGTGGGGATGATGCGATCATAATCGATGGATAGCGCGAACGCAGTCAACTCGAACTGAGGGATGGAGCATGCGTTGCGTTGAGAAATTGTTCGGTCAGTCGCGGTCGCTACGGACCATTCCGACTCGATCAGTCGCCGCACTCACGAAACTGCTGTGCTCGCTGTAGGGCACGCCGTAGATGGCGTACTGCCTGCTAGAATCGCGAGTCGGTTGAAGGTCCCTAGCAGAAAAGCCTTTGCTCTGATTGTACTCGATCAGCCTTCGGAGGTTCGGGGCCGTAGTGTCCAGACCAGCTGGCGGCTTGTATGTCCATCCGGTAGGTCTGAATGCGACGGCCCTGTCAAAGTCTCCGCCCATCTTTCTCAGACTGGCGACTAGCGCGCGAAGGGCTTCGCCATTGACCGCGCTGAGCCCATGCACGTGCACACTCGCCGCTAGAGGATCTCGTGTCAATCGGGCATGCAGCTCTGGCTCGTCCACTTGAGCATACACTGCATATTTTCGCGGATCCGAGCAGTACACCTTGGATCGCAAAGCTCGAGCTGCCGCCAACACGATCTTCTCCTTGCCGATGGTGTATGTTCCACACACTACCAGCAAACGACCCGTCTTGGAGGACTCGGCGAGGCGGGTCTTGAGCAGTGCTTCGGAAGCAGCGTAGTTCGTCATCGTCCCTTCTTGCTTCGAGGCTGCACCGAGCACTGTAAAGGCATCTTGTGCAGGCTTTGGAACAGAGTCAAGGCCGCTGTCTGTAGCATCTTCCTGCTTGATGAAAGCATTGCTCGTGCCTCGCTCCATCAAAGGCGGTCTTGCCACTTCCCCTTCAAGCGGCTCTTGCTTGATGCTCAGCTGCATTTGCAAGGTGTCCTCTGAGACCTCCTCGTCTGGCGTCTGGCTCGCCTGCGCATCCATTTCCTGCAGGGCGTTGACTTCGTCCATGAAACCTCCATCGATGAGCTCATCGAGACCTCCGTGCGCCGCTGCCCAAAGCTCCGCCTCTGCTTCCTCGGCCGCAGTGGCAGTGTCCATTGAGGTTGCGTCCGGCAAGGCACTTCTTGCTGCGCTTTGCGCCCCTTCGACCTTGGGATCATCCAATGGTGATCGCCTACCAAGCCAACTGCCCATGGCACTTCGAGCGCTAGCCTCCTCCTTCAATGCCACCTTTTGCTTTTCTTCCTTGAGCAGAGCAGTCGCACTTTTATAGGGCCTACTCCAATCTTCCTCCTGCTTCGTCAGATCGACATCGGGTCCTTGTGCTTGGTTGGGAGCGAGATTGGCGACTAGTTGTCCGCACGCGTCGATTACGAGAGGTTGGGGAGGGAAGCAGTAGCGTGCATTGCAGTATGTCGTATCGAGGTAGATAATATCCAATCGATGTCTCCGGATTGTCGGATGGCGAACGTGCTCCGGGCAAGCACGAAAGTCTCCACAATGCAGGTACGTCGAGAGTCTGTTCTTCCTGAGTGGAGGGTGATGTCCTCCGGGTGGTGGGGGCAGGATGTGCGCTGTCTGAGGGCCCCGGAAATGGAATAGACACGATCCCGGGCAGTGATTGGCACGGATAGGCGTCACGATCACGCCACCGCTGTTCGGTACCTCGTATGGTTCGTCGAATGGCAAGGCCACCACGTACTGGGCCGCGACTTTCAGCGAAGACTGCACGAGCGAGGCAGTCTCGGCGCTGCAGTAAATGGGACCATGCGTCCAGGAATTGCTGCAGAAAACAGCAAGGCAAAGTCAATTTTGCCTGCATATAGCACCCTCAATCTGACCGTACTTACCTGAGACCGACGTAATGATCGCTGTGAAAGTGGCTCAGGAACCATCCCTTGCAGCCCTCAATGTTTCCAAATCTAAAGCCATCTACGGACAAGGGCATGCCTTCGAGCACCTTGTAGAAAGGAGCTTTGCGCAAAGCCTTCTTCATCTTTGCTGGTCCAGAATGATTGTCTGCCTCGACAACATCAGCTTGCGCCCACAAGAGCGCATCCGAGCTGGGTCGCATGAGATGTGAGAATGCGTTGGAGGTGCTCGCTTCACCGTTCCCTTCTTTATCCTTGCGAGCACTCGATACGTACGAGCTCAAGCTCGACTGGGCGAATGAAGTTGCACTTTGCCCATCCGTCGAAATCCCACCCGCCTTGTCTGGGCCTGCTACCACGCCCACAGGACCATCGACCGGATCGTCGGCGCTCTCGATGACTTCTAATTCCTGTTCCTCCTCAAGAAGCCGTTTGCTACCTCCCGCAAGCTCGTCGAGCTTTGCCAGTAATGTGCTTGGAGCATCACTGGCTGGTGCCGAAGCCGCAGGAGGAGAGGGTGGAGTATGGGTGGCTGCGTCGCCCGAGTCGATGGGCACTCGTGGCCTTGATGGCTGTGTAGGGAGATCCCCATCCGCATCGGAAGTCACACGATCACTCGAGGCGCCGGCAGCTGCTGGGCGATGCGGAGCGCTGTCAATGACACTGTTGGCAAGACTTGCCGCGATCGCCGCAGCTAAGTCTCTTTCCTCGGCCGCTCTAAGCTCCTTGGCGCTTGCGAGCGGTGTTCTTATTGAAGCTGAGCCCTCGCTCCGTGCGATCTTTGTGGATGACTCGTCGAAGGGGCTTGTACACTTGAAATCAGTGGCGCTGCTCGATCTTGATACGGACCTCGAAGTCGATCCGGGCGATGATGGTTTCACACTGCTGCTCGGCGTGAAGAAGGACCTGACAGAGGGCTGCGGAACGCCACCTGGCGACTTTCGCTTGGTCGCTGGCATGCTGCGTGGTGCTACTTGAAAAGGGATTGGTCGGTGTGTAGCTGGTCCAATCCCTCGAAGGGCAAGGTTGGAGACGACTGTTCTATGCCACCATGTACTGGGAAGATGGGTTCGCGATGGCGACATCAAAGCCAGGATGCTTACGGTACGACTTCACGCATGTTTGCAACCTTGGCATGAAGGGGAGTGCGCCAGAAACAAGCGCGTCACGTGATCAATGCTGGCATGATTTTCGATTCAAGTGCAAGGCCACACGATGCGGGTCAAGACGCTTCAACAAGACTCTCTTGCAGCCACTTCTTCGTTACAGCTGGCTGGCTCATGTCTTCACAATGAATGCCACATCCATCGTATGCAAGATGAGGCCTCGCAGGTTTGAGTTACAAGTATTGGCGAGTCAGAAGTCAGGGCTAGTGAAAGGCACTTAGCTTGAACTCACACCCTGCTCGGAGCTTGGGCATGTCACACGTTGCATGGTGTGCAGGCTTTGCGTTGTGCTGCGCTGGGCGCGGCTTGCTCCACGTCTGCTGTGAACTGTCAAGCCAGCGACTATGAACATGCTTGTTGGGATGATGGATCTATTATACAGAGTCAATTGTGTGTGAGTACCTTGAGCTTGAAAGCCCAAGGGCATGCTCACTGCGCCAGGTGAGGATTTCCTGATCCACTCACTCGCAAGTGATGTCAGCAGAGGGTTTTCGGGACTGGAGCGCATCTGCGCTCCGGCTCGCGACGTGGAGCACTCCCATCGCGTTTCCAAGATGATCACACTCGTGAGATGCTTGATTCGCATTCCAACCTCGACTTGGTCCCGTGACCGGCTCTTGCAACGCACGCAGAGTAATGTGAGTCGTGAAAAGGATGAGCCGAGAGCGCGGTCAAAAATTGCTACGGGTGAGTGTGAGTTATTACTGGCTCGTCACTCGGCCATGGTGAAGAGTCGCGAGTGCCGACCCAGCACGACCGCGAGGGCTCCATTCTTACTTCACGTTCGTGATTGGTTGATCATGTGACCAATCACGTGAATGTCTACATGTGAATGAAACCTTGAATGGCTACGCCTCACGAGCAATCAAGAATCCGTATCAAAAAGAATGCGCGAAATACAATTTTGGATTCAAGCAATTTGAGTCACATTTTTGAGTCGTGAGCAGCGAGTGTGACTTTAACTCCATCGTGACTCTCCGCAATGAAAGTCGTGATCGAGTCTTCCATGAGGGTGAGTGGGGCCAGAAGTCGGCATGGTGAGATGAGTTGAGCGTCCATGAGCAGCCCTTTACGGTCACGAGTCACAACAATCGTGAGTCTCACTAGTCACTTTTGACTAGTACCAGTAGGCAAGAGGTGGCAGGGTGTGGCGCAAGGACATCCGATGGCTGCATGCATCGGGTCGCCATGCAATCACGAATCGTGAAGGCTTGCAGTCAGAGTCAAGAGTCTTGAGTTGCAGGCTGCTTGACCACTCTCGACTCTCGCCGCGTCTGCGCGTTCAGCCGCCGCGTGATCAGCGGCAGCTATGCAGTCAGAGTCTGAGTCGTGAGTCTTGAGTACCGGTACGGGTATACGTGGTACAGCCATGCCTTCGTGTATGACGTTGTAGGGCGGGCGCGCGAAGCACGATCTCTGTTCCTGCGTAGCGTCGGCGATGCCCATCCGCGCAACGGGTCTGATGAGTCGTAAATACGAAAGTCGCCTCTTCTTCTGCTCACAAATCCCAGAAGAACGTGTCCATCTCGGTCTGCTTCGACATCGCTCTTCGCCCACCCTCATCATCGCTTGATCATCGCTTCGTCAGGTCAAAATCAGCATCGCAATTCCTCTTCGTCGAGGCTCTCACGCTTCGCGGACTGACTGCCGGTTCCTGCAAAGCTTCTTGACGAGGGAGCGGGCCGTCTCCAAATCACGGTTCTCGCGCACGGCCTGCGGTCTCTCGAGAACTGGCTGGTGCACCACCTTCACCGCGATGCCGCCTATTCGCACCAAATTAGAAGTCGACGATCAGTCTCCGCCTGGTTCCAGCGCCTTGGGGGGACCTGCTCAGGGAGAAATCAAGCTACAGAGAGCCTGCGTTGCGTGCAGAAGGTCCAAGGTGAGTATCTCCTCTCATCTGAAAGGTCACATTGTGCCTGCCAACGCGCTACTGGCGCACGCAGAGGCTCGTCAAGCTCACCGCAGCATCTCCTCCCTCATCTACCAATCCCTGCTCTTACATTTAAGGTCAAATGCATACACACCGGGTCCCCTCCCTGTCGTCGATGCGCCGATACGAATCAGGAATGCAAATTCCGCCTTCGAGCCGATGACGAGACTTGGCGAGAGAGGACAGACGATACGCTTTCGAGATTAGCGAATGCGGTGGACACTCTATTATCGAGAGGGCCAGCGTCAGCCTCCATTGCAGCTCCGTCTGCCGGCGGACAAATGAATGGACACTCGGGCCATTCCGGTTTGCCACCCTTTCCGTCACCTGGTCATTCAGGTACGCTGCGCTCAAGAACTTTCAGCTCGGGCAACCATGGGCCAGGGGCGGTCATGGGACCCCCTACGGGTCCTGGTGCGGTAAGTCAGCGGTTTCTTTCTCGCGCGTATAGCTTGATGGTCGCTGATGATGTGTTCATGGGCCCATCTCGCCTGGGCCACCTACAGCGCTACGGAGCTACGCATGCATCACCGTCATATTCGACGACTGGCTCCTCTCCTAATGCTGGTGGTCCGGGTGCATTTATGACCACGCCTGGTGGATCCTCGATGTCAGATGCATCAGGCCCTGCGGCTGGTCCATCGCGCCTACCCTTTCTTCCCCCTGCAGCACAGACGACGGGTGTGCCAGTCGGTGTGCCGATGGTGCAAGCGCCAGGGTCGGAAGCTGGCATCGGACCTTACATGCTTCCAGCGCTGACGCCAGGGGGAACGGCGCGTAGCCCTATGCCGCTCATCTCTTCAGCAGCAGCCGGCATGTCAGGAGGGGCAGGGTTGTCCATGGGCTTTCGTCGGTTCATACCACCTACAATTGGTCCCGGGCAATGCGCGCCTTCGCCAGCGCTGCTGCATGTTGGCGCAACCGCTGCCCCGATCTTTGTCAATTCTCCTCAGCAAGGTGTCAAATGGATGCATGGTTGCACTTCGGATTATGCCAAGGCAACGCACAATATTGGGAGGGATGACCCTCGGCTGAATGCTATCAGCAGTGAGTTGTGGGTCTCATCACTGCCAAATAGAACTTGGAAACTGCTGATGCTTTAGTCTCTTATTAGTGGGCGTTGTACCCATGGATCGCGCAAGAGCGCTGTATTTGCTGTAAGTAGTTGTGCTGCGCGACTCTGCTCCACACTTGGCGCTCACGCCTATCCGCTCGGCAGATTTGCGGACAAGCTACAACCACATTGTTTCGGCTTTCCGACCTACCCGGCAGACGGCAACATGACGCCTCTCATCATCAGCGTTATCCTCATGTGCTCTAGCCTCCACAATCCCTTGTACCGGGACGAGTACTATCCCAGTAAGTCTTGACGCGTGGCCAAGACGAACGAATGCCCCTTCTTACACCAAACTTCTGCGAATCTGGTTTGCAGAGCTAAAGAATGACTGCCTCGAGACGATCAACCCCAATCAACAAGTGTCTGGCGACATGCCTCTAGACCCCGAGCTCGGTATCGGCGTCGAAGAAATCACTGGCGCATGCATCGCAGCGGCATATCTACCATCAGCGCTCGCGCTTCGAATAGCTTTTGTGACGAGATGGTGGGCGCTCGGATACTTCAAGAATTTCGAAATTGAGCGAAATGTCACGCTAGGAGAATGCCTGACCATTCTACCGCCATTTCGGCAAATCGACCTGGTCGACAAGCTTCGAGTTTGGCTCGCGGCCTATGTCGCAGAGGGACAGCAGTGCTTTATCGCAGATGTGCCCAGTCTAGCCCCAGCTCAGCTCCCTGGTCCATACATCGAGGCGCTGAGAGGCGCGCTCTACGAGCAAGCAGACAAGGGGCCAAAGGCAAGCTCTTCCAACGGAGTTGATGCTGCCAGCACGGTGTCAGCTTCGGTCTCGGATAAGACATGCCCAATGCCAGGTAAGTGTGGCGGCACGTGGCGCGCCGCGAGGGACGAGCGACACTGATCATGGAAGATACACCATCCTAAGATCGGCAACTTCTCGCGCATGCGGGCATCCTTTCCATCCTGTTGGGTGCGCAACAAGCGCAACGAGAAGGCGCAGGGCGGACATCGCCGGGCGAAGTGTCACGCATCGCCAGAACCTGGACCACTTGGTTGGAAGAGATCGAACGCTGGAGGCTGGAGGCTGGAGCTCATGAAGACCTTAGCGCAGCTACAGCATCAGCGATGGATGTTTCGCTGACTTATCATCTGGCCAGGGCGCATGTCGGCTCACTAGCCAACGAACCGGAAGGGGTCATGCACCCTCACGTAGCGCAGCTGGCAGCGCAGGATGGAGGCTTTCAATTGGCTCAATCTAGAGCTGTCAGTTCTGCAAAAGAGTCTGCCGTCTCTGCACTACTCCTGGCATCTGCAAGGAATGGCTTTGCCGATCGTCTCGTGTACCTCCCAACCTTCTATCATTTTGTGAGTGTAGCTGACTCGTTCCTAGACAGATCTCCGAGACTCGTTACGCTAACGTTTGTTGCGCCCTTTACGCTTTTGAAAAGCTGCTTTCGCATGCTGCCGGCTTCTTGCTCTTGCTCGTGCAAAGGAAATGGCGCGTCCTTCTAGCCGGAGAATCCCAGCGCATCCTCGATCTCGTAGAGACGTTCACCAAAACCTACATCTTTGAGATCTCTGCGTACGTGCCTTCGACCGATCCGAACGCGCATGGCAATGCAAGCAACGGAATCGGCGCTGTGCACCCTGCGCTCGCTACCGCGGAAAGCTTGCAAGGCGCTCTGAGACACGTCCTGAGTCAATGTAGACCCGGTCCTGCGTAGGCAAAGACCCACCTGCTGGCAACCCTCGGGACAGCATCGCTGTTGTACTCTACCGACACTCTTCATCCCTGCTACCTGTTCTTCGCATTTTCCCCATTTGTCTTTTGCAATCCCGAGTGTACCAGTTGAGTGTACCAATAGCCATACATGCCCCGCAAAAGTCACAAGGCAGTCCGAAACAATGTTACGATTGCAAGGCGCACTGGATTATCCTCAATGCTGGCTAGTGCATGCTTGATTCAAGATTCACAGTGATTGAACTCACGACTCTTGATGACTTCGGCTCCACGCTTTCACACTCACAACTGTGGTGGGACTGTGCATACTTCGTCCCACCATCACCAGAGGGCCGCCCTTTCTGCACGCTGCTGGACCCCTTCCCCGCACGGGCAGGTTCACGCTCAAGTAGCCGGAGAATTCGCCGCGCGGGTGTCGCTTCAGGAGTCACGCTCACGATTGTTGACTTGACTCACGTAACCCGACTACTTGCCGAAGTGGCCCCATCTTTCCGTTTTCGTCTTTGGACCTTTGGGAAGCTTATACCTATCTGTGCATTGCACTACACGATCTCTCGCGTCGCCTTCGAAACGCAAGATGTGGCCATTCACGAGCTCTAACAGCCTGCTGATCGCATCGCACATTCAAGCTAGAGATGCTTTGATAGCGTCGGCGCAGGACAAGCTCGGTCTGCATCCCTCACCGTCCGAGGCAGCTCTCGAAGCCGAGATCCTGTCCTCAGACATAGAAACAATCACTTCTGGTATTCTTGACAAGAAATGGACCTCTACTCGCGTATTGGAGGCTTACATTCGAAGCTCCATCAGGGCTCAAGAGAGGTGCAGACCTCTTACCGAGATCTACTACGAGCAAGCACTGAAGAGAGCAGCATGGCTGGATGCAGAGTTCCAGAAGACTGGGAAGCTTGTAGGGCCCCTTCATGGTGTACCTCTGTCGGTGAAGGAGCAGTATGCTCTCCGAGGCACACACTTGACGGTCGGCTTCAGCTCCTGGATCAAAAGCGGACCTACCGATCACACCGCGGGCATTGTACGCTTGGGAGAACATCTTGGAGCAATTCCTTTCGTCAAGACCAACGTGCCGCAGACCATGATCGCTATCGACTCTCGTAATCCTTTGTTTGGACAAACTTCCAATCCTTGGAACCCACACAACATTTGTGGCGGCTCTTCTGGAGGAGAAGCGGCGCTGCTCGGTGCCGATGGGAGTGCGGCAGGACTGGGAAGCGATATAGGAGGCTCACTGCGCGTGCCAACCGGTTTCTGTGGCATATATGCGCTCAAGGCGTCTGGGGGACGATACCCGTTGCACGGAGGTCCTGCTATCAATCCTGGCTTCCACGCCATCCATGTAGTCGCCGGACCAATGGCAAGAAGCGCCAAGGACCTTGAAGTGCTACACAGAGCGTACATGGAAGCGCTACATCCATCTGATCTGTCAACGATAGGAGACTTGAGCATCAGGCAGCACCAGAAGAGGTTTGGTGCGGAAGCGATGCCCCATCTGCCTCTGCACGCGAAGTGGCTGGATGACCCGCTCGGAGCAGCCAAGGCAAGGAACGGCGGGAAGGGAAAGTTGAGGATCGGATACTACGTATGCGACGTGCGTTGCTTCGGTCATTGCGTACCCCCCTCCTTTGTGAATGCTGATATCGAGCATGCTACGATCCACAGGGCTTCAACCGAACGTCTCCCGCGTGTATCCGAGGGGTCTTGGAAGCCGTCTCGGCTCTTCAAACAGCCCATGGCAACGATGTGGAGCTCGTGGAGATTCCACACACAGATTTGCAAATCGTAAAAAGCATCAGGATTTTCAATGGCTTGGTTTCCAGTGATGCATTCGCCAACTTCAGGAAGCATATCGGAACGGACAGAACGGACAGCGCTTTGTTCGTCATGTTCCTCGTGGCTAGAGGTGGGTTTGCCATCGCTCCACCACAAACCGTAGCCAAGACTGAGCGCTACATCCATCTATCCGTCCAGTTCCAACCTTTTTGAAGGTGCTGCTGCTGTCCTTGTGAGCAAGCCCCAAATCCAACCCTTGGAAGCGCTAGCTCTAATCCCATTGCTTTTGACTTCGTCAGCGTCCGCTTTTTCTTGAAAGACCCCTCATTCGCTGCTGCAGGTGGAACCGCTGGCCGCAAGACAGCTGGGCAGTACACAAGTACGGTGCGTTTGGGTAGGAGCGCCAAGACTGGGACTCGTTTGCTGATCACAAGCGCCAAAACTCGCGCGATCGGATACAGGAGGGTGAAAAGGATGACTTTATCGAGGCTTGGGAGGAGCGCGTCTGGGAGGGCTACACGCTTGATGGTATCATTGCGTGAGTGCAACAGGAGCAACTGCGCAAGCCGGGGCTTCTATTCATCGCTGCCCTTCTCCAGACCTGTGTTCCCTCTGCCCGCACCAGTGCTGCACGGCACGGACGAGATCAGCATCTGCGCCAGCTCCACATTCCTCTACAACGTGAGTACTAAGGCCAATTCTTGGGCTTCCTAGGGGTCACATCTCACTCGGATCACGACGAACATTGCCTTGACAGGTCCTCGATACCTCGGTAGCTATCGTACCCGTAACAAGGGTCGATGCGAAGGTAGACCGCGCGACGTACAAAGATCCCAGCCCCCTTTGGGGTCCTAAAGCGCACTCGGACATCGCGAGAGCAGCGTTCAAATCCACGAGCGGCGTGTTATCTTGGAGAATTTACTCCGGGAAGAAGGCTTTGTACAACGCAGAGCAGAGCCACGGACTTCCTGTAGCCGTACAAGGTGAGTCGCAGTGTATCGGACGGATTGCACGCGTTGCGCTTGCTGAATCATCATCATCATTTTCGCAAAACAAAGTCATCACGCGCCCGCGCGAAGACGAGAAGGCGTTGGGTCTCATGCGATTGGTGGACAGCGCTCTGCCTCCGATGCATGAGCGGGGCTTTGGTCCTGGAGCCTATACTCGTTGGGCGCAAAAGAAGAACATTTGAGAGAGAGGGGGAGGACAAGTGATTGGAAAGGTCTGCAATTCTGCAGAGCAACGCAATGTGAATCAATCTGCGTGAGGCATCGGTCTGAGCTGTGACATCGACCATCGCGCGCAAAGAGAGAGTCTGTCGGCACCCTACTTCGCCAGTAGCTTGTCAATCTGTGATTGCAAAGACTCGTCATCGTCCAAGGATGCGGGGCTGAATGAGGGCAAGATGCTGGTGGTCAGGCGAGTTGCGGATGAGTCATGAGATTTTGCGATTCTCACCCTTCGACGTTTGCGACCGCCGCCTTTGCCCCACCGGCCGCTGCCTTGATTGATGAAGCGGAGCTCGTAGCTGCTGCCATTGGCGAAGCTTGCATCTTCTGCGCAGTGTCGCCATTCTTTCTCTCCACCGCAGATTCCTTCACCTTGTTGAGCGCGGGAAGCTGTGGCGCGCGTTTGGGAGGATGGATCTGCTCAGGCGCTGGTGCAGCTCGCTCTTTCACAGCCCTTTGGGTCTCTAGATGAGGTTTCGGGGCAGCCTGTGAAGATGCAGTACCATTTTGATCCCACATCCACCCCTCGTCCTTTTTCATCTTCTTTAGATCCTCCTCCTCCTCCATATCGTCGCTGCTGACTACGTCTGGAATCTTCATTCGGATGCCATCCTCGCATCTATCATCCAGCACGACGTCCCAATCGCTCGCAACTTGCTTGCCTGCACCGCGAATGGCGAGACCTGCCGAGATGGAAGAAACGACGGATGGGGTGACGGTCTTTTGTTGTACAGTCGGGCTCGATGGTAGACTCAAGACGGCCCACTTGGAAGAGGCGCTGCCTGGACTCGGCACCGTGTTGGTCGGGCTGGCACTAGGAGAGAGCACTTTGTCTTTGGGCGCGCCATTTGTAGAGCTTGCCTGAGTATCGATGGCACCGATAGCGCTGCCAGACATCTGGGAGCCGCTGGTCTCTTGAGGGGCCATGGTAGCCGCATCTGAATTGGACGCAGCAGTTGCAGCATTAGAAGAAGCGTCAAGCGTCGGTTGAATGAGGGAAGGGAGGCCTGAGAGGACTAAATTGCCAGACTCGGGCAACGCTTCTGCATTGCTGGCGGGAAGTCGAGCGATGGTCCCTGCAGCCATGTCTTTATTCTTCTTGTCAATGGCTTTCAGTTCTTCTCTGTGCAAGCACGATAGCGGCACGTATAAGCTGAGTCCGATCGAAAGAGCGACTACCTGCCTCACAACCTCTTGAAGCAAGAATACTCACTGGAGCCAATTGCGCCTCAAAGGGGCCCGCGTGCGGACCAGCTGGCAAGATGCAACAAAGTAGCGTACAGGTCAGCGCCTGCATAGATAGTCCTCTCGCTGGCCCCTTGCGGACCTACGTGAAAGGAAAAGGTCAATGGATCGAATGAACCTGCAACCGTTCCCTCTGTTGTGATGCGCGCTTCTACATCGCAATGACTGGTGTCCGAGGGAATGCCTGCGTAGGAGCGAGGATCAAAGGAGGGGCTCGATCGAATCGAAAATCCTCTAAAGCTCGACATTTATTCACATCGTTGCAGACTCACTGAGAGTTGGGGTCAGGAAGCTGCAAGATTTGAGCCGTGTCAGCAAAAGCGTCGCCACGACCACAAATACGACATCTGCGATTTGCTCACTCGATGCCAGGTGCTTCATAGTCATCCAAGGTCCAAATCACCGTCACTCGTTTGGAATTCTCGTGCTGTCAGGAAGAAAGACGACCTGGTGCTGAGTGCGCCTATGTGCACGATAGTTGCTACACTGCTGCTCACTCACATACACCTCGATGGTCAGAGAGTCCAGGCCGCTTGACTTGGCAAGCTCTGAGAGTCGCAAGTCGAAGCGCACGCACGTAGCATCGCCAATGTTGACGCGTGGAGATGAGGATGCTGTTCATTGCTCGTGGAAATGGATGCACCTTAGCGACTGCTGTCCTTGATTCTTCTAGCGGGGTGCACAGGGCTGCGGCAGTTCTGCTGTCTACGACGGGAACTCACGAGAGGAGAGATCATCATGTTGACTGGAGACCTTTGCTGAGGATGCGGTGTTCGCCGTTGGCGTCACTGGACTGCGGTTGCGATTGCGAATGGGGAGGATTTCTACCAAGGCCCCTGTAAAGTCCCAGGCCCAGGGAGTTGCATGCTCGACTGTCAGAGCAAGCGAACGGGCAATCGCATCAGATCATGAAGTTGCATCAACTCACATTTGCCTCCAGCAGGTGGACGCTGATCAGATGCATCCGTGTAGTAGGAGGATGCGTCGGATGTTGATCCCTCGTCGAGGTCGTCGACGCTGCCGCCAAAGCGTGCGGAAGCCGTCTTGGGACGGGACAGCATGTCGCAGACGGTGTGGAGAGCAGGGCTGTGACGAAGTTGGCGCCTCGTATGAGCTTCGAGACGTCAGGATAAGCAAGGTGGAAGAAAGCAGCGAGATCGATAGACTCGCTACTCGGTCCTTGCAGTCTCCTCAGTAGGGCGCGACGAGACTTTGTGATCATCAGTCGATGCTTGTATAATCTAGCTGAGTCTCGATCCTTCACCCATCACCGTGACTCTCAGCATCGACACACGACTGTTCGCTTCTGGACGGCAACAAACGTGTCAGCGATGAATCGACAAATGGATCGAGCGCGAGCAGATTGACGCTGTGTCTCGCCCCTGAAATCACTCGACAACTCGCAATTCTGCATTCTGATTCAAGTTGGTGATTCAACATTTTCTCCCAACCGTGACTCTACTCACAGACTGATGTTGCGCAACGACACGTATTCCAATGGGCCTGCACGTATACAGCTTATGTTTGCGATGTAGCGCACCTCACATTCGCCATCTGTTTCTGCGCTGCTGCCGACTTTGTGTGTGTTTTAACTCTGAATGAATATATATAAGATGCTGATGTCGTCCCCGCGCACTTTGACTGTTTTGCTGCAACCGCGGCGAGTCAATCAATCACAAGCAACCGCCCGCTTCTGAGACACGGTGCTAGCATTCGTAGTTCAGACTCACACCTTGTTGTGTCCGTATATATATATATATATATATATGTGCCAGACTACTAAAGGTCTTCGCATCCTCAAACATGGATCGAAGCTGTACGACGTAGCACTTTGAGCTAGCTGAGAGTATGCGTGCTGGTGCTGGGCGTATCGCATTCTTGCTCCTTGATCCTGTGATGAGCGTATCGAGAGTTTGAGTTGCAATCAAGCGTCCATTGCGGGTGACAAGTCTTGGTGGTAGACTCTTGATTGACTTGATGGCGCTCTTCGAAGCCTCGCAGCCTCAGCCGCGCCTGTTCACATGGTGGCAGCTGCTGTACGAGTCGTCGTGAGTCACAGCAGTCGTGAGTCCTTCATCTGGTCACAGCTAATTTGCTTCCTCAAGACCTTGGCGTATTCCCTCAATGACTGCGGAATGCGCGTCTGACCCTCTCTTTCTATATCTGCCATTCACGATTGTTTGTCGCCATGCATGAGCTGGCTTGCTGCTGCAATCATGAAACCTCGTTTTCGTGAAGCAAAGCCAAAAAAGAGTACGACCGCGACCCACAGCGATGCGCGGCTGTCTGCTGCAAGAGACCTTCACTCCAAAATCCATGCAGCATCCAAATCTCGACTCTACCGTTTGCGCTGCGTTTGCGATATCGTATCGTTCGAGTCAAGAGTGACGCCTCCGCAGCATGTCTGCAACTCGTACGTGCTTCATTGCAAGGCGGCTGCACAAATCAAAAGTGTGAGTCAAGTTGTGTGACGAGCATGTGGACCCCTGTTGCTAGTCTCCTTTGTCCTTTCACTTGCGACTCCTATCGTCAGGGAGCACCGCAAAAATTGAATCACAGTCGTGAATGTTGAGGTTCGAGTGCAAGACTCTTGACTCTGCTGCTAGACCTGTTTGACGAGCCGGATGAGCAGCTCGCGTGGCATCATCGAGCTCTGCTACCCAAGAACCTTGGATTATCTTGAATCGCCATCAAGGTGGATGGATGGATGGATCGCGCGCGTGTCGTCAGAAGAACGCGGCATGCTTCGTACGCTTGGCAAGTCACGTGCGCGTGGGTCATGCGTACGTACAGTTGTGAGTCAAAGTCTTGAGTCTTGAGTCATGGGGTCAGCATCATTCGTGACTGTGACTCAAGGATGGCGCATCTGACCTTGGCTTACCTCTCCATCATCACATCAGTCATAGACATTGGCGCATCTGGGGCTGTCATTGCCTGCTGTGCTCTTGCATTTCTCTTGTCCGCTGAGCCAGGTTGCCCTTGCTCCCGCTCTAATATCGGACTCCGCTCCGAGACGGAAGCGAGTCATTGCCTGGAGCAGAGACCTTGACGCGCTGAGATCTCATTGACAGCATGACGTTCGCGGAGCAGATTGGCAGCATCGCCTCTGCGGTTACTGGAGCAGTGTCGGCGCTCGGCTCTGGATCGCCCACCAGCCCAGACAACAGCGATGCAAGGCAACAAGGCCAAGCCCACGCAAAAACAGGGCCGCAGTCAAGCCAGGCCGCTATTGCGAGACCAGAGCAAGGCAAATCCAGCGCACCTTCCCGCAAAGCGCCCAAAGCCAAACCTTCACCACAGGAAATCGAGGCTATCAGAGCAGCTAGGGCAGAGAAGAAAGCCAGGATAGCTGCTGATCCAATCTTGTCGGGCAAGCAAAAATTCGCACCTAGACAATGGCTGCCAGTCGTATCGGACGCTCAGCGCGAGCTTGGCAAGAGGAGCTCTGTTCGGATACTCTCCTGGAACATTCTCGCTCAAGGACTTGTGCGGAGGAAGCTGTTTCCCGGCAGCGACTGCTTGAAGTGGCCAGAACGGATGCCAATACTAGACGCGGAGCTCGATCCAGACAGTCATGCGTGGGATGTCGCGTGCTTTCAGGAGGTGGACAGAATGGAGCATCACTCGGAGACGTTCAGCCGAGCCGGCTTCTCTTGGTCTTACGAGAAGGGCTACGAGTCGAAGCAACATGGGCTGCTGATTGCTTGGCGGTCTAGACTACCCGACCATTCTGCTGGTGAAGGGCAGCCGGAGCCTTCTTCAACGGCGGAGACCAAGTCAAGGACGACCTTCGAAAGCGCTCCGATCGCCAAGAGGATTGTCTATTACGACCAAGTGGAAGCTTGTAAATACTTTCACGGCGCTTCAAGCGATACGTCACCAACCACGAGTACCTCTGGCTCACGGTCTACTCGCAACATCGCACAGATCGTGGCTCTGCGCTTGGCCACAGATGCAAGTGGCGCCAGAGTAACTGGCGAGCCCACATCTGGCTTGATTGTGGCCACGACGCACCTCTTCTGGCATCCTTCACATGCGTACGAACGTGTCAGACAGGCAGGTATATTGCTGCAGGAAGCGTACGCGTTTCGACGAGAACACAAAGAGATTGCAAAGTGGGACATTGTGATTGCTGGTGGTGAGTGAGCATCTTTGAAAGCTGGATGAAACAGCAGCACGTCACTGAAGAGACGTGACTGCGTCCATCTTGGCATGGCAGATTTCAATGACCAGCCGCATAGCGCCACATACCATTTAATGTCCGGACTGCCACCTTCCCGTGAAGCAATAGAGGAAGTCCAAAGGAGTACGGTGGTGCACAGCTCCATTGATGAAGCAAAACGTCGAGACGCAGAAGCGCACGCGATAGCTCAAGGGATCGAGCACGTCGAGCACGCCGGCGCTCGGACTGGGAGCGGCGAGATGGATACCGAAAGTGGGCAAGAGGAGGCTGAAGGAGACGAGGCCAGCGAGGATGGCGGCGAGAACGACGATGAGCAAGAGGATATTGCGGGTCCGGAGGACGCTTCTACGACTATGCTCAAGGGGTGCAGAGCGGCCAGGCAGGAAGATGGCTTGCTTACCCTCGAAGCGCTCGCTAGCCTGTTTGCGTCTCCTGGGCACGAAGCTGCCGGATCGAGCACAGTTCGCAGCGCATATGGGCATGCATTCAACCGCTTAAAGTCGCTCGATGGATCAGAGGCGATGGTTGAAAATTACTTTTCCGTGAGTTCGACGTCAGGCAGATCAGGCACTCGGCGCGCCGAAGCTGACAGCTCATTCCCCCTTGCTGCAGTCTGTCAGCAGAGGTCGCGAACGCTTCGACGACGAGACGTGGTACGAGGGAAAGCGGAATGAACACGCTTCCTTGCCCGCCGGTCATCCAGGTCGCGACGAGCCAATGTGGACGCTGTACAGCAGCATCTTTAGCCTGACCCTAGACTACATCTGGCTCCTGCCTAATCCTCTACGCTCACAGAGCACGGAAGAGAGGAAGGAGGCGGATAGGCAAGATGCATACCCGCACATCACTGCGCTGCTCGCGATGCTCAGGACGAAGGATCTAGCACCCGGCATCCCGCGCAAAGGCGTCTGCGCCAGCGATCATGTAGCTATAGGTGCCGAGATAGAGTTGAGATAGAGGTAGAAAGAACCCGTGCACGAAAGCCGCGCTGCATGCATTTATTGCCAATGCCCATGTGAGGTATTCACAAACCACGCTTGTTGCAGATCGACCTCTCCAAGTTCGGGACGTTTCAGCTCGGCAGGCACACTTCGGTATGTTACAGATTTGACAAGATTTGATCGTGAAGAAGAGTCAGCGTCGAGGAGCATTGCAGAAGACCTATGAGAAGAAGAGCAAGTCTTGCAAGCGTTGTACACGTCGCAATTATAGAAATGTCGCAGCCCGAGTGCGCCTCATGCCTTTGTTTGCCAACATCAAGCCCCTTCCAACTTGAGGTTGAGCGGCAGAGGAGTATCGGTCTGGGTGCTCAATCCTAGCGCTGGATTGGTTTCCGCAGAGAATCTTCTTCCTCCTCTCGAGCTTCTCAACAAGTTCGCCAAGACGCCGCAAGCTTCTTGTAGCAATTCCCAACGGTGAGCAGATGCTATGTTTCGAAAAGAGGAAGTGCTGGCGTGAGCAAAGGTACTGTGGAAGAAGGCGCGCTATTCGAAGGACAGACTCACGAGCTATCTCGTCGTACACTAATTGAAGGATAGCGCTTGTGTCGTACTTGATCGATGAGAGCACCTCCGCCAAGTCTTCAGGGCGATCAGTGGCCATGATCGCGAAGTAGGCTTGGGCCTTCTCACGCGTCGACATTGCTGTGCTTTCGGGCAAGCCCCTGCAAGCATCCAAGCAAGGGAGCAATCGCGCGGAAGTGAGCAGTAATCCGAGCGGTGCTACTACTACCTCGCGCACTCACGCTCGCTCGGGTCCATTCTCCTGTGGCGGTGCCAGAGCCTGTCCGTAAGCCCAGAGGACCAGAGAGCAGAGGTACAAGACCCAAGGATGATGCACGAGCTCGTACGTCGGAGCGGCATCGTTTGACTTTTGCGCGCTCATCTGCGCATGCACACCTTTCAGCTTCCACAGGGGCAAATCTTTCGCTGCGCTTCTCATGGCGTTCTTTGCCGCTTCGCTTTCGGAAATGAGGAAGCTCGTGCTGCCGTCGCCGAGCAGTACAGATGCCAAAAATCGAGCAGAGTGCCAAGTCGCTTGTCTGCCCTCGGAGCAGTTGGCCCAAGAACGCACGTTGTTCCGAGCGGTGGTGAAGGTTGCTCGATCGATGAAACGTCCAAGGACAGAGGGCAGTCCCGCGTAGATTTGAATCTCGATCCAGTCACAGTACAGAGCGATCTTCGACCAGACGGCTAGGCTGCAGCTTTTGCGATATATGACCTGCGTGGAGAGATCCTCTGCTTTTTTGCAGCAAGCAATGTCCAAAGACACCTTCCATAAGTCGAGTGCTCTCACTACTCGCTGCCTCCAATCGGTGTTAGCGTTGCCTAGCAGCGCATTCTGCTTCCAGCGAAGATCATACGCGATGGAGAGCAGGCCGTGCAGAAGGATGTAGTGCGTCCATACATCACCATTAGCAGGGGGCTGGCCGTTCATGGCAGCTTTGATCGCCATGATGAAATGCATCTCAGACTGGGCACCCCTGGCTTCACGAAGAGCGATCCATTCTTGAGCACTTGGGGCTTCAAATTCGTCCTGCGGCGAAGGAAGGTGAAGGTGGATCTGTGGACAAGACATCGCCGGGATATGTCTGAAGAGGAGCGCTCCTCGACTACATCTGGCCGCGTCAGCAATCTGACTGAAGCTTCTATAAAATCTGCCTACTCACGCATCCAACACGAAGCACATGAAGCTGATCCTCTTCTTCATCTCGTCTTTAGACCACATTTGCCACCGCGTCTCAATGTCGAAAGTATCGTAGCGACCATGATGCGATGTGTCGAAGAAACAAGCGTTGCGACGCGCCAGCGTGACTACGAAGCTGCTGAAGAGGTGGCTCGTCTCGTGTTGCGGTCTAGAAGCCATCATCTGCGAGAGAAATGGTGCTCAGACAGACGCTCCGACGTATCCCAGGCCGCGACGGACTGACCTTGCAGAATGCTTGCGTGAGCACCATGCCTTGAAGCATCTGTAGGGTGGCCCTTGCCGGTCTAAAGTCGTCTATCGATACCTGCGCGTGAGGCAGTCTTGAGGTCAGAAAGAAACGTCTTGGTGTGGCGTGACGCGCGGCAAATGAACTCACAAAAGAACCCCAGAGCTTGGCACCCACACGAACGGCAAATTCATGACACCTGCTCTCGCCGAAGTGAGCTCCGATGACGATCAACGGCGCCAGTAATAAAGGATCGGCACGATCCGCGACGAAAGTAGCTTTGTGAATGACTGGCGATTGAGGGTGATACTTTTGGAAGAATAGATGGACATAGTATCGCAGAAAAGCGCAAGAGAAGAGTGGCGAGGTTGGAAGCTCGTAGGACTTTGCAAGGAATTGAAGAAGCTCCGCCCTCTTGTGCTCTGACACGTGCGTGAGAGGCGTGTCGGGGACGGCCTGTGGAGGTGCAGTGTCAGCAGATAGATCATAGGCAGTGCAAGAGATTTGCTCACCGCTTCGATGCTTGCATACCAAGTCAATTCCTCCAGTGAGGGATGTCCGTTGGCCCCATCAAGGCCGTCTTCCGCAGAAGCAATGGGACCCCGCGACAGTGGTGACGAAGCCGCGCCGGCAGCTTGCTGCCCCACATTCAAATGAAGCGTATTGCCTCCGGACGGCGACGCTTGATGGGAGCTTTGAGGGCTAAAATCCAAGTGTCGATCTTCTGGAGTCAAGAGCATTTGCAAGCACATGGCGGGATCGCTGCCGTCCAACAGCCAATTGAAATGTGCAGACAAGTCGGGAGGGGGCGCAGCGAACGGGAAAGCATCAGGCCCGGTGGGACCTTTTGCGTGCATGCCAAGCAGAACATTCTGTGTGGCTGACGGTGAGCCAAAATGTGAGTTGGTTGCGCCGGCTGCCGAGTATGCGTCCTCCGATAGCGGCAGACCGTCTCGCGCCATTGTGGGTGATATGCTACCAGCAGCGGCAGTGGTGGCCCGCCAGGCTTCGATGGAAGCCGGCTCGCCATTGCTGAGGAAAATGGGAGCATCCACATTCCTGGTGGGCGGAGAGGAGGACGTCCACAAAAGAGCGTTGCGGCCATGCATGCCCTGCTGATCTGACATCAAAGGGCTCTGGGAAGAGTGCTGGGCCGGGGTGTGAAGCGGCTCGAGTGTCGACTGAGGCCGGCCGTAGTATCGTTCCCGCATCGGGCCTTCGACGTCTTGATTACGTCTTGGTCGCTTAAACATGTCTTCGGACTGAGCGTCGTGATCAAACCCAGTCGAGTCCGTCTTTGTTTTTTTTGGAGCTTTCGTGTGATTGCTCCATCGCCCCAGGTTCTTGCCTCGGAGCGCATGTCTCTCGAGATGCCGTGTCAGTAGATCAGGACGAACGAAGCTGCAGTTCGCGAGTCACACAAGAAGCAAATCGCGTGAGAAGTCAAGCTCGGCATTTTGGAATGGAAAACGTGGCAGCTCACGTTCTTTCGCATTGATCGCAGCGCAAGACGGTACTTGCACCTGCCTCGTGGTTCAATTGGTGCCTCAACAGATGGTCAGGCCGTGCGTAGGACTGCTCGAGGAGAGGTCAGTTCAGCAAGTACTGATTGAGGAGTCAAGAAAGCTGCTCACCTTTGTACAACCCGGCTGGTCGCAGACGTGGCGCTGCGGGTGCTGCGAGCTGCTGCTTGGCATTCTTTCGCCTCGATTAGCCTTGTGAATCGAGATGGAGCACAGCATACACACAGCGAGTCGTGAGTGAATGTGGAAGCGTGATGAGATGCTCGCGAGAGAGCGGTGCGCGGTACGTGCGACACTCACAACTTCTGCTTCTGAACCCCCTCTTCCTTATCAAGCCAAGCCGAGGTCCTGTTTGATAAGTGGCTGCTGCTGAGCGTGCATGAGAAGATTTCGCTTGCCTCCACGCGTTCGGACCCTGAAAGCTAGAAGCTCGAGCAGTCGCGGCGGCGGATAGTGCGCGCGACTTTGGTCTTGTGCCCTTGAGCGATCACGAAGTCTGGGTGCTCTCTTTGATAACGTTATGATGGGTGAGGGTGAAAGGTGGATGGAACCTTTTCGGCGGCGAGTCTGACTTGAGCGTGAAATCGCATACATACAGTATGGTCGAACCTGGATGCATTTATAATTGACTACTCACATTTTCAAGATCAGGTGACTGATCAGCAGCACACAGTCTGCAGCCCCCGTGGCTGCTTAATTGATACGCGGGGTGGAGCTGCCGGACGTGCCTGCATCGGCAAACGGCACTCACGACTGATGGAGTACACATAGAGGGTATCTAGCCGTGCGGCATCATCAGCAACAGCGCAAATGATCAGACTGCGCCCAAACCTTGCTGCAGATCGAGCATCGCTGCACAGCGTTTCGCATGCACATTCAACACGATTCAGATTGCGGCGCGTGAGAGAGGCGAGAGGTTGCGCGCATGGCATTCCAACGGACTCGGGACTGTCCTGCCATTCACATTCGCGCTTTGTGCTTATTCACCATCATCCGCGCTTCGCGAATGACGGGCATGCAGGGCTGAGTTGAGGAGGCATCGGCAACTTGAAGCAGCTTTGACCCATGCACCGCGGCGGCTTATTGCGCAGCCATCACAGCCACAACAGCGCAAATGAAATGTCTCGGCAAGACATGGCGGTTCACACTGTCACAATATACGTGCAGAGCCAAGCTGGACTCAAGACTGCATCTGAAGCGTGAACGAAGTAGACCATGCAGCTAGGCGGTCACAAAGCCTCATGCAGCAGGCCCCCAACATCAACATCACCGTCAGCTATAGTCACAGAAATCGATCTCTCGAGCTGAGTGGGTGGGTGGTCAGTCAAAGTGGGACCAAATCGCGATATAGCAAGTCAGGGTACCAGCAAGCAAAATGACGTCTACGTTGACCCGTAGCTCGACTCAGACCCTAAGTGGCTCGGGGAGACTTGAGTCATGGACCTCAAGACTGGAGGTACGATCGAGATTTTCGATGCGCTCTGTCTCACAATCATTCAAATTGAATGAGAGTGATATATACGTGTCTCGTACACTTCGCGATTCGTCCTTGAAGCCTCTGAGCGCTATATATCGCGCTGTTGGTGATGCTGGCTGAACAATCGTCGCGCTATTCCTGATCTCGAGTCGTGAGTCCGATACGTGAATCAGTCGCGTGCGTCTTTTAAGTCACGACATGAGTCTGTGTGTCACGAGTCTGTGCGTCACGAGTCGCCGTTGTTCAAACGAGCAATCAAGACTTTGCCTAGCGAAGTGAGAGAGCAAGTCTTGAGCACAGTCGAGAGTCTCGGCGTGTGCCGTTCTTGGCAATCAAATCAAATTGCATCCTGCGCGATCGAGTCAAGAGTTGCCACGTCGCTCTTTCGCTTCAATCTGATTGAGTCGTGAGTGATTCACAACGCGGTCTGCCTGCACACTCATCTTGCTGACTACTCGCAAGTCCTCCACATGGCCGCCTTTTTGTCTCATGCTCCTCGATCGCGACTCAGCCTCGAGGACGTGATTCACAATTCTTGAATCACGATTGCTGTGGTTTCGATCGGTCTCACTTCGCAAAGATCGTGGTCGCGCACTCGATGACCGCGCTAACGCTAAAGTTCTCGCGTCAAATCCAAGAGACAAGGAAGTCAATGACGAATGTCGATGGGTCTGAAGAATTCCAAGCAAGAAGTCGAAGGGCGCGTCGGAGCTTTTGCACCCCTTTGCAGTCGAATATATGGGCCCTTTCGAGAGACCGGAGAAAGGTTTAAAGGCAACAGAATGATTTCATCGTCGTGATACTGGGCGATGAGCGAGCTTGAGGCTTTGATGTCAGAAATACATGGTGGCACAACAGCCACTCGACTGGTGAGTATTGGGTCACGTCACGAATTGCCAGAACGATTTCGGGGGGCTATATATATATATATACACATGTGGTGATGGGTCAGGGGGAAGAGCGCCGAACCAGCCAGAAAGTGGATCACGTGATTCGGAACTTTGGCGCGTGCTTGCACGAACGAGGCTTGGCGCTGATACAAAGGCTGCTGCACCAAACAGCGTGCAAGCAGGCGAGCAGGCCATCCGACAGAACGTGCACGCGTGCTTAATCACCACAACACGAGATCGAAGCCCGTGTTCACCCTGCATCGACATGCATGCATCGATCGACGCTTCGAAGACCGGATGCAGCCGAGGAGTCAAGTGAGAAGCAGACGCATGACCAAAAGCAAAAGCAGAGGCGCAATCTGCATGCCGATCTCGCGCTTAGACACACCAGCAACTCTTCAAGTTCACCCAACGCGCATCGTGAGTCAGTCAACGCTGCATTTCGCCGAGCCTCCAGCCAAGAAGGCCGAGTGAGCAGCAACCTATTGCGCCGTCCTCTTCTTTGGCCTGCTTTGGCTCGGTCGCATCAAAGAGCATGCATATCACCCAAACGCCAATTTGCTCATCCTCTCCCAGCTACCATCATCCTCATTTCTTCTTCCCACAAAACCGTGCTTCTTTTTTCTTCGCTGGCGAAAATGTCTTACCCGCCCCCTCAGGGCTCGCAGCCGTACGCCCAAGGTTACCCACCTCAAGGCGGCTACCAAGACAACTACCAAGCTCAATCGGCCTTGCCCGGAGGAGCGAATGATCATCAAGCCGACTACAAGACCGGTCCTCAAGGCGGTCAACTGGGAGGATTCGCAGTCGCAGCTCCCCCACCTCAGCCCAAGTTCAAATTCAAAGATCCCGTCTTTGCTGTGCTATGGATCCTCGTCTTTGGTGGGTTCGTTGCCGTATCCGTCATATCCCTGAGAGGCTACGTTTCTGCAGGCGCTACTGCACGGCTGGACAGTGGTGGACCGAACAACTTCTTGGAGGCCAACACGCTCAATGGCGAGACGGCTAGCTTGCTCACCCTCAGCTGCGGAGTCGCACTTCTGTTCAGCATCCTCTATCTGCTCGCTGTCAGATACTTTACTCGATTCATCTTGGAAGCTACTCTGCTCATCAACACCCTCGCAACAGTCGCGTACTGCGTGTTCCTCTGGGTCAAGGGTCAGACCACTGGTGCCATCATCTTTACCATCTTTGCGGTGCTTTCGGTCATTGCCTATTGGTTCATGCGCAAGAAGATGTGAGTTTCTGTCCACACTGAGGCGCCTGTCTTTGTGCTCATTCTACCACCCTGCATCCCTTCGCAACCTGTAGTCCCCTGGCAAAGCTGCTCCTTCGCGCAGTTCTTAGCGCTTCAAATACCTACAAGGCCACTTATGTGGCCGCTCTGCTGGGTACACTGGTCCAAGCCGCATTCAGCGTGTGGACAGCCTGGACGCTGGTGGCTATATATGTCAGATTCAGCGGTAGCGGAGGCACGGGAGGCAGTCGTGGCAGTGGCGCCACCACCGGACTGGTCGTGTTGACCATCTTCAGTGAGTGGTGATTGCAGATAGGGCGCGCAATCGAGAAAGGAGGCAATGGAGAGTCCAGGGAAGATGCAGCTCATTGGCGCGCTCACCACAGAGAAGCGCAAGCTCATGCAAAAGCGTCTGAGCCTGACGCTGACCACACTCTGACTCGCAGACTGGTATTGGACTTCGGAGCTCATCAAGGCAATTGCTTTCACCACCACTGCTGGAACGTTTGGTGTGTGGTATTATTCCAATGATTCCAAGAAAGTCCCTCATGCCACTCTTTCAAGCTTCAAGAGGGCATCTACATGGTCTCTTGGCAGTCTCGCCTTTGGAAGGCGAGTCTTTCAAACGCTGTATGACTGCGCACAGACGACATCTGACAATGTTGACCCCTACTCCACGCAGTCTCGTCCTCGCGATCCTCGACATCATCCGAGCTCTGATCAACATCCTCTCTCAACAAGCAGCTCAAGATGGCGATATGATTGGGGTCGTGGTGGGCTGCATTGCATCCTGCCTGATAGCCACGATTGACTGGCTCATCGAGTTTTTCAACAGGCTGGCTTACGTCAACATTGCTCTGTACGGCAATGGATACATCGGAGCTGCCAAGGAGACATGGAGGCTCGTCAAGCAGAAGGGCGTGGATGCGCTCATCCAGGACTCGTTGGTCAATACGGTGTTCGGCATCGGAAGGTGCGTCAAGATCGAGATAAGCGCAGATCGAGATCGTCTTGCTGAAAGGTTCGAACGACTGCTGCAACACCACTTCCCCTCTCAGCTTTGTCATTGCTATTCTGTGCGGCATCACAGTGTATGCCTATTTGACCGTCGTCAACCCCACCTACGTGCGAAACGACAGCAACTACTTTAGCGTCGTCATTCTATACGCGTAAGTCGTTCTCTTTCCAACTTTTTGCGCTCGTTTCCTCTTCACGTCTCGTTCCGTGATCTGGGCTCACCTCCACTCGAACGTCCCTGTTCGCAGCATCCTGCTCGGCTTCCAAATCGCACTCAGTATGGGGTCAAGCATCAATTCCGGAGGTGAGCTTGCCGTGCGCTTCATCTGCGGAGCTAGCTGCAGCCCACGCGCATGTACATCCTTTGGCGCTGATACCTCTCCCTCCACTTCACTCCCCCTCCATTTGCCAGTGCTGACACTCTTTGTAGGACTGGCCGAAGACCCTCATGTCCTGGCTCAACGAGACCCCGAGCTGTTCGAAGCCAGTCAGTCCCGCTGCCAGAGACTCTGTTCAAGTCCAAAGTCACAAAGTCGACTGACTCTGCCCCCCATTTGTCCTTGCTGCGCGCTCTCGGCTTTTCCCTTCCTACAGTCCGCCAACAATACCCCCAGGTCGTCAACGCCGTTGCATGATGCTCCACATTGCTACGCACCTGCATGCTTTATCGAAGGCCGCAACATTCTTATCGAATACCCCCATGGAACTGCCCAACACTCGACGCATCGTCAAACAGCCGTGTGCGGTCACGCAAGGCTCTCTCTTCACTTGCGTCGGCCAAGCTTCCGCACGTGGATAATACAAACTGCCCCAGACGTTCGCGCATTTCGGCACGGGCGCGATGATGAGTTACATTTAATTGCTTTGCTTTTACTACTGCTGCTACTAGTACTGCCACTAGTGCCACTCTGTGGTGTGTGGTGCCATTTAGAAATTCGTCTCTACGTGAATGTGAATGTTGCGTTTGGGCGGAGCTTGCTGAAAGTTGGACCTGCGAGATGGGATGGGGGAGGGGGAGCGAGATTCGAGAAACGAGTTGTGCGCACTGCCGAGCAGCTTCATTGGTGATGGAACGAAGAGCTGCAGGATTCGCTTCGCTTCGCTGGCGAAACGCCGACCGAGACCTTTCGATGGGGGTAGGTGAGTTCTCGAGTCGACGCAGTGGTTCGCCACGCACCGCTCGACGGAGCGCAGCTCAAGCAGAGATGGAAATGCCAGCGATATCGAGCTTCTGCACGTCGGATGACTGCTCCTTCTTGAGAATGTCTGCCAATTTCTCTCCGATGGCGTACACCGTGGCCTGAATGTGCGCGCTGAGCTGGCAAGGCAAGATGCTGGCATCTGCTACACGAAGCTTCTTGACACCGTACACTTGAAGAGAGGGAGAAACAACGCCGCCCTAGAGGATTACGAATGCGAAAAGAGCGCTTAGGAGATGCTCACGGCGCCCAACCGTAAGCACGCAGACTCACCTTCTCGCGAGGCATCATGGACGCGGTACCGAGATGGTGATAGGTCGTCTGGAATGAACCCTTTACCGCCTGCAAGAACGTCCAAAAGAGCGTCAGCGGCTCGAAGTCGGGGTTTCGCGCGCAGTCCGACCGCGTGTTACTCACATTCTCCCAATCCTCGTGCTTCTCATTTACCAACTCGGGGTTGGGTTCTTGCCTAACATTGACCACCTCCTTCAAAGGGTCTTGGCTCACGACTTTATCGTTCCAAGCCAGAGCTTTGCTGAGGATGGTCAGGTCCGCCTTGCTAGAAAAGTAACGAGGATCAATGTCCGGATGAGCAAAAGGATCATCAGACTTGACATGAATGCTTCCACGACTCCAAGGGTGCTGAAGAGCGCTGAGGAGAGTGAAGTAGGACTTGTCCTCCTTTGGTGGTCCGCTATGAGCAAAGAATCCGGGGGCAAACATTTGCTCCATTGCCGGCACCGTCTGATCGTCGTATCGCTTCTTCTGCAAAGCGTGAAGCTCCTTCATGCCGCTGCTCCAACCAGTCTGGTCGGTCTCATCGATCTGTTGGTGCACGAGCTTCTGATCCTCGGGAGAGAGGTAGTTTTGCAAGTTGAAGTAGGCAAAGCCGCTCACGAACGATCCGATCAGACCTTTGTCCGGTCCTTTGCCGGTGCTGGGTTTTGCGTGAAATCTCGGCGAATCAGCTATCGGTGACACGGAGTTCCCGCAAATCGCTGTAGCTCACTAGAGTTGCATCTGTTGAGCCGCAAACTCGGCATCGCGCATCTTGTCCCAAGTCACAGTGCCATCTTGTACCTCGTAGGCGCAGCCAAGGTAGATGTGCTCGCTCAAGTTTTCGCCAACTCCAGGCAGATCCACACGCTGTTTGATTCCAGCTTTCTCCAACACTTCCTTTCGTCCAATGCCAGACAGCTCGAGAAGTTGTGGGGTCTTGATCGTTCCTGCGCTCAGGATAACCTCCTTGCTCGCACGCACAGTAAGCCTCTTCGTGGGCGCATCTTCCATGACAAAATCGACTCCTTCGGCTGTTGGCTCCTCCGCATCATCGGACAGAGTAATGCGAGTCGCGAGAGCTCCGCAGAGGACTTTGAGATTCGTACGAGAGCTGGCCACCGGAGCATAGTAGGACTGATGTAGAGGTCGGGTGGACAAGACATCAGTCTCTGCTCGAGCAGCGGGCTAAAAAGTTTTATGACTGTACGCACATTAGCGGCATAGCTTCGCTTGCCGGTATTGGCATCTATCGAGCCGGAGCTTGCCCAAAGACCGGCATTGGCGCCTGCCTGGGAGCTCTTGTTGGCTGGGTTGAAGGCGTTGAAGGTGATGGTCTGAGACTGGGATGTACATTAACATCCGTGCGCAAAGACTCACCTTGCAAGCCAAGTTTCTGCAAGGCTTGAATCCAAAATTTGTGAGGCTCGGCATACCAGCACGAGAAGGAAGTCTAGCGAGGACGAAGTACCGCCTTCAGCCTCAGCAAATGGAAGGGCGAACGCCAAGTCAGGTGCTCACATTAATGGGTCCTCCGCCATTGGCCGCATCGTCGTCCAAGTATGCAAGGTGTGGGTCGGGCAGGTGGACTGGAGCTGCGTGGTTGACCGTCTTCTTATAAAAGGGAAGCATGGCATCCCAGCCCCATCCAGGGTTGCCGATGCTCTCGATATCGTCGCTGTCGTGGTAAGACATGCACATAACATCGCGCACTACTGAGACAATCGTCCTGTAGGAGATGACGCGCTCCACTCACAATTCGCGCTTGTGTCCACGTTGAAAGACCATAAAGTTCAGAGCCGAAGAACCACCCAGCACTTTGCCTCTTGGCCAGTCGACCTGTCTGTCGTTGGCATTTGTCTGCGGCACGGTCTTGATACACCAATCATAGTTCTTGTCGCCGAAAACTTGAGCCATCATGATGGGGTAGTCGATCTGTGTGCGAGGGCAGAGTGCAAATCTGGAGTCAGCGAGTCGTAGTGTTGCGGCATATCGTTAGAGGCCTGCACGCACCTTTGGATCTTCAGGCCTCCAAAGACCCGCTTCGAGCACTGTGACGCTGACTGATGGATCCTCGGAGAGCCTCACGGCAGCGGCCAATCCAGCAGTGCCGCCACCCTGTCGGGGTGCAACGAAGTGAGATAAGAATCAGTCATGCTCCGCTCTGAGGCGGAGGAGCCGGTTGAACAGCAGGGCACGTACGCACTACGATGACGTAATCGAAAGTCTGACCGTCGATGTCATTTGCCGAGGTGCCTGTGGAGCGCGAAGATGGCGGTGGAACAGCAGGAGGCGCCATCGCGACTGTTCTTGAAGGTGTGAATCAGGTATGAAGGGACTTGATTGGGCTCGGAGTGATTGTTGGTCGTCGATTCGATGTGTGGAGAGTCCGAGTCGCGCGCCTTGTGACGATGTGGTGGAAGAGAGGCTGAAGAGTCATGAGCAAGAGTCAAGAGTGTTTCTTTGGATGCCAGCCTGGGCAGCTTTTGAGTTCTTTGCGACTTTGCTTGATGGGTCGTCTCAAGTGGTGAGTCTGAGTCAAGAGTGAAGTCAGTCGACGTGGCATGAGGTAGCGGTGCGGGCCCCACTCACGACTCGTGACTCAAGCCAAGACGAACCAACATCTTTGATCAGAATCAAGACTCGCGACGTGCGGGACAATCAACAGTGTGAGTCGATTCCCACGCAGGCTGGCTGCTGTGACGCCAGCGTGGTACGAGTCGAGTGAGGCTGTGAGGGCCTGATTTGATGAACAGCAAGGCTTGGGCACGCAAGGAGCGTCAGCTCAAGAAGCGAGGGGTTCACACGCGCGTCGTGAGACGTTCATTGGCACATCGCATACGCTGTGCGCGCTAATGCGCTCTCCGCGCGGCCAATGTGAATGCAAAGCGCAATTGCTGCTGATGCATGGAGTTGTGCTGTGCTGCTCTTCTGCTGCTGAGAGCACACCGCCTACCGCGGTATCCGTAGAAGGAATCAAGGTGGCTCATGCGTCCCCTCTGCGAACCAGCAGCAGCATATCGAGGTGCATGGGGTTGAATGACGAATCACGTGAATGGAGAGCATGTGTGAAATCTTGAGGGGATGGGCGCGATGTGCCCACAGTCGTGAAACCTCGCGACTCTGCCTGCTGCATGCCTTTTCGTCACTCCATCCTACACCAAAGGCAGGCCCTGAGCGTGTCTCGTGGAGGCAACGTTACGAGCTCTTGCTATATTTTTTGTCGATCCTCACGCTTTGCACATAGTTCCGGCCAGCAGGCCAGCTAGGAGCAAGAGTCTGCAGCATGTGCGCGCTTCAAGTGCACCTCCGATCCGTCAGGCAAGGTGCATGATGGGTCTCGCGGCAAAAGATGTGCGAATGACTCAAGACTTGCTCTAAAATCCTAATCCTCAATTGCAGTCGCAGCCAGCTGTCGACAAGCCGCTCGGGCTATGCCTTGCACCGACCATCGTCCAACGAACGTGAACAGACTTGTTGCGCTTTGCGGGGCTGTGCCGCACTATTCACGGCTGTGCGCTCTTTTGCTCACGCCTTCTCCTTGCACGAGCATTCGAACCCTCGAGGAACCGTTGAGTAGTGCGAGAGTCGTAGGTCGTGGGTGTCGGTCGCTGATCGGGGGTGAGGATCGTTAGACTGCACGATCGATTGTTCTCGACCTCGACGCGTGCTGCCATTTTGCCGTGAACCAGTCGAGCGAATCAGAATAAACGCTTAGCCGAGTCCGAAGCTCCGGATCTTTGATGCTTCTCCTCTACCATACTGATACTTGGCCATCTGCGGCTAGAATCGACTCTCGAGATCAAAGGAGAGGAAGAGAGAAGACGCGAAGATCGTAGCAGCTGGAGCTTTCGCGACCGCAGCGCGAGCGCCGCTCGGGCCGCTCGATGTATGCAAAAACGAATCATTCCATCGGCGGGAGGAGGCCCAAGCGCTGCGAAACGCTTCAGTCGGCACTCCGCATCCAGAGTGAGCTCACAGCTCAATGGTGTTGGATGATGTGCGATTAGCTCTTCGATCGTCAGGAACGCCTGCATGCTGCCAGGTAGCTGATCTGAGCTGCGCGACTGCTCATTGCGAGAATAGAGGCCAAAGCTCGCAGGCCGCACAAATTCCCGCATCCAAACACGTATCACCTGCCATGGGAGGGGCCGGACGAAACCTCCATGGGACTGGCACTATAGTGTTTGCCGCGCGGCCAGCACCTTCTCAAAAGTCACACAATGCGCTCGAGCCGTCTGGAAGCGCAGCGCTCGAGGCATGCGGGCAGTCACCTGGACGTAGCCTTAGCACGTTTTCTGGCGGCGAGGGGGTATCGTGACGTATCTCTGAGCACGAGTGCTCGTCAAGCGCCACCAGCACCTACAAAAGGTGCTCATTTGCGTCTCTTCTTCGAGGACTCTGACCACGCCAAGGCTCTTTTCAGCTCTACATCCTCAACCCAAGCTTTTGTCTCATTCTCCTTTCAGGCTTTGTCCTCAACCTCCGAGCCCCGATGTTCCACAGCAAAGGGAGCACTGCGTCCGCTGGTGCCTCGCGAAATAACCAAGTAGGCGCTGACTCCAACGACCGTCTCGGTGGAGGCCGCGCCACATCTACCGTGCAAACTTCCTCGACCAACCAGTCCGGAAGTCGAGGTCACCAGGTGTCAGGGCACCACACGCACGCCGCTCCAGATCGCAGCGCTCAGTCGAATGCTCAGAGTGGCAATCAGAGCAGAACTGCAGGCTCCAATGCGATGTCGTCCAATCGCAGCAATGCTAATACTACCCCAGCTCGCTCGACCGGCAACGGTGCGAGCAACGCTGCGAACAGCACGTCGCACAATAAGACGCAGTCCCAGCACATGCCAAACGTTTCTGCCTCTCCATCTCGCAAAGCACCCGGTGGCGCTACGCAGCGAGGCACTAGCGATGTAGGCCGTACTCCACATTCTGCTGCACCGCGCCAAGGCAGCCGGCAGCCGGTATCCCGCTCTGACTCTGGCCGCGATAAAGGAGCTGCGCGCACGGCTGCCAACAACAAGACGTCAAACCCCAGCCAGGGCGGGTCGAGCACCAAAGACTCTGGCAACGGTATGCACATGTCCGCTGAGGATGCTGCTCTATCTCGCCCCTGGAAGAAAAATGAGCCGCTCGCTTACGGTAGTGGCTCTGGATACTCGTGAGTTCCACTTGAGGATGATGTCAACAGACATCACGGTCTTTAGCTGACTTTGTGCTGCCTACGCAGGAAGGGCAACGGCCCTGGCAGCTCCGTCACACCTCACAAAGCTGGTCAACCTTACGTCAAAAAGTCCAAACCTTCCATGCGAGGCGAGGCCAACGCCTCGAACAATAGTGCGCCGAGGGCCAGTGACACCACCGGCGGTGGTCAACAGACATCGCAAGGTCAATCCACTCGGAGTCACTCAGCTGGCAACTCTAATACCAACACAAACACCGGCCATGGAAAGGGCCAGCGAGATGACAATGTTGGTCAGGGTGCACGCCATGACCAAGAGGGTGCTTCTGCGAACAATTATACGAGCAACCAAAACAGCGGCCAGACGCAGAACAGCAATTATGGTCAAAGCAACAACTCTTCTGGCAATAGCGCGAGCGCGAATCAGTCCGGAAGCTACAACCGCAGTAAGTCCAGTCAAGGCCACGGCAACTCGACCAATGGAGGTGATAATGGTCCTTCCTCCTTCAGCGCTGCGGTGACTAACGGCAACAATACTTCGTCAAGCGGCGGCTCGCTTTCGAACCCGAGCGGCCAGTCGCACCAAGGTGGTGGCCAATCCAGATCCTCAGACAATCAACGAGGCTCTTCCAACGGCAATGCGAGTACGGGCAGCAACAACAATGGACTCGGCTCCAACGAATCTGCGCCCGCCAAGGATGTTGCTTCAAGCAACCACTCCAGCGCAAAGTCGAACTCGAATGCGAACACGAACTCGGGTACGAATTCGAACTCGAATGCGAGCTCGAACTTCAAATCTGACTCGAATGCAAGTGACTCGAACGTGAACGGGAATTCCCACTCGAACGCGAACACGAACACAAAGTCGGGCGCGAACGCGCACGCGAATACGAATTCGCACTCGCACACGAGCCCACGCTCGAATGCGCACCTGACTGGCAATAGCAGCAACACTCACTCCGGCTCTCAACAGTCTTCCTCGAGTCCGTGGGGACAAGGCAACCAGAACGAATCCAACGCCAGCTCCAGTGCCAACTTTACTAGTCGTTCGAACGCCAACAATAGCATTGAGCACGGGTCCAACACAAAGTCGGCCTCAGGCAACAACAATAGCTCCGGTAACCAGAATCAAAACGAATCTTCGACGACAGCAACGGGCGGTGGGAACAATAACAGTGGCGGCGGCGCCTACGGCAACGAGTACAATGCGTCCTCGATCAGCAACGGCAACAACAACGCGCCTGGTTCCCGTGGATTCCTCGATCGTTGAATCTTGCACGCTTTTGGTCGTTGCAAAGAACTTGGCCCTGGGACGAGTGTCATCCACCTTTTTGAAAGCATCGTCAAGTGTGCCATTCGCATTCGTCCCTTGCTATCCTGTTCTTTTCCGAGATTGTTGTCAGAACGGCGATGCTCGTTTACGTTCATGCTTCATTCCAAGGCCTTGTGCTGGGGAGATAAGCTGCTCATCTTATGTCAATTTTATGCGATGCTGAGTTATCAGATGCACCTGTGTGGCGCGGACTCGAGGCAAGGAACGTCGCAAACCCAAGGCCATAGCTCGACCCCTTTGCGGGCGAAGCGATCTTCAAGAGACTTGACTTTCTTTCCGATGTGCTCAAGCGCTCGTCTCTTTGAGCGTGCAGCAATGGTCGTGCACCGGTGATCGAGACGGGACAAAGTCTGAGCGTGCGTGCGTGCAATTATTCATCCTTCATCCGTGACACGTACAGGACAAAGCACGCTTCCCCACATATGGCCCGATAAGAGTATGTAGAGGTATCTGAACCAGACGAGTTGCGAAGCGTGATGCCTCATAGCTCGAAGCGCCGTCAAGTAGTTCGTGCCGCCATGGCCGTACAGAGGCAGCAAAGCTCGAACGGGCGGCGTATCGCGCTGCTGCTTTGCCGAAGCGAGGTGAGGAAGAGCACATCGGAGCGTTTGATGTTGCCAGAGAGAGCCAAAGAGGGACAAGAATTTTGTCGAAAGAGGAAGGGTTTGCAGGGCGAGGATGCGCGGAGAGCTGCTGCTGCTGCGATTCGATGAGCTTTGCGATCGAAGCCAAAGCTGCGCTGCGCGGTACAGGGCGATATGATTTGGATGGCCCGAAACTCCTTTTGCGTCGAATGTGATGATGATGTCTATCGATGCCGCCTGTTGTCGCGCAAGATGTTCAAGGTGATGCTTGACCGCACCAACAATCTCATCCGCCTGCCACTCGTTCGACATTCCATCTCGAAATCGCGCATCGTTCAAGCTCGCTACTCGATCATTAACCACTCCTAGTGTCCCGTAAGCCTTCTGCAACTCTTTGCGCCGTACGTGACCCAGTCCGTCCGCATCGCCTTGACTGAGACACAGACCCCAAACGGCTGTGCCAGCCTCGAGGAGGGAAAGTATGATGGGCGAAAAGAACATGACTTCGTCATCTGGGTGCGCGCTCAGTATCAGCACTCCTGCTGGAGCTGACAGGCCTGATGATCGCCAAGCTGTATTCATCTGAAGAGCTCGTTGCCAAATCAGGGTGAGTGTGATCACCATGAATGCGGCAAGCACGAAACGCCTGGAGCGGCGCGGTGAGATGCGGGGCATGTTGTGCGTCGTCTTTTGATAGGCAGAATGAACCTGCTTTCTCGTATGAAGTTTTGCGTCTGGGACCTTGTGAGAAAGGCAAGCTTCTGTGTGCAAAGGGTCGCCTATCAGAGCTCAGCAAAGAAGCGTGCCAGAGTCAAATTCGTCCTGTGCCTCTGATTCATGATAAAGTGCGTCGAATGCTTTTCGAGGCAGCGCTCATGATGCTTGCAGGCGGTGGTCGCATTGAGACTCGCATGACAATCGTGAATGTGGATGTCGATTTGCAGCGTCAGTCAGTATCTTGCAGACGTGCCAGCGAGAGCTGCGAGGAATGTGAATGGAGATTGACAATCACGAATCAAAAGAGGCGGGAGCGAGTTGCTCCTTGAATCGACTGATGATGAGAGTTGGTTAGTTCCCTTGCGCTCGCACACGTACAGCGCACTCACGTGACTCTCGACTCTGAGACTCTTGACTGCGCTGACCTGTGGGACGGAGGTCCGCGGGCTTTTGCTAGCTTCTTTGCATATGTCACGTGATTACGAATCAACGCCCGTCCTATAACCCCCCGCGCGTCGTCTTTGACCGCGGTGACTTCAGACTTGAGCTCCATGGCAGGAACCGACACTTTTCACACCTCGATGTCAACGCGATTGGAACTTGCGGGCTCGATCACTCCTGATCCACCTCATCTGTTAAGGGCGATGGAGGAAGAAGGAACGAGCTGATGACTCCGCTTCCCTCCCCTCCCCTTCGGAAGCAAAACAACGGCAAACGCGGAAACAGCTGTTCCGCACGGGAAAATGTACCTCATTGTACCTTCGCCGTGCGGTGGATGCGGGGTTTGGGTGGACAGCCTACCCACGCTAACAGACCCCCTCTTCATGCAGGCCACTTAAATCAGCGAATAAATGTGACCATTTCAAACGGCTCGCTTTTCCTGCCGTCTCCTCGCCTTTCCGCTACCGCCTGCCTGCCTGTCTGTCTGCTAGTTGCTGCTTCCTACCCTCTCACTCACTCTTGCCTCGTGATTTTCCCCCCGCTTTTTGTTTGTTGGACTTTTCCTTGGCCATTTCAAGTTCCGATCCCCATATCCATGCGGATCTTCTTAGCTTCTGGCGCGCTTGATAAGCATGAAGCCCGTCGTCGTTGGCGGGTTCTTGATTTGAAGAGAAGTCGTGAGTCTCATCAGGAAGCACACGATGCAAACGCCGACCCGTTTGAGGATCGCATACATCGCGAACATGTGAGACAGGAACGACCCAAATTGCGGCAAAACGTCGCCCTCCCTCGCTGAGCCCAGCTAGCTGCGATCCGCCGCATCCCTGAACAATCGCGGCTCGAGACTGTTGAGGCTCAGACTCTGGATTGCATAAGCGATGCGTGACCATGTAAAGTCGAGTCGGGGTGAGGAAGCGTGAAGCAGGTTCGGTTTTGCAGAGCAACTACTGGCACTCATCACTCACTCACCCTTCCTCGCTAGGAGTCTCGCGAACGAGAGCGTTGACGTCCGTCCTGACTTGCGTGGAGATGGGGTGTTTGTTGACTCATGACGGAACGCCACAGCATGCGTGCAAAGGGTGCTGCGAGATGCGGCAGGGCAAAAGGTTGATCAAAAAGGCCCGATGCACATCATATTTGACTTGCTTTCTGCACATTGACTACCGCGCATGCGGGTCCAAGCTGTGGCCTATGGCCCTAATACAGTAGGCTGGTCTTGCTGCTCCGAAAAGACGCTTTGTTTCCCCGCATTTTCTGCCGCCCTGTAGGTCAGCAGCGGAACGGCCCGGTCATATTGACGCAAGTCATCAACCTTCCGACTACTCGAGACGGCGTGCCAGTATTTGGTGAGCGGGGGATGGTCTAGCTCGACCCAAAACGTCATTCTTCTACGCGCGGCTCGTGAGGATAGCTGAATGCTGATCACTGTCTCGAATGTGTGTGAGCTGAGCTACCCACCCTCACGCTCAACCTCCTCACCCTCTTTGCCTCCCCCTCTCCTTTCCGTTCATCCTGATACCTCCTCCTTTCCACCCTCTCCCCTCCCGTCCCTCCCGTTCCCCCACCCCCACTTCGCGTTCATCCCTTTCGCTCCTTGCCAAAATGAAGCTCTCTCTTGCGGCAGTGCTGCTGGCCATCTGCGCAGGCTCTGGCCTCATCTCAGCCGCACCCGCAGGCACATCGACGGTGTATCTGCCTGGCCTTCTTACTCCAGTCAAGTACGGTACCGCGCGAGTCGAGACGCCCTTCACGTCCGTTTCCAAGGACACCTTTGTCAAACAATCCGTAGTCTCTCTCTTCGTCCCCATCAAGACCCCCACCGCGCACCTTCCAGAGTGCGATTACATCAGCTACATTCGTTATAGGCACGCCGACGGGCCTTCCGACCCGCTCAAAGCTGATCGGGTAGAGACGTTCATGCCCGGCACGCTTGCGGGAGCTTCGAGCGCTGATCAACTCGCTCGCAATGTCATCTTTTATGCCAAGGAGAAGCACAATCTCAACGTCGAGTTTTGGGCTCTCGACCGTCGTGCCAACTGCCTCGACGATCAGACTGGTGCGTTGCGCACCGCATCATTTGGAAGCACGAAAGCGCATGCTGACGTGTATTGTCCCCCTTTGCCTTTACAGGTGTCTTTGCCGCCGTTCAGGGCAAGAACCTAAAGACAGGCTTCGATTATTACTACAACAAAGCTGCCATCGCTGGTCGCAAATTTGCCGGCTTCTACAGCAACACGGATGCCAACACTGCTATTCTTGCCGAACTTGGAGTGGAGCAGACTTCAAGCGACTGGTACGATGTCGTGACGCGCGAGTTGCCAGATGCCAACTACCGAGCCACCAAGCACTACGCTTCGGGTCACAGTCTCGGTGGACCATTGACCGCTTTCTTCGCTGCCTATGACCGCGATGGGGATGTCAAGACGACGGGCGATGCAGGCTACAACCAAGCAGCAGGCTTCATCGGCTACGACACGGTCGTCACTACCAAATTTGGACCTGCCAACATTCCCGAAGGTCTAGCCAAGATCATTCAGCCCATCATCGACGCTGGTTTCGAAGTGGCTCAGGCAGGTTTCAGATCTGGCATTCTTCCGCGTTCCCTCTTGACCGCATTGCCCGTCGTTCTCAACTCCGAAACCACCCAGCTGCTCAGCTTGGTCGGAGGTCGAGCAGTGGTGGCGCCCAAAGCCGAAGCCGACGTCAAAGGCCTGCCGCGCACACCCACCATCACTTCTGCCGCTCAATTCTTCTTCTCCAAAACCGTAGCTCAATTCGCCACCTTTTTTCCATCCGCTTTCAACCTTCGCGCGACGAACGAAGCGCTGGTAGGAGCGATCCTTTCTGACCGTAGCCAAGGTTTCGCCTTTCTCCAAGCTTCCGTCGGGTTCGGTACGGGAGGAAAGATCGAAGAGAGGAGTTTCCCAGTCGGAGCTTCGCCATTCGCTCTGCCGTCGAACGAATCCCAAGCTGCTTCGATGCTGCCACTCTCCAGTCCATACCCGCTCGGCGTACCCTCAGACGCTGGTTTCCTAGGTCAAGGCAATGGACCGCTGTACGAGTGGCTAGACTACGATCAGATCAAAGAAGACGGCTCCAATGTGGACAAGGCGAACAATGGGCAGCCCTTCACCAAGGCCAAATTTGAAGTCTCATCCATCTCTGACCTCTCTCGATCCCTCTCCGAAGCACCTCTGGACTTCACCGAGCACTACTACGCAACGCGCACCACCACCGACGTCCTCTTTCAAAACCTCGGCTCGAAAAATGTGATGCCCAAGGCGCTGCATCTGGACGGCTACACCAAACGACCCATCCTCAACGTCGTGGGCAGCGAAGGTCTCGCCGTCGGAGGTCAATTCGGCGATCTTGGAAACCACGTCATTTGCGACGGCTACAACCACCTCGATGTTCTTCTCGCCAATCGTAAACAGACCCTCGGTCGTCAAGAAAACTCTTCAATCTACTCGGCAGACTTTATCGCCAAAGTCGGTAGCGGTGTGATTGCCTGAACTTGACGCTCTCCCCCGCGCGCACCATCACTACCGCGATCGTAGCTCACAGCTCACTCTGCGAGACATGACGCTCCTTATAAATACCCACATTCTTTTTGCTCCTCGGCCGTCCGATTCGTCTTCTCTGCGCCGCCCGACTGGCGAAATTCCTCCCGAGACTGCTCCCGTCTTTTTGTCTTCCTCGGCACATTTCTCGGACCCCCCCCCCCCCCCCCGGGCCCCTTTGTACTCTTTCTTTGCACGCATTTGCAAATCATTTGCCTTCGTGTCCTTCGCGAAAGTTCGAAATGATCCTCGGACCCAACTCTTCGAATGCCGACACCAACACGCTCCCAATGGAGTCGAGAGATGTATATTGCAGTGATTGGCGTTGCCAGAGATGGCAAATCAACGCGAAACAGGTTGTGTGTCCCTCACAATACATCTTCCTCCGGAATTCCGCCAGGTTCGACGCGCATCATGACCTCTGCAGAAGGGCGCATTGTGTGTCAGAATGCAAGTGCGACGAGCACCCTAACGAATGCGTTCGATGACTGACCAATTTCGTGCCTGAAGAGCGCAGCACTCATATCGAGCGGATGATCCGACGGATCTTTGCCGAACGCTGTCGAGAAGATATGCAAATGGTATGAGCGGTTCGCGAGGGTATCCATGACAAGCTGATGCTCTGGCACTCACGTCTCTGGGGAAAAGAAGCGTTGGGCGTGCAGAATGTCAAATCGTCAAGGGGAAATTCGCGCAACTTGTAGTGTAAAGGCACCGAACGAGTTGCAGCTCCGCTCACCTCTATTTCGGAAGCGATACCTTCTAAGCCCACAAGGGTGAAAGCGACGAGTCCGACAAACTGCAGAACGAACACTTCAGCATGTGCTCGGGTAGCTTTCCTCTCGACTTCCAGACTTACGGGAACAACTCTCCACGATACTGCGTATCGGTGAGGAAGGAGACTGACGATGTGAGTATGTCGAGCGATGTAACATCTTGCCCGTAGCTGGCGCCCTCACATTCGCTGACCAGTACAAACGGCAGAGCGAGCAAATACAGCAAAGTAGACTGTTTGAGATGGATACTGTGGGAGTTCACATCAGCTCGCTTGTGGTCAGTCGACGTCGAAGGGACGCATGATGAGGTCGTCCGAGCATGTCATCTGGCAACTGACCCATATACGACAGGAATAGTCATGGTAGCGACTCTTTCCTGATTTCCCAGGCTAGTAGTGAGCTGATTAAGCAGCGTGTTGATCATCGCAAAGCTAGGAGCTCCCGCATCTTCGAAACATCCCCTCCTTCTCGCTTTGGCCAGATACTTGCCAAATTGCAGTAGCACAAAATGAGGTAGGGAGATGCCTTGCGAAGCTGCTAGGAGTTGGTAGGACAGAGGCTCCGACGATGCTTCTTCGTCGTCCAACAAAAGCGGCGCCGTCTCGCTATCCGCTGTGACACCGCCTCGCGATCGACCCAGAAAAGACGAGCGAGGTGTGGTGGGTGCGGAGACGGAGTTGAACGTTGTGGAGAGGCGCGAGCCGCGAGTAAGAGTGCGCTCGTATGCAGCCTTCAGACCAGGCGATAACAAGCCCTCGTAATCGTCTTGATCGAGAGAGTGCTCCGCTCGAAGGTGATGCTGACGGGCGCGATGAACATCAGTCACGCGCTGATGCACACCGACAACGGCGCCTCGATCACTGACAGTGGCACACTCACCTTGGTAGCGTACAAAAACAGCGCCAGCAATCTGATGGCCTCTTTTTTCCTCTGCACGTGTACTCTTTTCCTCTCCTCCCAATCCTTTGCATCATCCCCTTTGAGCGTCTCCAAATCGCAATTGATCCAAACGAATCTGGCCAAGCTTCTGACATCCGAGAGAGAGTTTTGCCAATCCTTAGCTCCTTCGAACCACCTATCGTAAGACGTTCCGTTGCGAAAGACGATCAAGAGACCAAAGACTACAGACAAAGGTCCTATGATGACGGAAGAGGCGGTCCATTGCTTGCCGTAGCGCAAATTTGCGGCTGCTACCAGGTATGCGAACAGCATGAGCAGAATCAAGGTGGGCAGTACGGAGAAGACGACGGATGATCGAAGGTGCAGCGCATCCTTGAAAAAGGCTAGGCAAGCAGGAGTGTGGGAAGAGGCAGCATGACTTTACCTTTCAGCTGAGTGACCTCATCAGAAAGCACACAGTAGCAGTGCATACATGCAAGCGCTATGGGAAGCTACTCACACATCCTACCAAGCCTCAATTTCCTCTTTTGCCCTTCCCTCTCCAAGCTCAACATCTCGAACGATTTGACCTCTTCTGGAGCGGCGTGAGCTGAAGAAGGTGGTAAATTGAGTCGAAGGCGATGACGCAGAGATGTCAGCGAGTCTTCGCCGGACGACGCAGCATTGACATTGGACGAGCGCGATGAGTCCGCTGTGGGAGGCGCCAGGGTGGAGCTCGACATGATGGAGCTGGTTGGTTGCTCGATCAGCGTGTGAGCCCGCGCCGGGCGAGCAGGTGAATGGGTGAAGTGATCAGGTGGTGCAAGGGATCTCTTGAAAGAGCGAGCAGGCTGGATGGACCTGCTTTGTGAAGTCCTGTTGCATCCAACGGTGGATGGATGGATGGATGGGGAGAAGAAGCGCAGGAAGAGCAACAGGGGCGCAGCGCAGTTCTGAAGCGGTCGCGCGGGGCGGTGCACGCTTCTGCATGCATGCATGCAGGTCGTGCGTTGCAGTCAAGACAACGCGCCAAACCTGCACGCAAGTCTGATGCGTCCGTGCACGAACACGTGACGTATCCACCACGTCGCCAACAGCAGCCATCATGAGGTGTGATGCATAGCGTTTGGATGTGTTCGGCTCGACTCGCACCTTTGCTCTCTCCCACCTTGTCACATCCTCGCCTTCTCTTTCTTCACCCGCACAAAGATCAAGACACAGATCATAAGCCGCGACATCCACTGCACGGGTCGCTTGCGCTGAACTCTCGGCTGTCAAAGCCGCATAGGCATCCCGCAGCAATCGAGGCTCGCAACGCCGTTCGCCAAAGTGACCTGATTCTAGCGTGAAGAAATCTCCATCAGCACAGCAAAGCCTGCTCTTCTTGTCCACTGTGATCGACATCACAGATCACAATGTCTAACCTAACGCTATACTCGACCACCGCCATCCTGCTTTTGGACGCCTCGGATGGATCGCGCATCGTAGCAAAGTACTACGAACCTCCTCATGCACAGCCTCAATCTCAATCCGGCGCTCCAGCACATGCGACAGCGAGCGGCTTACCTCCTCAATTGAACGCCAAGAACAATTTTGCAACGCTGAGGGAACAAAAGGCTTTTGAAAAGGCTGTATGGGAAAAGACTAGACGGGCTGCTGGTGAGTGCTCGGCTTGATCTCGCCATTGCGGTATGGTGTGGTGTTGCGATTAGGCCGACGTATGCCGGTCACATGACCTGCATAGGGTAATGTAATGCGAAGGTCGACCAGTGTGATGCTGACAACGAAACCTTTCCACAGGCGATGTGATCCTCTACGATTCGCATCTCGTCCTCTTCCGAGCTTCTTTGGACGTCATACTCTACGTCGTGGGTCCTCAGGGGGAGAATGAGCTGATGCTCTCATCTCTGCTCTCGAGTCTGTACGACTCCATCGCTGCGCTCTTGCAACACGGCCAGATCGATCGACGTGCGGTTCTAGAGAATTTGGATTTGGTAACGTTGGCCATCGACGAGAGCGTGGATGATGGGTGAGTCGTGATGCGTGGTACGACGTACAGAAAGAGGCGTGATGACCAATGGCCATGCTGAAGCGATCCTTCCACCTTGTCAAATGCTGCCGTTGATGGTAAATCGCTAGAATTATATTGGAGATGGACAGCATGACGATCGCTTCTAGAGTCTCTAGACCTCGTCCAGACGTGACAGAGATGCCGCAAATCAACGAGCAAACCTTGTCCAACTTTTACTCTTCCGTGAGTGTGCAGGCGATGAGCTGGGGGCCAGGCGAGAGGTTGGTTGAAAGACGTGGTCATGTCAAATCATGTGAGGTCTGTGCTCGTCGAGGGAAGGCAAAGCAAGGCTACTCGGGTCCTTGTGCGTCGTGGTGGGTGATTGGAAAGCAGCGGAGTCTGCAAGACGGGGGCAGAGGGTGATCCGTCTGGGCAAGAGGTGCCTGCCACGCGTCAACGCAATGATCCGATTACCGATCTCTCCACTGACACCAAGCATGCCCACTACCCTCTCACCTATACAGGTCAAAGAAAGAGTGGCACAGCGTATCTTGCAGGGTGGGATTTAGGCGTCGCAAAACAGAGGCAAATGAGGCAAAACAGAATGCAGTCTTGCGTCATGCTCGTCGCACGTGGGGCACAGGTACCATGATGTATACAATACGCCGATCAAGAGTGTCTCGATTCTGCATATCGGTCTGAACTGGACTGAAACGCCTTTTCCAACGCTCTTGCAAATCCATCCACTGCGCAGTGGTGGTGAGGTGAGACTTGCAGGTGTGCGAGAGATGGGAAAGCACACGACGATGTCGAGACTTGACTTGATGTTGTAGCGAAATGACTGGTCCATTGCTTTTCTCCGAATCCCCTGCCATGTTGGGCGTAGAGGGACGACTTGATCGGTATGACGAGACACTTGACACTCGATCTTGATCGAGTGGAGAGCACGTGTACGACGGGTGTGTCCTTGGTGGTGGTGCGGCGTCGCGCGCGTGCAGGGCTGGGTATGGGAGGAGCGCATGTATGCGCGATTCGCGCGCATAGAAACCAACACTCACGACTCTTGAATACGTAACGACGCTCACTGTGACTTCATTCTACGAACCACCACATTCACGATTCGCTTTTGCGTTTGATTGACAGCCAGGCTGTCATGACTTCACGACCCGGCACATGCGCTTCTTGGCTTCAACTCGTGAAAGTTCCAAGTCTTCATGATCCAGCGCACGAGAACATCCACGAGTGTCAATGTCAATGCACCCAGCCAAGCCAGACAATCCATAACTCATTCGCCTCTCGAATGCCCCACACGTCTGGACTCATTTTGCCAACATGGAAACTGCAACGAATCTTGATGTCAGCGATGCGCCCATCGATTACGACCCCGCATCCCCCTCCGCCACTTCCACTTTTGCCTTGTTTCCTCCACCAACTCTGATCCGATCCCTCTCTTCTCCTCAACATCTCCACTCCAACAGCCTCGCTGGTCCAAGCCAGCACACAAAGTCGAGACCCAGTTCGCCAACTTCTACAAGGTCCGCCAGATCATACGCGACTTTCAGTCCTTCCAGAGTTGCTGGAGCAGCAGGAGCGCCAAGGAGTGTGAAGGGAAGCAGCGCGACGGGGACGGGAAAGGCCCAAGTGGGCTTGTCGGACGAGTTGGCGGGGGGCGTCTCTACGCTTCTTTCTGCATTGCCAACAGGAGAGAAGGGTGAGGCGAGTCTGAATGGCCGTAGCAAGGGAAAGGGTAAAGGTAAAGAAAATGCAGAAGATGCGACGGGACAAGTTGCGGCAGAGGCGACGGAGAGCCACGGGGATGGAACGGATGTTGAAAAGGAGGAGGGTCACAAAAGACCCGACGTGCTCAAGTCGAGATTGATGAGCGCTATTCGCGCAGACCTATCCGCTTCTGCCTCAGAAGCGCCGGGCTCGGAAGAGGCAGAAAGTGCGATAGAGGCACAGAGCAAAGATGAGGAGGCAAAAGGGTCGGCAGGGACGAGCGGCAAGCAAGGACTTGCTGAGACGCTCGATCATCAAGCTGCATCTCGGTCCCATGGCGAGGTTGGTACAGAGGGTAAAGGTAACAAGACCGCCATGGATCAGTACTCGATCGATGCAGCCGGCCAAAAGAGTTTTGAGAAAACCCAGTCGACATCGACGTCGAGCCTTGCCTCTGGCTCTGCCTCAGACCCTAGCTCGGGATGGAGATGGAGCATACCTAGCATGCCAGGACTGTCCACCCTGCGCAGTGGAGCAGATCTGAGCGGGCTAGCATCTGGCATAAGCGGATCTTCCCTCTCTGCCTCGGGCTTCGTGAGGGGCAGATGGTGGGGACAGTCATCGACCGATCAGTCTAAAACAAAGCCGGGTCAGAATGAGGATCAGGGTGCGAGACCTGGGTCCAGGGAGACGTCGCAGAGGAAAGGTGGGACATCTGTCGAGGCGTCGACTAGCAACAGCAGCCCGCGTAACTTCGAAAATACTCAGACGAAGATGCAGTCTACCCCTGCTTCTGCCCATGCTTCGAACTTGCCCAGGGGCTCTTTTCCAGTCCCTGTCTCGTCCAAATCGAATCGCTCGAGCAGATCTGGGCCTGGCACGACGAAAGGCAAGGCGGATCACCAGAGCAGCAACAAGCCTGCAAGTTCGGTGCAAGAAGAGGAAACAGCGGAACAGAAGAGGTTGCAGTTGGAAGCGCAGAAGAGGGAAAATATACGCGCAAAGGAGGAGAGGTTTAGGAATATTATCGAGCATGGTCAGTTTCAACGACATCGGGAAACGCAAAGTAGAGCTGTGAAGCACTTCTCGCGCGGCTGACAGCCTGCACCTGTTCTCGTTTGTGACAGACTACTCTGAAGCGTATGCATCAGGAGCGACGCAAGCAGATACCGACCCGCAGAGTGCTCGAGCGGCTTTTCCTGAGCGCGAATATTATGTACTGAGCGCTGCTGGTAAGCCAATCTACGTAAGCGCTCTCTCTTGTGCGCGAGCCAGACGGAGCGCTTGTGTCATTGCGCTGCGCAAGAAGCTCGCGGCCGAGTCTACGGCGAGGCGGCAAGAGAGGTTGGAGAAGGGAGAAGCCCCGGAGAATGGTGACGTGGATGAGGAAGAGGACGAAAGGAAGGTGGATGAGCTCAGAGGTCGCAATAGAGAAGTGGACGATGAGGAGGATGAGCGGGCAACGCAGAAGTGCGCCATCCTCCAAGCTCTCGTCTCCAATTATCAAGAAGCGGCAGAGGGAACGCTGGAGCTAAAGTCTCGCGAAATACTCAGATTAAAAGAGAGGGAGCAAATCACGTATCTCTTGAGATCGCCATTGTACTTGGTATGCGTTTCTGCTTGGGGAGAAGGGCAAGAGACGCGCAGAATGCACTTGGAGCACCTTCATCGGGGCGTCATCGGGCTTGTCTCTGCGGCGCAGCTCAAGCGACTCTTTGCGCGCGCCGCCAATTTCGACTTGAGGAGAATGTTGGAGGGTACGGATGGGCTTTTGGATGCGCTGATTGGTCGTATGCAGGTGGACGTGTCTATTCCCCTCGGAGCTTTGCAACCGCTGAGATTGTCAGCTTCTACCAGGGACGACGTGGCCAATCGCTTGGTGCCCGACAAAAAGTCAAAACCTGATCAGTTGCTCTACATAATCTTGCTGGCAAAGGAAAAGATCATCACCATTGCTCGACCCAAACAACACTCGGTGCACCCCGTTGACTCGGCCATCATTGTCAACACCGTCTACGGTACCAAAGCGCTGCGGGAAAGCGGTTCTGAAAGCTGGATCCCCATTTGTCTACCCAAGTTTGCGCCCGAGGGTTTCCTGCACGCGCACGTGTCCTTCCTAGATGCGTCCGAAGAAGACTTGGACGAAGACGGCACAAGCATCGCATCGAAGCGATCCGTCAAGGCGAGAACTCCACAACTAGCTCTGGTCATGATCACGGCCGACCGTGAAGGTTTCCTTTCGCTCTCTTCGTGGCGCAACAAGGTGCTGCAATCTCTGAAAGAGACTTCTTTGCTCAACAGTCTTGTGAGCGCCTTGCCGCACGAGAGCTACTCGGCAGACGATCTGCCAGCAGCTGCTGGACTTCGACACTTTTTCTTCAAGTGGAGAGCAAACTTTCAGATCACCGCTTGTCGCTTCGAAGATCCTTATGTGGTCGGAAGCGATGAGCACAAGAGGTTGATTTTGCTCTATACCAAAGCTTGGGAAATGTTGCATCCTGCTTCTGCTGCTGTTAAAAGGAAGAAGGCAAAGGCAGGGAATGGAGGCAAAGTCACAGAGCACAAAGACGATGAGCATGTGCCGGGCGACCCAGAAGCAGACGCGTCGAGCACTACAGGACCAGTCAGCGCGGTGTCTGCAGCGTCGGAACCGACCAAATCAGAAAGATACGTTCCTCCAAGCGTCTTACCTGTCCGTCCCACTCCCCCTCGCCCCTCGCAACAGCAACACCAACAGCATCTGCTCAAGGGTACAAAGGAGATCGTCTACGCATGGCAAACGCCCACCTTCGAACTCTACCTGACCGCTTCGCCTCACATATCCAAATCCGCCCTCGTGGCGCTCGCTAATTCGGTGGTGAGGTGGGTGAAGAGGAACGAGACGAATTGCTTCATCATCACTTCGCCCACCTTCTGAACGATGCGTCCAGCGCGACGAGTCGGCTTACGTTTGGTCCATCTGTCCATTTTATCCTCGTGTCCCCACGTAATCATATCATGTACACATTCGAAAAGCTACTCTTGCATGCACAAACTACGCGCGAGACTCTAGTCACGAGCTTTCACATTTTCAAGCTTGCGGTCTCCTGATCTGTTACCTGCTTGAACGGTGCGCTACAGCAGCTTGCATGCACGCATTCCGCAAGTCTAGAGACGATTCACCCCAAAACCCCATCTCATTCCAATTCCTGCTGGGCCTCTTTCAAAGCTCTATACTTTCTCTTGCTCTTCTTCTTCCTATTCAATGCCTTTCTCCTCTCCTTTTCCCTCTTGACCCGCTCCGCGCTCTGCTCGCCCCTCACAATCTCATCGATCGCCTTTGACATTTTCCGCCTAGCCAGCATCCTGTTCGTATCCCGCGACCTGGTCTCTTGGCAAGTGATCCTCGTACCGCTAGGTTTGTGCAGCAAGGAAACGTTGGTGGAGAGCTTGTTGATCGCTTGACCGCCTGGACCGCTGCCTCGAATGAACGTCTCGATGAGGTGAGAAGGGGGTATGAGGATGGGTTCTTTGGAGGAAGAGGTGATTCGATAGCCCATCGACTCGTCGAACCATGATGGCAGCGCTCTCGCTTTCGGTGCGCTACTGTGCATATACGCCGAATCCGCGCTCGTGTCGGCTGCTGCTGCTGACATCGCTTCTTCTTGCCCTTCCTCCTCACTTGGCATGGCATCCTCGTCGGACTTGGCCTCTTGCTCGTCAGCTTCGACCTCTCTTAGTAGAGCATTCACGTCCAATTCCGAGTCCTGACATTCTTCAGCCAGTGCGGCGGCTTGATCGCCAGCGGCGCTGCCAGCACAGGAGGACATGTTGTTGAGTCTTGAGAGAAATGTCCCGCTTCACAGTGCTATGGCATCCCGTTGTGACTCACAGACTCACAGGCCAGCCTCTTCTTCTGCCCACTCGATGACCTTGTCAGCGTCCTCGTCACTCTTCAGCTCCCAGATCACCCTATCCAAAGCCTCGCTGGCTTCTTCTTCTCGAAGATGTTCCAGCCTGTGCACCTCGTAGTACGGCACTTGCTCCTCCTCTTTGTGCCGCTTCAACTCGGCCGCGGACCAGGTACAAATCGTCGCGAAGCGAGGTTCGTACGTCGGTTCCTCTATGGGAAGGACTGTATTTGTTCAAAGGCGCAACGTCGGAGAAATGGAGGCAAGAAAAAAGAGTGAAAGGATCACAGTCGTCAGCAGTATGAGCATGGTGGCGGCGGAAATGGACCACGAGGCAAAGACTGACCTTCCTCGGGAACGAAGAGTCCGCGTTGCCTCGCGCGAGCAATGGATAGCGGTGGATCGTGCAGGATCAATCCCGAGACGGGATTGCTAGCAACGTATTGTTCTGCCACCACGCAAGCCGCGCCGTGAGCGATGAGAAGGGGTGGGAAAGCAGAAACGCCTCGCACAAGTTCGGATAGCTCTGTGATTGGGTGAGGTGGAGGGGGAGCAACATTTCAGCGAGGAGCGAAGGATAAGGCTGCTCTGATAGCTGCCTGTCAATGATCAAGCGAGCTTGTGCTCGCCTCATGCAGGATGGGATCATGGCCCTCCCTTGTCGCTGTGAACCTGTGCACAGCACCACTGCTCAAGACGAAAAACGGTCAAGCGACGTACCTGAAGCTCCACGGTCCATCCAAGTCTCGACCTCAACATTATCCTCCGACGCTGACCAAGTCAGATCCTCATCCAGATCCATCAAAAAGCCCTGCCAACCTCCTTTTGAGAATTTGTCAGCCCAGTGATGCAAAGGTAAAGGCCACCAGCTGGGTGGACCATCTCCAGGTCGCTTCGCATGAACATTCTCAGATCTTTGTCTTTCTTGCTCCGACTTTCTCTCCGTTGCATCGCGAATGGAGGCTAGGATGTCTAGCCTTCTGCAAGTGAGGAAAATCACGGGCGTTGGAGCTTTGCGAGATGCTTGATCCGATGCTGGGAAGGGTATGAGCGTGTGGTTGCTTCTAGCTTGAATGGCAAGAGGTATGCGCGCTTGCAATACAGGCGACATGCTTGGTCGTCGTGGAGAGGTGGTGGACAGTGCGAGTGTGCGCGCCGAGGTGGACATTGAACGTCTGTCAGCGCTCGCGTGCCCATCCAGCCAGTCTTGACCAGGTATAGACGGTCTGTGCCTTCTTGTCCATGCCGATCTGCCAGCTGCACCACAAGTCTGCAGCGAGAGAGCCGCAATCGAAAAGCGTCGCATGAAGGGCGGTGAAAGTGTGGCTTGGAGCCGTGAATTCATTGTTGCCGATGAGATGAGGTGATCCGCGGTGAGATGAGGTGATCCGCGGTGAGATGAGTCGAGATGATACGAGATGAGTTGATACGAGTTGAGATGACACGAGTTGAGATGTGATGAGATGAGATGAAGCTTTGGTCGTCGTCTTGCTGTGCGATGGGATGCTTTCAAACTTCGTAGGTCATGTCGTTGGTGATGTTGATCAAGAAGGGAGAGTGGATGTATGCGCGCTGGTATTTATATGCGTGAGGCGCGTCAGGTGCGACGTATGGAGTGAGAGGGAGATGGGCACAGAGAGTCGAGTGCACGACGCTACCCAATCCACACGCAATCGCAATCGCAATCCCGCAAGTGATCGTTCTTGACAAGGGGGGATGCCTGGCACATCCATCCAGTCAAGTGCACGAAGTCAGAGTGGATAACGTGCGACAAAGGAAGTCGTGAGTCTGAGTCGTGAGTGGATGCAGTCAAGTGCACGAAGCGCAAAGGTACTCATGATTCTTGCGAGCCGTCAGTCGCACGATGTTACCGCGATCTGCAGTCAGCGTCACGAAGTCAGAGTAGTGGATGAAGTCAAGTGCGACAAAGGAATTATGAGTGTCAGTCTCGAGTCGTGAGTGGAGGGGCCGATGGCAGCGAGGAGCTGACCAGCAGGTTGAATCACGTGAAAATCAAGGATATGAATGAGGGAGTCACGTGAATGTCGAATGTGAAACACGAGTCTGATGAGTGCGCGCGCGATGACTTGCCGCACAGCCTTCTTGGCAATCACGAATGAAGCAGGCCAACACAAAGACAGTCAGTGAGTCGTCGTGAATGATTGATACCGCAGACAGCATGATCCCATTCCAATGGCACAAGGGTACGTGTACAAGAATTCGCAATGCTTAGGGTTAGGGATAGTCGCGAAACGTTAAGCCTATGAGGAGGAATTGAATGATGAAGAAGTGTTGTCGATCAAGGCCCACGAGGCTCTATACAAGTCTGCCGATCTTCAAGCAGCAGTAAGATCCGCTCAAGTCTTGCACCGATGCCCATGGGCAGGCGTAAAAGTCTAGGTCCGATACCTGCGCAAGTGACCATCCCAAGCCGCAACTCTCTACTCTCCTCTCTTCTGGGCCACTTCATGCTGCTCACTTTCGAGTTTGCAGGGGCAGCAGCAGCAGCATCGCCATCTTTCGAATCTGATTCTCGCGCTTCCTGTCCCTTGTTTTCTTGTCCCTCTTCAGACAAATGGATGAGGTCAAGCATGGCCAAAAGGTCCAAGCAGAGTGCGTAAGAAGCCAAGATGGAGGGCAACAAGCCTTTCTGCGCTAGATGAATGCGCGCCCTTCTTTCCTCCCACAAACATATCCATCCCCTCTTTGCGCCAACATTTGCGAAACTCAAACAGCGCAAGATGGACGCTATCAGGGCTCTAGGAACAGGCGGCGGCGGCGTGCGACGCTCTTCATGCGCGCTGAAAACGTCCTTTGTGGCTCTTTGAGCTTCTCGCGAGACGGCCAAGAAGGAGGAGAAGGAGGCAGAGAGACTTTCTTCTCTAGCCATAGCTCCCAATCCTCTCCATTTGCTTCTCTCCCACGTCGAAAAGAGCAGCGCGGAGAGGGTGCCGCGCAGCGTTCTCGGAGGATGTGCGAGCGGCGTGCGACAAATGACGCGAGGTATTTGCGAGAAGAGCGCGTTGGTGGGTTCGGCAGGAGGAGAGCAAGGAGAGAGCGAGATGCATGTTCCCCCATCCCTGGATAAGAGAGACTCGAGCGCCGCGTGAAAATTACTAAGCGCTTCTACATCTTGCACTGCTCCATCGTAAGCGTGGGGATCAGGTGATGAGCCTGGAGGAATGAGTATCAAGGCCTTGAGAAGCAGATGGTGAGAAGTGGCGTAAGACGAGACGGTCGAGGATGCGCGTTCCAATCCGATGTGGGACGTTACGGATGCCGTAACGGGAATGACCTGATTCAGATCAGCAAATCAAAGTAAAGATCAGTACCACGTGCGCGCCTCTCGTTCGGATGCGGCTCAATTGGCGCTCTCTCACCGCTCCTACATCCCTCGGAGGGGTATCCAAACCGATCCTAGCCGTCCAAGAAGAGGCCGGGCTAAATCTCCTCTTTTTCCCCCTGCGCACGCCCATTCCCAGCTCCGGAGCCTCCCCCCTCTGGCTCCTGCCAAGCGATCCCTTTCTAACATCGGCCCAGCTGGCATACACTTTCTCCAATCCCACCTCATCGCCCATCAAGGGTTGATCGGGCAGTACGATGATGACGCTATCGTTCTTGCGCGCTGCCAATGTCAGGGCTAGACGAAGAGAGAAGAGTTGAGAGGTGCTGCTTGGTGCGCTGCACAGGACGTATAGAGAACCTTGAGAGGAATCCCACCAGGCTCGAGAGAGGCTGAATGGCGAAACCTCGGAGCCTGCGCTGCTCGTCCCTTGAGAAGTGGAAGTCGTGTGTTCGTCGGGTCTTGAGTTGAGCTCCGTTTTGACGCTCACGGAGCGACGGTGGACCTCGACACCGAGCAATGCGAGTGCATGCTTTCCTACTACATCCTGAGCGGCACTCAAGAGCAGTTCTTCCAGCACCGGCAGTATCCTGCCCAACAGCAGGCCTGAGTACGATTGAAGCCTGCTCAGAGCGTATTGAAGTAGCAGGATGCTCCATTCGACAGATACAGAGACGAGGTACAGAATAGGAGGAAGAAAGATGAAGATGTGATGCTGCAGCGGTTCGAAAAGCGTCGATGTTCGTCGACGAAGACCCTCAGAGGCAGACCTAGACAGCGAGGGAGCAGACATCGCTACGGGTCTGCAGCACCAGAGGGTTCGGTCCGAAAGGGATAATCGATTCTGCCTCGACCGCGGCACAGGCAGCGTATATGCCAGCAACAGGCCCAAGCTTGATCCTTTGCCGATCTGACGACTAGAGGCGCGAGTGATTGGTTGGCGTTTATAGATGCCCCTACCTTTCTCGCTCGGGCGGCATGCGGAGCTGGCGACCCTATCAAAGCAAGCGTCGTCTGATCTTATCGAGCGGACGTCTGCGAAGGCTCGCAGTGCTCAGGCGCACCGTGTCGTTCCCAAGACGCTTCGAGGGAGAGCCACGCGTTCTGGATTAATTGACTCGCTTGTGTGCCTGCCCTGCTCTGCCCTGGTCGAGACGAGGCGCAGCACCCGCTCTTGATCCTTTGTGATGCTTTGACTTTAGCGTCTTGAGCTTTCCCTTTCTATCTCCGTATAAGCATCTCCCAGTGAACCTCCGCTTCGCAACAAGAATGCATTCACTCCTATCAGGCTGAGAGCGGCATGCTTCATCCAATCCACGTATGCTCAATGATCAAGCGTCGCGAGTGATGGTGTATGAGAGTTACGATTCAAGATTCATTTGTGTCCGTCTTGAATGGCGCCGAACGGCCCCCCCTGGCTTGCTTAGATGCAGCCGGCTCCCATTTGATTCGTGACCATACACACACGCGATCAAGCCATGCAATGTGAATTAAGCACCTCAGCTTGGTCCTCCGCAGACGCGCCGTTTGTGCTACATAGTCTGATGAGTCTCATATATGCATGCCGGATCTCGAATCAAATGAGCCGCGGCTTTCCCACGCAGGACGCGGCAGAGGGGCGGACTGCGCCAAATCACGTGAGAATCAAAGCTGATCACGTGAATCACAATTTGATTCTCACCAAACTATACAGCTGGGCGAGAAAAAAAGGGGAAATTCAGCAATCACAATCTATCACGAATTTTGATTGGCACCACTCCGATCCATTCGCAACTCAGGCTCACACCATCTTCATCAAAGAACCACCTCCGGCACGTGCACGTGCTTCCTGCCGCAGGATACGCTGCATTGTTCTCATCGCCCGCATCACCTAGCCCTCCGCCATGGCCGAGGAGCTGCCCAACGGGGGCAGCGTTGCCGGCGCTGATATGAACACGCCTGCAGAGCTTGAAGAGCTGTCCGCATTGATATCCAACGAGCCAGAGAGATTCAGTCGAGCATCAGATGAGCATCTTCACCAGCTCGCTTCTCGCGCATGCAAGGCCATTTGCGATCTGTGTGAGTGTGGAGCGAGAAGGGAGCGTGGCGCGGGGGTGAGGGAGTGTGTCCAAGCTGACCTATACATTGATTTGACCCCTGCTTTTTCCCCTCCTCGTGTCTGGCGCCATCATCCTCTCTCGCCTTGCCTCCTCTCCCCCCTTCCACCACTCCAGCTCTGCGATCGGAATCGAAAGCGTTGGCATACATGACTCCTTTTCTGCACGACAATTTCCCCACGGAAGTGGCTCGATCTACTCGAGCGGGCAAGAAGCGAAAACGTCCCACGCACGCATCTGCCCATCATCCGCTGTTTGACCCCACCCCGCTAGAGAGCTTAACGGTACAGGGCATGAGCTCGGATCAGATTTGGACGCAGTTGGAACTCAGAGGTGTCAAGTTGGAGAAGCTAATCAAGGGGATCGTAAGCGTCGAGGGTGGAGAGGTGGAGGAAGAAGAGGAGGAGGAAGAGGAAGAGAAACCAGCTGGTAAACCCTTCAAGAGGAGTGCAAACCGGACGGAAGAAGAGGATGAGGATGATGAAGGGGAAAGCGCAGCCGGAGGCAGAAAGATTGTCCACTCCCTCGACGAACTTTCCGATGCGGAGCTACGAGCTCTGGGAGTTGATCCGTCCATGCGCTCCGAGCTCCAGTCCTACGCCTCTCATTCTGATTCCGAGTCCGACAAATCTTCCGACTCGGGCGAAGGCTACGCTGGCGCGTCGGATCTCTCCGATCTCGAAGAGTCGCGCGACATCTCTTACGAGCCATTGTTGGACGAGCGAGAACAGCAGAAACGAAAAGAAGCGCTGATCATGGCCGAGTATGCACGAACAAGAGCGCAGAAAAAGGCCCTGAAAGAGGCCGGCATGCATGTTGAGGATGACAGCGAGAGCGATGAGGAGGGGGAGGAGGATGAGACGGATGAAGAGGATGAGAACATCGATCCGGAGCTCAGACAGATGCTGCTCGCCAATCGGAGAGCTGCGGAAGAGGAAGACGAGGAGGAGGAAAGGGAAAGCGAAGAGGAAGAAGATGCGAAGGCGAAAGAGGAAAGGCGCAGAGCCAGCATTCTGGACAATCTCGACGAGCCCGGAAGCTCCGTCTCGAACGGCAGACCTCGGTGAGTGTCGCATAGCCCCCCCTTGACAGTCTCTCTGGGGCGCTTACCTACAATTTTGGGCTTGCGTATCGTCTTTCCGAGCAGCAAATCCTTCCCAACGCTCGATGACGAGTTCTTCTCCTACGCCGAATTTGAGAAGCAGCTGGACGAGGCTGAGAGGCGCGAAGCACGGCCTGAGATGAGCGCAAGTCGCCTCAAGAAGGGCAAGGATATGGATGAGGAGGAAGATTCCGCGTCTTCGGAGGATGACGAGGATGTTGATCTGTTCAAAGGTGAGAGGTGTCGGTCGCACTTGTGCAGAGCGATTGGACTGTGGTGCGCACGTTCCGCCGCTAACGTGCGCTTTGACTCGGCCCGTGCTCGTACTGAATAGATCCCGGCGGATTTGGAGGGGGCGCAATATTGGAGGAGATGGATGTGGACGACGAGGGAGATGCGCGAGGTCAAGACGCTTCGGACATTCGGTATGCCGATTTTTTCAAACCTCCACCTTACGCCAAACGAATATCCAAGTCTGGGGGAGTTGGAGTCAAGGGAAAGCTGAAAGGCACAGCACAAGAGGAGGGCAAAGGCGCCGCCGCTAGCACCTTCGAGAGTGCAGGATCTGATCAGCAAGACGCGGAGAACAGAGATCCGAAAGAGACGCTCGCAGACTTAAATTCTGGAGCCAAGACCAAAAAGGGACCTTCGGTCAGGTTCGCGCAGCAGGTGGCAGTCAGGAGGATCAAGAGCAGAAAGATGAAAGAAGCTGTTTCGCCCGAGCTGCTCAGGATGCTCATGGAGGGCGGACTGGACAAGGAGGAGGCGCAGAACGCTTCGGGAGAGATGGATGGCGCAGCACAGGACGAGGCTGAGGAGGAGGATGGCGAAGATGACGGTGAGGACGAGGAAGAAGGCGACAGCGAGGATGCAGATGAAGAGGATGATGAGGACGATGAGGATGACGATGGTGACGAAGAGGGGATGGATATGGATGATGATGGCGAAGGTCAAGACTCGGGTGACGAGGATCGACAGGACGACCGAGACATGTCGGTCGACGGCGATGCTGCCGATGACGCTGGAGTGCAGACGGCTAGAAGAGTTACTGGCGATCTTTTTGCGGATGAGCCCTCAGAAGAGTCCTGTAAGTACCGAGTCAGGTGATTGACCATGCTGCCATGGACTTTTCGCTTACAGCTCTGTTTTGCCATCTCTCCAGCCTCGAAGCAATCAACTCACGAGCGACGTATGGCTGCTCTGCAAGAGGAGATTGACATGCTTGAGCAAGAGAATGTCGGCAAGCGAGACTGGACCTTGATGGGCGAAGCATCGAGCAAGAAACGTCCAGAGAATAGTCTGTTGGAGGAGGACTTGGAGTTTGAAAGTGCAGGAAAAGCCAAGCCCATCATCACCGAGGAAGTCACTGAGGGTTTGGAAGATTTGATCAAGACTAGGATCCTGGAGAATAGGTTCGACGATGTGGTGCGCAAGAGAAACATTGAGGCTACGCCGTTCTTGCCTAGCAGGCTGCTGGAACTTTCTGACGCCAAGAGCGCAAAGAGCTTGGCTCAGCTGTACGAGGACGAGTATGCGGCCTCTAGAGGGGATGGTGAGAGCGGCGCAAGCGCACCTGCGGCGGATGCAAAGCTGCAGAAGGAGCATGAAGAGATCGAGCAGGTGTTCGATGAGGTTTGTGCCAAGCTGGATGCACTCAGCAACGCTCACTACACTCCAAAGGCGGTCAGTAGGCTCGTAAGACTTTGTATACTTCGTTCCAGCGCTGATCAGTCTCGCATCCCTCTTCATTTGCAGCCCAAGACGTCTATCCGGACCATCGCGAACACTCCGACGATCAGTATCGAGAGCGCTTTGCCCTCCACCTCTTCGGCCGGAACGATGCTGGCACCAGAAGAGATTTACGCGCGCGCAGCTCATTCCGCCTCCCTCTCGGGCGATCGGTCCGAACTGACGCCCGAAGAAGCTCAACGGCTGCACCACAATTTGCGATCGGAGAAAAAGGCGCGCAATAAGCGCATTGCGGATCATCAAAAGGCGCTGCAGATCAATGCGGCTGCTAGCGGACGCAGAGTACCCGGCAGCGCACCCGGCGGTAGAGGTAAAAAGGCGGAGAGGCAGGAAAAGGATACGGCGCTTAGGGGCCTTTTGGGAAATAAGGGCGTCAGCGTGGTAGGCAAGGGGAAGGAGGCCGGTGCGGGAAAAGAAGGCAACGCAAAGGGCAAGGGCAAGAGGGGCGGTAATGCTACCCCGCCGTCTAGCGGAGCAACGCTCAAGCTCTGAGCATTTATTCCATGCCGCAGAGCTGCACCGAGCTCATTCGCATGCCGAGGTATTTCCACTCTTCGTTTCCTGCACGCGATTCTGTGATCTGCACATCCCAAACCCTCTATAAATTCTGGCTACCAACAGGATATGATACAAGCGAGCAAAAAGCCGATGCCGAGTGTCCAGATGCGAGAAGATGCTGCGACGCGGGACGCGCCATCCGTGTAGACGAGCAGCTTTTCAATCTCCCAGCGTGCTTCCGAGAAGGCTTGCGGATTATCTGCGGAAGAGGCGTGAAGGGGGGCGCGTACGTGTCAGGAAAAGCAGTGAAGTGGATCGTCGGAGTGCACATTTGTAGACATCAGGCCAACATGCTCACTCCTAACGTATTCGTCGCAAGTCGTGTTCTTGGGACACGTCGACACGTAAGGAAACGTTTCGCCAGCCCCTGCGATTCGAGAAAGTTTGAGGAGATGAAGGAAGGGCCTGATCAATCATCTGCACGGCCACACATCGCAAAAGATGAAGAGATTTCGGAAGGGGGGGGAGCACGTGTCCCACGCTCTTTTTTTCTCGCGAGAGCGGGATGCCACCTTTGTGAACTCACAATAACCGCAAAAAGTGAGGTTGATGATGATCTCGTGCTCGTCGAAATATCTGTCCATGGGGCACGAAGGCGCGTCGTCCGTTGTGTTGCTTGATCCAATAGCGCGCAAAGCGGGTGTGGGCGTCGTGGGAAAGAAGGCGGCAGGTCTTCCCCAATTCTCATCTGATCTGCCACCGAGTGCGGGGTTGGTAGCGTTGAGACCGGTGAGGACAAAAGGAAGGGTGCGATTGGTCGATAAGAAGGAGGGTAGATCGGTCGAGGAAGTTGAGGAGGGGTAAAAGTAGATGGAAATTCCAGGTCCTGGAAGCCGCGTCGTCGTCGTGCTGCTGCTGAGATCACTCTCGTTTGATGTGGACGAGATGGGAGAAGTGTCGCGAACCATGACGAACCAGCCTCCGCCATTCTGGTTGAAAGCGGGACCAAAGGAATTTGATAGCGAGAAGCTTTCGGAGCAGCCTGGTTGGTACTGACAATCCGTTTGACCCGTGAATCTTCAAAGCGGGGGGACGACATGTACAGGCAATCATGAGTCGCGAAGCTCTGGTTGTTCATCACCTTCGTTTGCAGCTATAGCTGGGCTTTGCACTCACCCAGTCGAGATGGAAGAGTTGCCAGCAGGAATGGTACAGCCGGCAGTGGTGTGCAGACTAGCCAGATTCCTGGGTCCTTGATCGCTCGCACCTTCCACAATATCAATCTCTCCACCAGCTGGCCAGTTGCTCGTCGTGCAAGTCCAAAAAGCCGGCCACGTTCCGCATCCGCTCGGCATGTGTTTGACCCGCATCGCCACAACCCCGTCCTGAAGCTTGTCGATGGAATGAATGCGAACTGATTTTCGACCGGACGAGGAAGGCGATGCGATGGATGCATCGTCTGCTCGCATGATAAAGTTTCCCGTGCTCGCGTCGACGTATGACAAGTTTAGAGACTGCGACTCCCGTTTGCTGACGTAGCTGCAATAGCAAAGGGGAGGCGAGAATCGAGAACGTTTGGTGAGCTCGCCGCCGCTGCAGGAAACTTCTTACTTTCATAGACTCACTCGACGGTACCGTGTGTAGGATCGCCATAGTTCCACCAATAGAAGGAATCATAAAACCCATCTCCTCTGATCTCGTTGCGAAGTGTGAAATTTCGTGCGCAAATGCGTGGCAAACATAGCAAGATGCAAGTCCAAAAGGTCGTGGCCAGAAGAGGCAAGAGGGACTGCCGGATGCGCGACCGATGACCACCCCCCATCGGAGGTGTCGTATTGTACGCGAAGCAAGCAAAGTCGAGGAGAGAGGTGGGGGAAGATGGTAGCGGGAAAGCATCTTTCGATCATGATCGGGCCACTCTACCGTTCACGACATCGCACCGCCACTCGGACCTCAGTGCGCACAAGTCAGAGTGTGCAGACTTGCCGAGCCAGCTTCACCGAAATCTTGGTATGGGGCTTGGCTTGGCTTGCATGACGATTTCATGCTCCGATCGGGCAGCAAGAAGTTGCAGGCAGACCCAAAGGTCGATCGATGTGTGCAAAGCGAATTAGCCCGCAAACGCTTTACGGATCAAAAATGTCGCGCACGATGCATTCCTGTCGGCCCCTTCTTGCAACCTGAAACAAATGGCAACAGTCGAAGCTGTTGATCATTCAAGACGACAAGGCAACAGCAGCATTCAAGTCGAGCGCGCATGAGAGCGCAGCGCGCGGTGGCGTCCGCAAAACGAACGTTCCCGCTTCATCGCGCTCGCGGCTTCTCAGGTGATGATCCTCTCTGGTTTTCCCGCTTCGGCCCATCGATCGCGTGCATGGAAGCACTTTGAGTCGCAGCTGAGTCTGATTCAAGATTGTAGTGTCGCAATTTGAATTCGGCGCGTGTCACGTGAAGGTTGACAGAAGTTTCGCTTCCGAAGAGTCATGAGTCGAGAATGAAGTTTAGTCGTGGATCTCGAGTCAAGGGATGAGTCAAAAGAGTCAGAGTGTCGAGCTGACTTGATCACAGCTTCGAGTCGTGAGTACGACGCATGCTTATTCGAGAAGAACGAGTCACAAGTCACGAGAACGGTCCCACTCATCCAGGTAGACCCGTGATTCTTGACGCGCAAGTACAGCAGTCGTGAGTGCTTCTGTCGGATCAACCCATCAAGGAATCGTGAGGACGCGAGGAGAGTCGGTTGAGGTCTTCGCACAATCCGAATCTCGAATCAAAGTCAGAATACCTAAGCGCATTCCGAGTGCGCATGCAGGCCATTACCGCAAACAGAGGCAGGAGGCTATCAACCAGCTCACCAACGCATCGAACCGGGTGCTAGCGATGCATTGTAACGACCTCAGAGCACAGCTGAGCGCCAATCGCTCACAGCTTGCTTTCCTGCTCATCGATCGTCGAGAGTCAAGCGAGCTGAGCGCCAAAGAAGCTCGCCACTTGGTTCGCAGCTGCGCCCATAGCCTGAGCTGTGTAAGCGTCACTCTCGTCTCCTCGAATGGCGAAGCCTGCAGGCAGGTAAGCAAGGCGAACTCCTCATCAGCGGCAATTCCGGAAACCCAAACAGGTCTCCATTTCGAGATAAATTGTAGGGCCGTCTTGTGCTCACCATGCGTGACTCCGGGGTACCAGACCCACGTAGCCAATGGTCCGCCCTGCTTTGCAAACTTCTTTGTCGCTTCTTGAGCCGCTTCCTTCTTCTCCGGCGTGAAAATCTGATCGTGCTCCGCCAGCACAAACAATCCGGGAACTTGAAGAGCTTCAAAGTCGGACGTCTCGGTGAGGGATGGATGGGCAAAGGCGACCGCGTCTACTTTGGAAGCTCCCGCTGCTGCTGAGCCCAGATGAAGAATGGAAGGGGCGCCCCACTGTGGCGTGAAGCGATCGGATCAGTCAGCATCCAGCATCCGTCCAGCACACCTCTCAGTCCGATCCGCCACGCGCCTACCAGGCATGACTTACGCAGTAGCCCACAGCTCCGACCTTCTTTGGCTTCTGCACCTTTCTGATCTCGTCCACCGCCTCTCTGACCGACGGCCACGCCGCATCTCTCGGGTGGTACTTTGCAAGAAAATCTCCCACTGCGGGCTTGAAGTTGGCAGGGTCAGGCGATGCGAGTCTCTGCTTGTTGAAATCTTCGTTGTTGTGGAAATCGGGAATGTAGACCCTTGGAGGAGGCAGCGTGGCAAAAAAAGGTGAGCGGACGATGCAAAAGTGGGCGCCCTGTGTTCGTATCACCAGCTCACCTGGCACCAATGTGGCTGGCAAACTTGTCCGCGACTACATGAACATTGTTGAAGGAGTAACCCCAGACTGGTGAATGCGTTTGAGAACGCGTGTATGCGCATAATTGCGATCAGCAAGAACTGTGCATGCACCCACCCAATAGACGCCCCCCATCAGTCGCGCGCACCCATGATGACTCACCGTCGGGAACGATGATGACCGCCTTGTCGCTCTTTTCATCTCCCGTGATGTAAGCGTCGAACTTGCCCAGCTTGGTCAATTGACCTGTAGCCTTGGCTTGGCTAAAAGAGCCCACTTCCAAGCAGGAAGCACAGAGCGACATTGTGACGTGCAAAGAGAGGGTGGGTGAGCCAGGCTGCTTGTTGTGTCGTGTAAGATGACGCGATCGAGTAGGCTTCACTCCGCTGTTTGATGAGGGTGGTCGTGATGGAAAGAGATTCTCATGCCTTTGTTCAATGCCCTCTTATAAGTCGCGAGTCACGAGTCAGAAGGGTGTCCCAAGGAAGGCGCGGAGTGAAGGATGCAATCAAAACGCGCGCACGGTTGGAGTACCACACGCAGCAAACACGCAGCACCCACCCACACGTACCGGTACAAGCAAATAAGCAAGCATCCATCCATCCCTCCACTTTTGAGCTCGCGCGTCAGCATGCAGATGTTCATTATTCAGATTGTGATCTTCTGCTGACGCGCGCACGGCGGAGGCGAACAGAATAATCACAGCTTGAATCACGAATCAAAATGCATGTCCGCGCTCAGTGAGCTCCGCGGCATGCCGCGCGCACGCTAGTCATGCAACCCTTCGGCCCTGTTCGGCCCAGCTTCACTCACCTCCTCCTTCTGCCTTGTTGATGACTTGCATGGCGACTATATTGGCTTACAGCGCCCACACACCTATAGCTGCTCGTGTTGCCATGCGTGATGCGTGGTGAGTGAGTGTTGCTCTCTAGATAGAACACTGCACCGAGCATTCCGGGGCGATGCGTGGGCATGCTTTCGATTCTATGCTACCTGTCGCCCGCCCTCTTCTCAATGCATAGCATCACCCAGACCATGGCTTCGCTCATCCCAACAACGAGTGCGATGCAATCCGACCGACCGGCTGCGGAAATTTTGACGCCTCAGCTTACCCGCGCGCTCACGTCTCGCAATGGTGAAATCAGCTCTCTTCATCCTTCTCCTTCTCCGCGTTGACCGACTGACAAGACCCTTTTCAGTCGCACATGTTTGCTCTCAAGAATCGGACATCGTCGTGCGTTGCGCAGTCATTCATCTAGACCACTCGCCCTAGGTCCATACAGGCGCTGTATGATCGCATTGCGCCAATGTCACGCTGAAGAGCCGCACAAATCCCGAGAAAATCCTCGTCGTTGTTTGCGCCAGGGCAGATGGGGTCCCCTTGTGACATGACTCTTCGATTTGATCAGTGCCTGCGAACTCGGTCTCGCAGTCGTGACTGTGGGATCTCCACGGCGCATCAAAGGTTCGATGCGGCTGCCTATCGCACCTCGCTCTGTTTACCTGTTTCTAGTGCCTCCGAACCCCGTCGAAGTGTACCTCTCGCTCGATCCGCTAGCTCGTTGATCCCTAGTCGACGAATTTCCCCTTCTCCGCCCATCCTCTCTTCTTCCAAACCCCGCTCCAAACCCCGTTGCGAACCTATCCTCGTCCCACGCGTTGCGCGGGTCCGCATACCTCCCCTCGAAAGTAGCTGTTGGACGTGGAGGTGCATTGAATGCGTTCCAAGCCGCATTGGCTACTCCGCCCAAGCCTAATCCGGTCCAAAAGCCCGGCCTCCATGCTGCACCATTTTGCGCTCCCCCGCCCGCAGAAGAGGTTGCCGAAGGATCCGGCTTGTAAGGGGGTGGAGCATCCCCACCACCACCGCCTCCGGGCCCACCCCCAAAACCCGGTCCACCTCCGCCCAGCCAGCCTAGTCGACGTGGTCCACCAGCACCAGCAGTAGGTTGCATCAAGCTCTGCACAAAGCGCAGCACAATGTAGATTACCACGCCCCAGAATAGGTACGGGAAGAGCGTGTCTAGCAGCGATGGTTTGTCTGCGCAAGAGATCGGAATGCTGCATCAGTAGCCCCCTCGTTGCCTGGCGCTCGCATATGCATAGACGCAGCGATGACTCTCACCTTGTCCATGACTTGTCGTATGATGCTTCGAGCCGGCACTGTATGCGGGTAAGAGACGGTAAGTGAGAGCACAAGAGTCTGTCGACAAGGGAAGACAGAGGAAAGAAGACGTTAGGAGCGCTTACTGATAGCTCGGGGTAGCAGCTCCTCGTACACGATTTTACTCACCCTTTAGAACAAAAGGATCTTCCGAGTGCTCCCATCCTTCGCAAGACACTTCCACTCTGCCCAATCTGACAGAAGTGGGCAAATCCGCTTCGCACTGTAGCATGTATGCGTCGAGAACCTTATCAGTTTCGGGTTACCAGTGCGCTAAAGGCACCCTGCAGTTGCCATCAACTCACTTTCCAATCCCCACCACCGATGGATTTGCAAAAGACCACGTCAGGTCTTGCCCAATCGCACGCTTCCCCTTGACACTTGAGCTGAGGAATAGGTTTGCTCCTTCTACCTTTTGTCAGAGCGTCGGCGTAGAGTGTCAAGCGACGAATGCTCTCCATTCGAATACGTTCCGGGTTGGAGCTGACTGCGGCGATGATCATATTGGATGGGGAGAGAGCTAGCAGACACAGCGAGAGCGCGGCAAGCACATGTGCGAGCCGCATTTTGAGGAAGGGTCGTTCTGGATGCTCAGTGCTCGAGAGGTGAGTGCACTACGGGTCGAGAGTGTGGCGATCGAACGAAGTCGAGTTTTGCTGCTGGTCTGGCCCGCGGATGAGGGAGGGAGGGGGTGCTCACGATTGCCTCTGAGCAGCAGCACGATCGCATCAGTCGACTTGACGTTGTCGGATTCGGGCCGAGGTGGTGAGCCTGTGGGTATTGTACCGACGGGCAAGGGCGCGGCGATTTTCCGTTGATGCTCTTCTAGGAGGGTGTAGTCAAGAGCGCGACATCAGCAGGTCGTCCTGGAGTGGCGAGTCGCGAGTGCCGTTTGCTATATTGGTGACTCGCCGTTGGTGAACCCTACTGCGCAAGAAGCGAATGTGAATCAAAATGACGTGGAAGCTTCAAGTCGGGCGTGCTAGCAGCTGCCTCTGCTGCTGCTGCGTCGGCGTCACGAGGTGCGGCCATCAGCGCCCGCGAGGCGCCAGCCCTCCACGTCGACGTAAATTAGCACAGCCTCCCCGGCGCCCTGCCTACTCGTGACTGAATAAGAATAGGGCGACGCGTGTGCGCAGACACGTGACGCGATGCGGAAATCCTTCCTCATCAGCAGATTCTTTACTTGACTTTTGACTCACGACTCTTGACACTACATCTGTGGTGATCGTGAATCACCAGTGCATATTCATGTCATGTTTCAGATCCAGATTGTAGCTCATACACGCAACTCGACTACACGGTGATAGCAATGGTCTGTCTTGCAGAAAATGGTGAATGCAGGCAGGCCTCGGACTGAATAACGTGTCCACCGATGGAGGGGCCGCTGTTTTTCCGCTCACCGACGCTTCACTTCATATACTCGTCGAACTTGTCCTTCCACTCGTCGTGCCATCTCGAGAGTGCGGGTCTGTCCTGCGTCATATCCTCGACATTCCACTTGATACGTTTCAGATCCATCTCTCTGCTCGTCTCATTGTCAGGGCAGAGCACGTAGAAGCTCTTCTTTTCCAGTCCTTCTTTCACCAAGTAATCCACCGTCTGTTCGGGCGACCAAGCACCATCTGGTTTAGATTTGCCTTCTTTGGCACCTGTGAGGCCCGTATGCACCCATCCAGGAATCAACAGATGCACCGAAACGCGGTCCCTCGTGCTTGAAGAAGCTCGAACTTCGTGAGCCAGCTGTTCCGTGAACACCTTGACTCCCGCCTTGGAGATGTTGTAGGCGGGACCAGTGCCCGGTGGACAAGTGATGCCTTGCTTGCTTCCCGTATTGATGATGGCGGCAGGTTGACTGTGCGCTTGAATGAGCGGCAAGAAAGCTTGAACGATGTGAATCACTCCATACAAGTTTGTGTTCAAAATTCTCTCCCAATTCTCATCCCAATCCGCCACCTTTGTTCCTCCTCCCGTCCCAGCATTAGCCTGAAGCACAGTCAATTGTTTGCCTTCGAAAGAGGCGCGCACTTCATCCGCTACCCTTTTGACCGCTTCCCGATCGGACACGTCCACGCTCCAACCTTTGTACTTTTCCGAAGAAGCGCTACCGCTAGCAGAAGAGGAGATGCGCTCGATGGCAGAGTCTAGATCTGTCTGAGATGCGCGATCCAGGATGCCAACCGAAAGACCCAAAGATGCCCAGCGCTGAGCTGCTGCTAGACCTATACCCGACGCGCCGCCAGAAATGATGGCTAGAGAGCCGCGAGCGACTTTGAGGTGTGAGAGCGCGGTGGGGGGGGGGCAGGCAGGTACGTGTCAGCTAGCAAGAGAGAAGCGAGGTGAGAGACGGACGGCATGCATACTCACGTGCTGGATGGGACATGCTGCCAAATGACGATGGATCAGCAATTGAAAAAACCGAGTGTCCAGACGAGGTGATGGTTGTGTATTTTGATTGTGAGCAGGCCGCCTATACAACTGAATCCCATCGAGCACATCGATTGCAACGTCTGCGCTTTTGCACGGCCGAGTAGTCACAGTCACGGGTAGTCTTGAGTAAAGTGGAGGCTCGCTGCATAGCTCGCACGTGCTTGCTTCGGAGGAACCACACTCGTGACTTGGATCTGCGCGTGGGCGAATTCTTGATTACTTTTGGTGCATCTCGTGATGGCGAACCCCTCCACGTTCATCAGCAGGACGAGCGTGCTGTACGCCCCTGCTGCAACTGGTCACGTGGTCACTTCACGACGAGATTTTGGGCTGCATATCCTGGAGCCGGTGGATGGGGTCAAAGGGTGGCTCTCTCTCTCCCTCCTTCGCAGCGCATGCCAGCACCAGCACCAGCAACAGCACCGGCACGAGCACCAGCACCCCTTTCAGTCGATCATCTCAACAAAACGCAGCTACGACCACTGCGCCGACATTGAAGTGAGCGTTGTACCACGGTGCACTCCTGCGAAGAACAGCATGGCCCCACTCCCAACGTCAAGCATCGGATGGCCGGTGCATTACGACTGGCAGAGATGAGCACTCGTTCTAATACAGGATCACGCTTGGCTTCCTCCGACGAGGCTGCGCTTCCAAATCTCTTCCCGTACATTCCAACGTACAATCCGAGCGCATACACTCGTCATCTGTCGCAAGCAGACGCCTCGTCCAGCCATGACGACGCGTCCACAGCAGCCTCGGATGACATCGCATCTCGCTGCGCACCGACTCGCATCCTGCTCGCTCAAAAGGCTCTTCAAAGGGACGAAGGTGGTAAGAAGAGAGCAAGAGATGTCTGGGAGGATGCAGCTTTGGATGGCATCGAGGAGTTCAGAGATGTGAATGGCAAGTTGAGGAGGAGGCGAAAGGATGCCGCTGTGAGCAAGTTCGAGCGTGCTAGTGTGGCTGGCGAAGGAGATGAAGAAGCGCTCGCAAATACGACGCTTGCACCTTCGGTTGCATCGATCCGCGCCACCACCTCGGACACATGCAGAGATCAGCTGTGCAGCACCTCTGGCCAGCTATCCACGTCTACAAGCGCTATTCCGAGCGCATTTCGGTAAGTGCGCGTCGCGATAGCATGCGCAGCTCTGCAATTCATTCGATGCTTCCCCCCTTTCTACAGCTTCGCAAAGCACTCAGAAGAGCTCAGCGTCTACGTTTCGCGCGAGCCTCGACCAGAGATGAATCTGCTTCGTCATGCCGTGCAAACAAGCCTATTGCACACTCGTCCTTCGCGTGTTCTGATGGAGCGCACGCAAGCCGACACAGCCTCATCACACGAGTCTTACTCGACCATATTGACATTTGACATCTACTCCCTTCCCCATTTGCGTCGTACTGGTCATACGCCCACTCTCGATCAGCCAGCTGCACCAGAAGACGGTGAGGATGCGCCCTTCGGTCCTGACAGTGCTAGGCGACGAATGCCGCTCTTTCTCTCTTCTCAGCACACTTATAAATCTCAAACCATGGAAGTCCGCGCTTCCCAGACGCTTGGATGTCTTTTCGATGGCATAGTTTGCAGGACAAGGGATGTACCGGACATGGCGACTCGAGTCACTGTCCAAGAGGGCAGCTCGACCTCTTGCGGCGCTCCTGGGACTGGAGCGATTGGATCGACCGACTCGAGATCGATTGGGAATATGCAGGCACGGAGCACGGGCAACAAGATGACATCGTCGATGGCTTGCATGGTTGGAAACACGATCTTTGGTCTTGCTGGCGAATCTTTCGATGAGAGCTATGCACAGTGAGTGGTCGCTGCCGTCTCAGACGTGCTCGCTGCGCCCCTCGAAGCTCATGCTGATCACAAAAGCTGCATCTTCTTCCCCATGCCCATCTGCTCGCAGGGCTCTTTGCAAGCGGCTCAACAGTGCAGGCTTTCCGCCAGCTGCAGCAAGCTCCACTTCTGCGCTGCATCATCATCCTCATCTTTTTGCGTCAGATGAATCAGCCACAGGCGCCCGCGTCGCCTTGTCGGCACATGATGCTCACTCTGTCAGTTTAGACACTCTTGAGCTTGACGTGAGACAGAGCATCTGGTTCTTGCATCATGGGGCTTGCGAGCACTACGCCGTATTGAACAGCATCAGATGGGACAGCGGAAGTGTGCTGGATGCAAAAAATGTGCGCGGAGATTCCGAGGAGAGGGAGCGAAGGCAGAGCTCGGCGCGAGAGAACAACGATTGCAACAGCCACGCACCTGCAAGTGATACTAGCCATGCAGGTTCGCACGACGCTTATCCTCGGCATACGTACATCAACGCCGAGGCGCTCCTCAGACCCATCGTCAAGTACAGCAAATTGTACAGCATGCCGGAGCAGTACGGCTTGGGCAAATGCTGCATTTGTACGCGCAAGACTGCTCGAATGATCATCGTTGGGGGAGCCAGAGTGGTGGGGCAAGCGTATCCGGAGCTGGAGGGCGAGGCAAGAGCTCGACATCGGAGCGGCTCGAGCGGGAACGAGCAAGGTGCCGGCGAGACATGCGCACGTCGAGGCGCGCCTCGTTTGAAAGTGGCAGGCCTGCCACGCCAAAATATGCCGGCGTGCGAATCGTGCTGGCAGCTCATTTGTCCAGATTCGCCTCCTTGGTGGCAGGTGTACAACACCTCGAAGAAGCGAGACGAGGAGGGTAATGATCCGATGAGAAGGGCGACGCGATCGAATGGCTACGCGTCGCTGGAGGATGCTACTGGAAAGAGTTGGAGTTTTGCCCGAGGAATTGGTTGGGCGGTGATCCCTTTGCTGGATTGAGCACAGCGCGAGTGGCTCAGTTGCAAGGATTCAGGAGGGCGCTGCAAGCCCGACGCCCGCTTTGTATTATAGCTGCAAACATCTGAATGTCAAGCTCGCACTCAGGCTGGCGTGCCACGAGTGCGCACGCTAGGAGTGCAACCCGTTCCGATTTTGACTCAAAGCACCCATCGCTCTTCTCTCTGGCCTTTTTTGTCAGCTCGAGCAGGTCTTGCCTGCTGGTCCAATGTCCAAACGTCCCTCTCGATGACCCTAACCCTCGCTGCTGCATCTCGCCTCTCGACGAGGATGGTCGTTGCTACGCGCGTAGCGTACCAAGCAGTCTTGTTGGGATCCATCGGGGCGCTCTGCGTCTTGTCGGGCAACCGAACGGGCGGAATGTGTATCGACCGCTTGAAATTTTCTCGCGTGAGAGGTTCGGAGTCTGGCAAGGAGGTACTGTGAAGTCAAGTGGAGGGCAGTGTTGCGCCAGCTGAATCAGCACATCGCGCTCGTCCGTGTACGTGATTCAAGCAGGACCCCGCTCGACTTTCTTCGCAACGCACCCGAGCAGACTGAACAATTCTTCGATGAGCGCATCTTCGGCGGCCGGATCTGCGTCTGCGCCACCGTTGGCAGCGTGGTGCGCAATGACCTGCTCGAATTTCCTTCTTCCCACAGACACCTTCTCCCACGGCTCCTGCAACGTCGAGTTGCTCAATCCTGCCGATGTCTGCGCTTGTGCCTGCTGCGTCCGCACTTGCTCTGCCATCTGTCCAGCTGCAACAAAACGCACAGGCAGTGCATGCTTCTCCTCGATCCGATTGGAAGTGTACCACAGCTCCGCCGCATGGTCTTCTGCCTTTTCGGATCGCAAATGACCCACGATGAGGTTGAAACCGGCATACAGGTCCCTGTTCGGAACGACGTGTTGCTCGAGGTAGCGTTTACCATCATCCTCTCTGTCCCCTCCTTGCTCTGCAGAAGCGCCCTCGCACCAAGAAGCATCTAACCAAGCTTTCGTTAGGTTGCCCCTGCTAAGATGCTTGTCAAGTCCGCAATGGGAAGGTAGAGATGGCGGAGCAGACTCCGTGTAGTTGGTCAGAGCAGCTATTCTTCCCCCTCGCGTCAGGCCTAACCAAGTCCCGCCAGCGCTCAGGTCCAAGCCCGACAACACCTCATCCTGCTGGCCCGCCGCGCTGTGCGATTCGCCTGCGCTCGCCTGATTCTCGTCAGTACGCGTGATGAGCAAGTCATCGGCCTTGCGAGCAGATTCGAGACTCGCTGATGCATGCTGCGCTCCTCCAGCACCACCACCTTTACCGCCTCTGTGCCACCCCAATGCTTGCGTGCTGCGATGCAGAAACTCGTCCCTGTTGCTGGCGCAGATGAAAGAGTAGCGAGGATGAGATGTGCTGATGAACAGGATGCACATGATGCCGAGTGCGAGGTGCGCCAGACCAGCTGGCTGGCTGGCATGAGGGGCTTGCGAGCGTTGGTGGTGCAGACTCAAGACTGATTGAACATGCTGCGCGCGCGCGCGAGAGGATGAAGCATGGCGGTTTGTCTGCGGTATTTCACTGCGCATGTATGCCGCACTCGTCGTCCGCACGCGGGCTCAAGCTGACGTGCTTGAGGTGCTCGATCGAGCGGCCCTGACATTCAATCGTGAATGAGCCCAGCAACGCTTCACACTCACGGATCGCATCGCATCGCATCGCGCGAGCAAGCAACAGCCTAAACGAAGCAACAAGCGCATGTATTGGTGCGGATGGGCATCAGTCAGTCGAACAATGCGACTGTCCGAACCTCGCCACGAGGAGGCTCCCATCCATAGAGGTTCGGGTGTGTAAAAATAAGGCGAGGGCCGGGGAGGGGGGGAGGGGGGGGGGGGGGGGGGGCATACGTGCAGTCCATGAAGAGCACGATAGGTGCAGTCCATGTAAAGGAACCGTAAGTGCAGTCCATGTAGTGGCACCGTACGTGCAGTCCATGAAGGGCCATGAATCGCACATTCCCCGCCTTCGACCCCATTGCATCTGACTTCGAATTGCGTCGTATGACTGCGAACAAGGAATTGACGTTGAGCAACGAGTTGCGTGCGACAACGCTTGGCATCCGACGACCTTCATCTCGCTCATCAACGACACTCACCGACCGATGCTTCTGAGCTGCAAGCTCCTCCACTCTTCTGTGGAGAGTAGTGTTGACCCTTTGGGGCTGTGGCTCTGGTACAGCTAGGGTCATTGGCACACACTTGTGCCCCACCGTCCTGCAAGCTATGCACTTCTTTACCTTGTTGCCTCCAGCAGGATGCTTCTCATACAAGCAGTCCTCACCTCTCCTGTGACACAGGTCACAAGGATCCAATAAGTGTGCAGTCCACTTCGACGCTGATATTGTACAGAGCCACCACACACTGCGGCCAGTGTAGAAAGCTCGGGTTGCATCCGTTGCATGCGGCAGTCGCACGAATCCCGGGATAGTGGCAGATGCATTGCTGGCAAATCTGTCTAGGAGCAGCAAGAGACTCCCGTCAAACTGCCACGCGGTTGCGCGGCCTGAGAACACCGCCACTCCCCGACTCTCGTTGGCCCACATGGCTAGGAGCCGGAAACCTTGGGCCCGATAATATTCATCGAGGTATGTCCGGAGAGCGATGGGGTTGCGTTCTTCCCGTTCAGACTCAGGGAGGGCCCTGAGTCTGGCAACCATCTGCTGATGACCAGATGGTTGCATAAGATTCTTGAGGAACTGGGAGTTGGGGATTGGCCACCATCTTTTGATGGTCAGATGGCGGTCCAGACGTTCATGAGCATAAAGATATGGATCGCAGCAGATGGATTGCTGATTGGGAGATGCATCGCATCAGTCGACAGCTGTGAGAGCGTGTCGAGTAAGGCTGGAGCAGTCAACGGAGGCGCTCTCAGCCGCGGTGAATGTGCGGCTGTTGGCATGCTGTGAGTGTGCGCGCTGATGGTAATGGCGAGTGCGAATGTGTGCTCGTAGGATGGAGATGAGGGTGAAGGACAAGAGAGGGGAAAGCGAGTCCCCTCGAGTGGTGCGCCTCATCGAGCTAGTCACTAGTTGCGCAGCAAACGAAGCGTCCGCTTCCACACGGCGCGGCACGCGCATATGCAACGCGTCCAGCATCCATCCAAGCCTGATCGCGCGCGCGTCCAAATCAATCAAAGTCTAATCACAGAATCACGAATCGTGAATCGTGAATAATGTGAAGCGTGCCGACCGCGCTCGGGCCACTTCACGTGATCCGACGACGAAACCTGCCTCGCACCCAAGACTCATCAGACAGAACCGTCGACTCTTTGACTCCTAACTTGACGGTGCGCTTCGCAGTTTGAGTTTGAGTCAGAGGTGATGCAAAGATACCGCCTTGGTCAAGACGAGACAAGCAGCGCAAGAGGACGAGGAGATGGGGGACACAGTCGTGCGCCAAAAAAGGTATCTTGCAGTCGTCGGCGATGATTAGATTGCGTTGGGATGGTATGCGGTGCGAGAGCATCGAAGAGGAGGCACGACATTGCGGGGGAGAGAGAAGCAGGGAGCGGGCAATCAGCGAGCCGTGCAGCGAAGCAGAAAAAGCGTAGACGAGAAAAAAGCATGGCGGAAAAGGTGGAGGGAGAAGCGAAGAGCAAGACAAAGCGAGATCAAGCAGCTTTGGCAGGCGACACGCCCACATTCTCCAGCGCGCCAATGTGAGAGGCGACGGGAGCTTGTAGAGGCACGGGTGGAAGTTGAGGAGGAGGCGAATGGCTGGCCGCGATTGGAGCGCTGGAGCCCGCCGTGCCCGCCGTGCCCGCCGTGCCTGCAACCGCCCCGCCCGAGACGGCCGGATCGATGGTGGAAGTTCTGGACAATTCTTGATTCCCTCTCATCCTCTCCAATTCTGGCGCATCGGCCTCGGTCACCTGATCGACGTAGCCGGTAGCTTGGCCTTGCGCGTTCCTCATGAGCAGATGCATCCCATCTCCGTCCTGATCCGGCACCACCGTCTGATAGTTGAGCCAGGTGAAGGTCTTGTAGACTAGCGAAGTTACGATGGCTGCTGACATCGGAGCAGCATAGTAGATCCACGAACTGCCGTCGAAAGATGCGGCGATGACGTCGGGTCCGAGCGTGCGAGCAGGATTCAAGGAGCCTCCGGTGAGGGACGTGGCCCAGAGTTCGGCAATGAACAAGGCCAACCCGATGGCGACGGGGGCCAGGAATGTTCCTATCGCGAGAGTGAAGAGGTGTCGAGTGAGTCAAGGCTGTGCGAACGCACTCCTGACATGAACTCTCACCCTTGTGCTTCTCGCCAGCCATGAGAAAGACGGCAAGAATGAGTTGTCCAGTCATGAAGAACTCGATAAAGAAGCCCTGTGGATGATGCGTGTTCAGAATGGCAATCACTGGAACCCAAACATCGGCAAGAACGCACCTGCGCGATCGTCGTCTGGGCGCCCAGCCTTGTGCGAACCGAAATACCGGCAGGGATGAGGACTTGAGCCATTCCTGCCGCAGCAATAGCTCCTGCAAGCTGTACGATGACGAGGATGACGGCGCGCACGACGGTCAGAGTTCCAGTCAGGAGAAGAGCAAAAGTGACGGCTGTGCAGGCACATGGCAGAGGTGCGTGAGCAATGACGATGAAAAAAGGCACTTTTGCAGAAGTCTCGACTTTTTCCTCACCCGGATTGAAGAGACCTCCGCTGACGCGAAAGAACAACCAAGCATTGACGGCGAGCGAGAACCCAAAGCCGAGGGATGAAAGCAAGAGCTGGCTAGGATCCAGACCACCCGCAGTGGTTGTGCCTTGCGCTGTATTCGAGACGATGGACTGCTGAGATGCCGAGTTGGCGATGCCGTACGCCATGAACAGGAAGAGGAACTGCGAGTGGCGGGCGCGGATGCAAAGTCAGGCATGGCGGACGAGAGGGCTAGCGGCGCTGAGCACTTACAGTGCCGATGAATTCGCTCAGAGCCTGCGTGCAGGCCAAGACGCGAAAGAGTCAGCGGGTGAAGTGCCAGACGAACAAGACGTCTCGAGCTCGAGGGAGCTCTCTCTCTCTCTCTTTCTCTCTCTCTCTCTCTCTCTCTCTCTCTCTCTCTCTCTCTCTCCCTCTCTCTCTCTCCCTTCGGCCTACTCACCGCGATGAACTCGTTTTTGACATTCATGATCCTCGTCGCTCGCACCAATCGCTTGCTACCATGTCTCTCATCTCTTTGATCCTCCAAGTCCTGCTCATCTGCTGCCTTTCCTCTCAAAAAAGCCGGCAAGCCTTTCTCGAGCTCCTGAGCCTGTCTATGAGCCTTTCTCTCTTTGCGTTCTTTTCTGCTCAGCGCGGCACTCGCCGCGCTGCTGGCGTGCCCCACGACGTGTTTGCGTCGATTGCGCCAACCTCCGGTACCGGTGGGTGTGCTCATGCCCGATTGCATTCCCCCTGGTCGAGCGGTAGGTGCGATCTCGTCGCCCGCCGTGGCGTCTGCGAAGCGCGTAGCGTTTGCAGCATCAACGGTCGAAGCTGGTGCAGCATCCTGCTCGGACGAAAATTTTTCCTTGAGCACCGACATGGTGATCACGTCTTTTGGAGGAGGCAAGTTAGGAATGGACGGATGGTGGTGGAAGAAGAGAGCAAAGGAAGCGGGGACTTGGTGACACGCACAACTGTTGACATTCACGATTCCACTCGCCTCCTCATCGAGGGCCCGCCTATGCTCTCGATTGCTTCGATCGGAGCAGCACATGCGTTCCGACGCACACATGCAGGCTAAGTCTCGCTAGGCCGCTCGAGCAACCACGGTTTCAAAATTTCCACCAAAAAGAGGCAAGTCGGGTGTTTCGTGAGCATACAAGACCCTGCCAAGCTGCGACAGCGATGGTCCTCCTCCTCCTCCTCCTTCTCCTCCTCCTCCTCTCCCGCATGCCTAATCGCGCTAAGCTTGCATTCGTGATCGTTCTCCGTGCCGGGCTGCGAAGGGGAAAAGGGGCATCGAGTCTGCCTCGGGGCGACCTACTAAATCGACTCCGCTCGCTCAATCGCAACCCCAATCACAATTAATCTCGCCATGCACGCACAGTACTGGACGTGCAGTGCAGTGCAGCACATGCTTCGGCCCATTTGCCATCCCACAACCCAGCCTGCTACTGTATTCCAGCAGGCTTTCAAGTTGCGTCTCAAAAGGTATGCTTGCTGGAGAGTCGTGAGTGCGATGCGAGCTAAGGCGCGGACATGCTTGCAGCGGTCAAATGTAATGATGTCACTCACTCGTGCTCCAGACAACTTTCGAATCACAATTTGCCGCGGCCACTCGTCACTCACACTCACGACTGTCAATGATGAGCTGCGCCGGACTCTGACTGCACCCGCATGCACTCAAACTCCTGCCGCGCCGTGGAAGGCGGGTGCATATGCTGCATGCTTTGCCGCGTGAGCCTGCTGCAGCACAAGAGAGACGGGCACCTGCTGCATGCGCGCACAAGCTCGACCTCGGCAACCACTTGTCACCCTTTTTCAACATCCGCTTCATGCAAGACATCGGGGTCCAGCTTCAGGAACACGCTAGTGTGGTGAGGACACACAGCAGGCGGGAGATGTTGGCTTTTGTGTGGCTCCAGAGGCGCTGGAGCAGAGCAGAGTTGCGATCGAAATTCGCCGCGCCAAGCCAGATGCAGCGGTGGGCAGGGACTGGTGTATCGAGATTACGTCAGTCATACATACGTGTGCACGGTCACAAGCGCGGCATGCGGACGACGATTCACCAAAGAGGCAAGATCGAAGATGCGGCTCTCAGATCATGTGGGGTCCGAAGGCGGGCGAGCAGGCCATTCAAATTCAGACGTCTACTGTAGATTCGCAGATGGGTCAGGTCGATCGGATCACGTGAATTGAGCCGTTGTGGATTTGATACATGAATAAGCGCAAGAGCAGGCACGAACGCTGCGCTGGGATTTTTTCTACAAGCTGGCCTTGCCTCTGGATTCGAAGGGCAAGACGAGAGCGAGGATGCCAGCAGCGATGAAGAGAGCTCCGCTGACATAGACGGGCGCCGAAGTTTCCAGATTGGCAAACATGGCAACGATGGGAGCCATGATGCCAAAGATGCGGTTCGCCGAAGCAGTGATCGCGTTTCCCGTACCTCTGACTCGAGTAGGAAAGACTTCTGGCGTGTAGGCGTACAAGATGGCGTACATTGCCGAGCTGGAAAAGGAGTAGGCGCACTGCCATCCCAGCAAGGATGGCGAATTGGTCGCTGTCGTGCTGGCGAACAGGAAAGCCCCCGTGCCAGCGGTGGATAGGAATAGTGTTCCCTTTCGACCGATGCGCGGCAGCTCGGATAGCAAGGCGCCCACGATGCAGCCTGGAATACCCACAACGGCAATGATGAGCGAATTGCGATAGGTGAGATAGGTGGAGCCGTCACCAAAATCTGCGCCCCGAGATGCTTGGATGAAGGGCACGTAGGCATTGTCTGCAGCAAAGCGAGGGAGCGGGGTCAGCCGAGGCTTGGCGCGAGTGCGCGAGTGCGCGAGCATGCTAAACACTCACAAAGCGGGAATGACAGACCGAGTAGCGCCCAAATGACGATGATCATCGAGGTGGAAATGGCCATCTTGCGGGTAGCAAAGAGGGATTTGATGAGGGAGCTATCCACATCCTTCAAGCTTCTCAGGATGGCTTGCTTGGTGGAGTAATTGGCAGCCAAAGCCTCTTCCCTCTCCTTTTCCGACTTGTCCCCCGCAATATCATCGTCGAACCTGCTGAGATCTTCCAGCGTCAAATTCGACACTTTTCCATTTCGTCTGGCCACTTCATGGACCACGCGAACGGCCTCTGCATCTCTCCCTCGGCTCATGAGATATTTGGGCGACTCGTAGATGGAGAAAAAGACGAATCGTACGACGAACATGAGGACGGCAATACCTCCCATGGTGATGATAAAGTAGCGCCAGCCCATATTGTCTTGACGCGCGCACACTGCTGCCGTCTGTGGGCAGGTCAGGTTGCCTAGCAGGGGCCAAGCGATGAGGTTGGCGAGAAGCTGAGCGAGGGCCCAGTCGACGGATAGGATGGTCAGGAGGTACTGGTGCGTGGCCGGCAGGAATTCCAAAAAGATGGCAGAGTCCACCGGCAGATTGCCGCCCACCCCGACGGACCAAAGCGCTGCGAAGACGCCAATGGCGGCAAAGTTGGGCGCAGAGCCTGCAATCATCCCAAAGAGACCAGTGATGCCGATGGTGAGATTGAATGCCCATCTCCTGCCAAAGATGTCTGCTCCAAAGCCCCAGAACACTGCGCCTACCAGCAGACCAATGTTCTGGGCAAGAGTGAGCAGCGGAGGTCGATCGGGATTGAATTCGTTGGAGATGGGAGTAAAGATGAGGGAAGTGACGATGGGCCACAGGTTATCGCTTGCCCATCCAAAGCCTACGACGACAAACAATTGCCACTGATACCTGCCCATGCCAATCTCTTGGATGGCCCTGTTCAGCACTCGAGCCTTGGCTTCGTAGACCGGGTCCAACGTGCCTGCTGGCAAGGCAGCGTCATCCGTCAAGATGTTCGAGTCCGACACTCGAGCATCTCCATGCAAGCCCTTGACCTTCTCATCGGCCTCGCCGGGTGTGAGCACATCGTGCTCGAGGTGGTGACCTGAGGCGTGGGCGTCAGTCATCGTGTTTGGGGTATGGTGCGTAGCCGCGAGTGTGTGCGTTGGGGATGCAAGTAGGAAAGAGATGCGACGTCTTGGGGGCAACAATCACGAACGAGCTTGGCCCTTTTTATGTGTGTCACCGCTGTGCCGCCACGCGCTTGTTGATTGGAAGAAAGAGAAGAGAAGAGCAAGCCCAGCGGAAGAGCAAGCCAGCGATGATGGCTCGTGTGAGAAGAGCAAAAGGAAATGTGCAACTCTCCCTCACCAGCACGACCGATTCGAAATGCGCGACCTCTTCTGACCGTCAGTCGTGAGTCATCCCGCAAGCTCTCCTCCGCCTCAAAGAGTCAGGCCGCGGGTACAGGATCGACAGCGTATACAGCATATGCGTTCAATCGCAGCGCCCTTCCCAGCTCCCCCCCTGGCCCATCCAGCGAGCAGCGTCCAACGCGACTCGACTGTAACACCAGCAAGCAGCTCCCTATCGCGACCGCGGCGCCTCTCTGCAGGAACAAGCATGCAGCCTCATGCTGCTGGGCGTTCCTCCAAGTCAGCTGTTGTGACTTTTCAACTCTCCAATCAAAGCTTGGGCTGCTATAGCTGAGCGTTGAGCGCGAGGCGAGGCGAGGCGAGGCGAGACGAGCGCGCAAGCAAGCAAGCAAGCAAGCAAGCGGGCAGGGAAGCAACGTATCGTCCGCGTTTGAGCAAGTCTTAAAGATGACGTGCGCGCTAGCGTTCTTGGTCCCGCGGTGTCAGCATCAGCTAAACCGCGCGCGCGCGCGTCGTCGGGTTGCTATACCGCCGCGGTGCATGCGCCGATATGGCGTGCTCCATGCGAATCCTCGAGGCTGGGGAGTACGTCACGTGAAATTACAACCGTGGGGGTTGGGTTATTAATTGGTCTTGAGTCTAGAGTCAGAAGAGTGAGTCGTGAGTGCTGCTGTAGCGCATAGCGTAGGTTGCTGCGACCCAAGACTCGATCAAGAAACTTGAATCTTGAATATTTCTTCAAGCTTGACAAAGCGTTGTAGGGCGGGCGCGCGCGCGGACGGGCTGGTTGGATGTCTGATGTCTGATGCCTGTTGGCTTTGCTTGCTTGCTTATCACGACAACCCACATCGCCGGCAGGGAAAGCGAAAGGCAAAAGGCGAAGCATCAAGGCATCAAGGCAACTTCCGGAAGCTCGTGAGCGCGTGCATGCCCGACTGTCGATGGGAGAATCGATGAAGATGAGGTGGGCCGGAGGGAAGCGGCAACATTACCGCGACCTCGAATCATATTCATCGAGCTGACTCACGATGAGCTCGCCGACTCTTGAAGGGGAGCACGCACGAGATGGTGCAAATATACAGCCCCTTCGCTATCTGTTGAAGCGATATCCTGTCCTGTGCTGTGCTCGCTCGCTCGCTTCTTAGGCGTCTTGGAAGCATTCACCTCGGCCATTTTCGCGGACATCTCGTCTTCCCCGCGTATCTTCTCGCCTCTGCGAAGGGCAGAGTCTAGGATTGCCTACGGTAACGTCAGCTCAGCTTGCGGGCTTGGCTTCCCTTACTTGCCTTGCCCGACTCACCTGTACCAGTACTAGGAGCGGCCAGAGTTACACCGCACATGGCAGCAAAGACGAGGGTCGGGTATATGTCACGAGTAGACATCCTATCGAAAGGCTTTCGTGCAGGATGACGGTAATGAAGCTCGACGAGAGACCTTTAGACTTTGGGGGCGTGATCAGTCTATTAGCAGAGAGTATAAGCCCTTGGACACTCGACTGCCGCTTTCAACCTTGGCCCCGATGGGCGCCAGGAACTCACGCATCGAATCGCATCCACATTGCGCAAGCGATGAACACCAGCGTCTGCGCGCATCACCCGGGGGCCCACCGGTAATCTCAGCACACATCGCATATGAGACGCCCAAAGTCTGCAGACGTGAGCCTCGCAAATATCATCACACAGACTCGAGCAGGCGCGTGTTTGGGAGCCCAAGAGCGCATATGTCGTCGAGGAGACCCAGCTTCGAGCCTTCCTTCAACGCTCTCGGCAGCGGTGCTTGCGCAGCGGACCCCACTCGGAACGCTACATCCGCGCACAAGCTTCAGTGACGAGCTCAAGCCGCTCATGCCATTTGCGGAGGGAAGAGTGCCACTTCGGCCACTCAGATCCGGACGTATGCTGGCACAGGCAATACCAAGCCTTCAAGGTCGCACGCAAGCGTCTGTCCCTTTCCACCTCGCGTCTGCGCAAATGGCGCCACCGAATTCGTCTCACTTTAGGCGGTGCGTATGATCCGGCTTGATTGGCCATCAAGGTCCGCCCTATCTACGAGTCGCCGGAGCGCCGCCAGTCGCTAAAGTGGCCCCAATCCTCGCAGTCGGATCTCTGCAGCCGTCTTCATTCGGCCCACCACAAGCGGTCGCACAGAGATAGTCCTTTTGTGCGTCTCGAGTGCAGCAGGTGGCGCAGACGTTGAGAATGGTCCTGCACATCGCACATCGCACATCGCACCATACAAGCAGACTTGCGTCTATCGGTGGTGCGCATCGAGAAGAGACAAGCTGCTGCGCGCTATGGAAGCCAGCGAAAAGGCTTAAAAAGGGCCTCGGTGCTCTTCAAATCTCGCTTCCTTGCTCTTCCATCCTCACTCTTCATTCTCGCCTTTCCACCTGATCCCTCTTCTCCTATCCTCACTCGCCCTTCATCCTCGTCCCAAACCCCTAACCCAAATCATCTCTCGCAGCCATGCGCGTTTCAAAAGCGTTTGCTCTTCTCGCCGTCTTCCTTGCCGCGAGCGCTCTGGCAGCTCCGACGGTCAACGAGGACGAGACTTTGGACGACGATATCAACGATGCGATGTGGCAGAACGACCCGGAGACCAAAGTCGACACCAACAAACATTCGTCGTCGTCGTCATCTCCCAGCTACGCCGGCTACACCGGGACGCTCTTCCCTGCCAGCTATGGAAGTGGAAACGTCAAGGGAGCTTGGTGAGCATCGCCGCAGGGAATAACAAGAACACAACTTGACCAGTGCCCCCCGTCTCGAAATCTCAGCGAGGAATACGTGTCGGACACGGATGAGATCGCCAGCATCCCTTCGAGCATCCTGAAGCCCTACACTGCCGACAGCAGGTGTGGATGGTTCCTGAACGTGAGTCGTGGCGCGCTTGAGAAGTGCAGCGAAATCAGCTGACATCCGTCTTCTTCTTTGCATCACAGTTCAGGTACAAGAACACGGACTACAAGTACGTTGTGAAGGACGCGACTCAGTCTGACAGTGAGTGTGCGCCGCCGCCGCCGCCGTGACTCCACGATGGAGCTCTTTGCTTTGCTGAGCGTTCTGCTCGCCCACGCGCAGAGATCATCCTCGTGTCGAAGCAAGTCTTCCGAGAGCTTACTGGCTCAGAGAGTGGCGGACTTCAGGGAATCAATTGGCACATCACTCCCAATTGATCGAGCAGCTCGTCGAACGTCGCCGCTCTACGAGGCGTTCCATCGCTGCACGACATCGTTTGATCTGCTGTGATGACTCGCATTGCCCACGTCCAACCAAGTCAATCCTGATTTCATCATCATCGCGATTCGTTGAGTGCACAAAGGTCGCCCGATCGAGCTGAATGTTGTCAACAATTGCGTAGCCGGCGATACGACGACGCGAGACCTGGCGCGCGCGCTGGCCTTTGATATACTTCACGATTGACCACCCAGCTCCGTGCGATCGAAAGGCGAAGACATGACGTGGGAGTTCAAATGTGCTCGCTCTGCAGCCGTGGGCTGCCAGGCCAGCAATGCATCTTGTCTTGTTTGATGCATTGACTGCAGGTCTGGTGGCAGATCTGTTAGATGGAGGTGCGAAGAACATTTCGCGATGCGACATTTGACGAAACCCAAACGAATTGATCTGCGTGCAGCGTGTCGAATCGTGAATGACGCGCTGGAAGTGGGCCGCACAGCATTTCCGTGAGCGTGCATCGGATGCAACTGCGGGTCGTACTTTGCTCCTCTCACCAGCCCGCTGGAAGTCGGCGAAGGCGTGTCGTAGTCGTTCGGGACGAGGAGACTACCCGTGTTTCGACCCGTCTGCAGGTCTGCTGGCGTATAGATGCGCGTATTCGCTTGAACTTCGATGCGGATCGGCCGATCGAATGCCAAGCGCTGCAAGTGGGCACCACTGCCACCAGCACCTTCTCGACTCGACACGTGCTTCCATTGCGCTCCTTCGTGTATGACGACTTGCTGGTGATGGCCCGATGGACTGCGCATCAAGCTTGCTCCTGGGATTTCCCTCAGACCATCCTGCTGCGCCGAAGAGGAGGGATGATCGTTCCGCGGCTGTGCTCCACACCCGGGTCTGGATTGTTGAAAGGATGCGCAGAAGATGCTCCCTCTGTGGTGGGAGATGGAGGACGGAAAATTTCGGTCGCTGCCTCTGCGCCGGCCTGGCGAGCGAGGGAAGGGTAGGTTGGTGAGTGGGGCGCACGAAACGAGTGTTGAGCAGCGAGGACTCACCTTGCTCGACAAAGCTGGCCATCGACCTCTTCGAATGAGCGCGCGAGAAGTTTCTGGCGGAAACGCATGACTGGCGCCTAGCAGCGCGCAGAAGAGAGCAAACTTGAGCGAGTGCATGTCGGAAAGACGACCAAAAAGAACCTCGTGACGAGCTGACGGCGTCGACGAGATGCCTCGAGAGGGTGGAAGAGAAGCGCATTCTGTTCGAAGCTAGCTTTGAATACCTGTGCTGCGAGGCCTAGAGCTCGAAGTCCCTCAGAGTTCGCCACCTCATCGGCTGACACGTCCTAGACAGAGCAAGCTCGGCAACACACTCGTGAGTATTGCTGCGAAAGGTCCGTCATCTCGCCGTGAACCTTCGCGGCACACGTCCTACCATACCCAGATTTGACCTCAGCCGCGTCGCTCATGCCGCACCATACCCAACAAGCTCAATGGCAAACATGAAAAGGCAGCCATTGCTGTGGTCCAGCGCCACACTCGATCACCATGAGCGGCGCCCATCCACTTTCGACTCCCGCGTGTGGCGAAGCGACAATGCGCGAAAGGTAACATCAGCGCCGACAAGTCGTGCGACGCCACAATGACATCTCTACAAGTCGTGCTTTGTCGCACGCCCACACAACTCTCGACTGTTGAATGGGGTGCGCGCGAATCATTTCCACAATCCGCAAGTCATGCTTGACCGACTGCCACGAGTATTGGTTTTGAATGTGATGCCCGGAGCGCGCGCGCGCACATGGTCTTGGGTGAGTCAAGGATGAGACGCACACAAACCGTCGCAATCATCAGCATAGCGTCGAAGTGTGAGGATGGTGATGATATGATTGCGTGGCTGTTTCTGTCGCAATCCGCGATCAGGATCTTGCATGGTGCTGCTCGACGGTCGTGTTTCTTGACTCAAGACTCATCAGACTAGTCTGTGACTGTCGTCGATATATACACACCCATGGCGCACGCACGCTTACCACGAGAGTCTCAGTCACGTGAGTGTGATATATCCAGCCTCATGCATGCATGTCGTGAGTCGTGAGTCGTGAGTCGAGAGTCGTGAGTCGAGAGTCGTGAGTGCGTCCTTCAGTCGCGTGCACAGCTAGGCGCGCGTGCATGCCGAGTCTCGGCAAAACCGCTCCTTTGCTTTGTGCGCGCGCACGCGCGCGTGCTTCCGTTCAGATTTCATCCGCACGATTTCTGCAGCGTTCATCAGCATCAGCTCTGCTGAGACACGACACCCCGTCCTTTCCGCCTTGATTTGCCCGCCGCCCCAACTCGAGTCGTGAGTGCATGAGATTTGCTTACGAGCTCATCAGTGGCGGTGCGCGAGTGTGCTCGGTCTCCTCTTAGCGTACAAATTTGCTGCTGGGAGCTGGCTGCAGTCAAAGCATGCGAGGAGGTCCTTGACTCCCTCTGCGCACTCCATGAGCCAGGCTTAAGTCCGTGCGGGCAAGCTCAAGTCCGTGCGGGCATTCAAGAGGGTTAGCGCTATCGCTCGAAGATGGCACGTTGATGTAACCCCTCACCGCCTCCATCCTCCTCCCTCCCATCCCCAAACACGCAGACAGCTCATCATGACGGAAAACAGCGAGCGTGCGGAAGTTGCGCAGCAAATGAGCCATTCGACATCTTCGCCGAATAGTCAGAGTGCTGCTTCGACGAGACACGATGTCGAGCATGGCGCCTCTACCGTGGAGGGGGAAAAGGGAGCATCGGGCACTGCGGCCGAGGAGAAGGATGCCAATCTGGTCTCGTGGGATGTCGATGCAGATTCGCGCAATCCGCTTGCATGGTCGACGGCCAAACGGTGGACCATCTTGATGATCGTATCCACATGCAGTCTTTGCGTCACTTGCACCTCCAGCGTAGTGGTGAGTCGCGCTAGCACAGGCTGCGATCGAGTACGCGCTCTTCTCATGAAGGCGCCTCCTGCCCCCGCAGTCAAGCACCTTTGAGTCTCTCGAGAGCGAATTCCGGATCGGCCACGAGGTGGCCATCCTGGGCTTGTCGTTGTTCGTGCTGGGCCTCGGCATCGGACCCTTGGCGCTGGCTCCGCTTTCGGAATTCTACGGCAGGCGTCCAGTCTACCTCTCCTCGTTCGGTCTGTTCGTTTTGCTTGGCTTGCCAGTATCCTTTGCGAACAACCCGGCAGTCTTTTTCATCTTTCGATTCTTGACAGGCGTCTTTGGAAGCGCTTTCCTCAGCGTCGCCGGCGGCACCGTTGCCGATCTGTTCTTGCCAAAGGATATGGCGCTGCCCATGGCTGCGTACACGATGAGCCCATTTCTAGGTGAGTGGCGCGCTTTACCGCACCGCGAACAGATGCTCACAAAGATGTTGATGTTCCCCCCACCTGCAGGACCGATTCTTGGCCCGCTGTACGCCGGCTTCGCCACGTATTTCTCCACCTGGCGTTGGACGTTTTGGACGATCAATATTTGGTCATTCATCATGTGGATCGCCCTCCTCTTGTTCGTTCCCGAGACGTTTCATCCGACCATCCTCACCACAAAGGCCAAACATCTTCGTCGAAGCACGGGAAATGCAGATCTTTGCTCTGCGCACGAGCTGAAATTGAGGGAAAAGAGCATCGGAGGAACGCTGAGGGCGAACAGCACAAAGGTGATTCAATTGCTGATTCTAGAACCCATGCTCGCGCTGCTATGTCTCTGGACAGCGCTCCTGCTCGGCATTTTGTACCTCTTCTTTGAAGCTTGTGAGTTGCGCGCGCGCGCGGGCAGCGTGAGCAAAGGGTTCGACATGATCGCTCAGCTCACCCCCTCGCAACATCTTGCAGTCCCGATCGTCTTTCGAACCCACGGATTCAATCTCTGGCAGACCGGCCTGTCTTTTCTCGGACTGGCAGTCGGCCTGATTCTGGGCGCTTTCACCATGCCGTACTGGGCCGGACGCTACCGACGGGCCATGGCAGAGAATGGAGGGCAAGCGCCGCCTGAAGCTCGACTACCGATGGCCATGGTCGCTGCCATCCTCAATCCGTGAGTTGGGCCCTTCGAGCAAGCGTGGTGCTGACATTGGAGCAGCACAGTAGTTGATAGCGCAACGCTCCACGTCAGCATCTCGCTCTTCTGGTTCGCCTTTACGACGTACCCCGCAGTACACTGGAGCGTCCCCATCGTCGCTTCCATACCGTTTGGCGCCGGCATCCTCTTCACCGTGAGTCTGAGTGTCGTGCATGCGCAAGAGCCCGAACGATGCAGCGATTCACTCAAAGCGCAAAAAATCCGCCTTGCGCGCGTGCCAGTATTCCGCCGTCTTCTCCTACACGGCCGACGTCTGGAGACCAGTGGCGGCCTCTGCATTAGGGGCCAACTCCATCTCGCGCAGCCTCTTCGCTTGCGTCTTTCCGCTCTTTGCGACGCAAATGTACGCTCGTCTAGGCAATGCTGGCGCCACTGCCCTTTTGGCCGGACTCAATGTGCTCATGGTCCCCATCCCCTTTATCTTTGCAAAGTATGGACCTCAACTTAGAGCGAAGAGTAGATACAGCTATTGAGGCGCGGCGCACCCGGGATTGGAATCGTAACACATAGATGAGCAATGCACATTCTGCGTGCGTGCGTGCGTGCGTGCGTGCGTGCGTGCTAGCTTCGACTTCAGCTTGGTGGAAGAAGCATGCAGCAGCTTCAAACTCCTCCAAAGTCGAAGCATTCTGTTTCACATTCGCGTGATTGTGACTCTCTCGCGCCTAGCTGATCTGAGGCTGTGTGTCGTGTGCTCTCCAGCCCGCCGCGCGGCCAAACCAGCGCGGGGCGCGGGGCGGAAAGGCCAAGGCGGGCGCGCGGCCCGGGGACTTCGGGTGTGTGCGTGCAGCGTGCAGCGTGCAGCGTGCTGCTTAATTGCTGCACCATTCGTGACTGTGATCGACATTCACGTTGTGATTTCACATTCACATTCCCGATTCACGATGCAATTGGCGCGCCGCCATTCCTTCCCTGGCGCTGTACGTCCGCATGCTCTGCTCCTCATCGGTCATTGACTCCTTCCAACTTCTCCCACCTCGCCCTCCTCAACCATCACTGTACGGATGCGCTGAGCTTGCGAGCCTCGTCTGCACCCTCGTGCCTTTTTCAAACCCCACGCTCTCGACACTCGCATCGTTCTCGCCGACGCTCCTCCGTCATTGCATCGCATCGCTTCGCTTCGCCTCGCATCGCCCGCTCGCCCTTTGGCGCTGCAAGCACTTCAGCCTCCTGAACCATGAAGCGCAGTGGGCCAGACGATCGGCTGCAGGTGGAAGCAAGCGACACGCACAAACGCTCTCGTGCCGAGCCAAGCGCTGGAGCAGACGCATCTCCTGCAACCGAGACTGCAACTGCAACTGTAACTGCGGGCCCCTCGAGCCGGCCCGAGCAGCCAAGCGCCAAGGCGCGCTCTCCGTCCCCTTCCTACCTCTTCAACTTATCCGTGCCACGTCCAGCAGGGCAGGGTCAAGCTCCCGCATACAGTCGCGTGTATTTGAGAGCTCCTCAGAGGCTCACCACTTACTCTTTCGATGGAGAGAGGAAGCTGTTGCTAAATGACAGCGCGCAAAGGTACTTCAAGGCTCCGCCTGCAGGCGTGGATTTGGGGTATGGTTTCAGCAAGGCAAAGTGGAGGGAGCCAAAGGTGAGTGGGTAAATGCAGGCGGGCGGGCGGGCCGGGGGTGCTGCTAGGACGCGGCTTTGGTCAGACGCTGACCTCAGAAAGCTCCCAACGGCTGGGCAGATTGAACATCTGGATACCCTCTTGACGTCGCTGCAGTCCGCATGTCCAGTTGATCGACATCCACCCTCGAGTGTGGCAGCATCGGACATCCATCGCACGCTGACCGATGGCACGCCAAGCCTGATCACGTGGAGAGGAATGATGACGAAGCTATGCACCGCTCCCTACGAAGCTGCCTCTGCTTTTCCCAGCGCTTGGGAGATGGATGTGATGCTTGTGAGTCAAGTGTGCGGAGTTGGCGTCGCGAGGCTGACGTGCTGCGCATACACGCACGCCTACAGGTGGACAAGACGATGTACATCGATGAGCACGTCTCGAAAGCGAGGTACGACGCTCAGCGAGCAGAGGAGAAGGATGAACGGCGCATGCTGTTCAGTTACTATGGTGATGCGCTCGATGCGACGGACCACGCCTCAGTGAGCTCCTCACTGACACATCGCGTCCGCCTCCTCTAGGCTACGCATTCGAGTCGTACTGCGTCTGGCCGAACGCGCGCACATTACCCGAAATCGGCACACCCACGGCCTGGTCAGGAAATGTCAACACCAACGAGCAGTGGTGCGAGGTGATGAAGACGGGCATGGACACGAAGGGCGATGGAGGCAGCACGAGGGTCATTTTGGGAGGAGAGACGGACTGTCTGATTGAGCCGGGTCGAGAGGAAGGTCGTGCGAGGGCGCGTGGGGATAGAAGGGCGATGGAGCTCAAGACGAACATGCAGATCAGACACGAGGGTGATGCGATCAAGTTCGAAAAGAAGATGCTCAGGATTTGTGAGTCGCTTGGGGAGAGATTGCCTCCGAGAGAGTGCGCAAGCTGAGAATGGGTGTGGCACTGCAGACATGCAAGCTTTTTTGCTTGGTGTGGACCATGTGGTGGTGGGATTCAGGGACAGTAGAGGCAGACTTGTCGTGAGTCGCTCGAGGGAGGCGCGATGGCAGGTCAAGCTGAGGCCGCGCTCTCCCCCTAACAGAGCCATCAGCAATTCCTGACGGCCAACATGCCTCAGTTGGTGCGAGGAAAGGTAGGTCGATGCGCGGATGCGCAGCACGGATGTACAGTTGACGCATTCTATATCCCACGCTCAACTCGCAGCCACATGCTTGGGACCCGCACCTGTGCACCTCGTTTGCATACGACGCTCTGGCGTGGATTCGGAAGAGCATCGAGTCGGACAGTAGGACCAAGAATAGGGACGCTCTGCCCGTCTGGCGTCTAAGCTTTGAGCCGCCCTTTGAAAACTTTACGCTTCGTCGTCTACGCAAGGGCGAGTACGCGAAGGAGCTGGACGAAGGACGTACAGAGGGAAGAGAGAGGTGGGCGGATGTGCAGAGGATGGGATTCTTGCCGGTAGAGCATCTCGAGTGGCGAGAAGCGATCGCTAGGGAGCAAGAGTGACCGTCGGACATGCCTCTTGATTCATCATCGTCGGCGCGGTGCGCACTCACGACATGCCAGGAGGCCCTGTAGCCGCCCGCGGGCTTGCTTGAGCCGATGGATATCTTCTGTTCTGCAGCGTTTACGACGTTGCCGCAGAGACTTTTGTGATTTGGACGTCGAGCAGAATCGAGCGCACGCGTGCGTGTACACGCACGCCTTCCTAGCTGATTGCCTCCCTCTGCGCACCCTGTGAACGCCTCCGCTCGGTGACGGAGGCTTGATGCGCGCGAAACGGACGAACAGCCGCGGATGCCGCGCATTGCTTGAGCGGACCCGCGTATAATTATAGCTGCCTGCATGCTGCTGCATATTGAGCATGAGCGAGGTGTCAAGCGCGTGCTGCCAAGGTTGTACCTACCGCGCAGCTGAGGGACCCCGCGCCCGACGCCCCGCGTATACCCCACGAAGCAGCGCAAAGTGATGAGCAACCAGCGCACTTCCTTCAACGCCCGCCATCACCATCACCGCTCACACTGTCGTCGCTCAAACAATTCGCTCTCGCACATCATGCGTGTTCAATCTGCTATCCGCGCATTGCCTCGTCTGGCGAGTCAAGCATCGCAGCGAGCAAGAGTCACCGGCACTCGACGAACATACACATCCTACTCTACCCCTCTGTCTGGCTTGACGCCCGAACAAGAGGAGCTTCGCAGTGCCGTGTCCACCTTTGCGCAAAAGGAGATCGCACCATTAGCTGGTCGCATAGATGCGGAGAATGTGGTGCCGAAAGAGCTGGACGTGTGGAAGAGGTTTGGAGAGATGGGCTTGAATGGCGTCACTTGCGAGGAGAGGTGGGGAGGTCTGGGATTGGGCTACCTCGATCACACCGTCGTCATGGAAGGTGAGCAGTTGTGCGAAAGAGCTGGGGACATTTAGCATCTTGTGCGCGGGTCTGATCGCATGTATGCGCCCTCCTGCTAGAAATTTCGAGAGCATCAGGATCGGTGGGATTGTCGTACGGAGCGCACTCTAACCTCTGCATCAATCAGATACACCGACACGGAACTGAAGAGCAAAAGGAAAAGTATCTTCCAGATCTGATCAGCGGCAACAAGGTCGGATCGCTAGCCATGAGCGAGCCAGAGAGCGGCAGCGATGTGGTCAGCATGAGGACCAAGGCTGCCAAAAACAAGGATGGAGATTGGATCCTCAATGGCGGCAAGTTTTGGTGAGCTGGGGTGGTGGTGTGTTTCTGACTGCACTAGCGACTAGCGACTCGAGCTGACGGCATTGGTCGCTCGCGCTCCAAAGGATCACCAACGGTCCGATCTCGAGCACCTTTGTGATTTATGCAAAGACGAGGCCCGAAGCTGGGCCAAAGGGCATCACTGCGTTCATCGTGTACGTGGCGGGCGACCGTTGCTTCGAAAAGTGTTATGCTCACTCGCTCTGTTCGCTCAACAGGGATCGCTCCACGCCCGGCTTCACCACGTCCCAAAAGCTGGACAAGGTTGGAATGCGCGGATCAGAGACGTGCGAATTGACGTTCGAAGATGTGCTGGTGCCGAGTGCCAACGTGTTGGGTCAAGTGGATGGAGGCGTCAAGGTGCTCATGTCTGGACTGGATCTGGAAAGGCTGGTGCTGTCAGGCGGACCTCTGGGCCTGATGCAGAGCGCCATCGACTTTGCGCTGGAGTACACGCATCAGAGGAAGCAGTTTGGCAAGCGGGTAGCCGAATTCGATCTGATGAGGGGAAAGCTGGCAGGTGCGCAGGCAACGCGAGCAAGGGGGACAGGCGGCTTGCTGACCATCGCCTCTCGCTTTGCTAGACATGTACACGGGCTTGGCATCAGCTCGAGCGCTGGTGTACGCCGTAGGAAGAGCTTGCGATGCGGGTCAAGTGTCGCGCCGGGACTGTGCGACTGCCATTCTGTATTCCAGCGAAAAGGCGGTGGATGTGACGATGGAGGTGAGCGCCCGAGAGGGAAATGAAATGGGTTGCGCAGCATGGAGTACACTCTTGCTCTCTCATGCTGATCCCCGCGCGCGCGCGCGCTTATGCGTCACGTTGGACAGGCGATGCAAGCGCTGGGAGGCAATGGGTACATCAACGATTATCCCACCGGACGCTTGCTGAGGGATGCTAGGCTCTACACTGTTGGCGCTGGAACGCAAGAGATCAGGAGGATGCTCATTGGCAGGACTTTCAATGAGGGTGAGTGCGGAATGTGGCGCGCTGCAGCAGGGAACGCGGAGGCTCACGACGCGCCGCCTTGGAACTTGCCTGCCAAACAGATTTCGACAAGCTGTGATGCGCCCGCTGGCGGTGGTCCTGTACTTGTAATCACGCGAATGCAGTTCAAACGATTGTCTCGGCTCTCGCTGCGTGAGGAATAGACATCATCGGGGCTGATTGACATTGCACGCGCTATACGTGCTGGCTGATCATTCCCATCGCCAACGCTCACGCTTGACTCAACACTCACCACTGGTGCTGGGTGGCCTCTCTCGCATGAATCGAAACCCCGTCGGTCCGACGATTGGCCGACTCTAGCCGTTCCGCGCGCGCGCTTGCTCGGCAGCCGCTGCTGCATAACCGCGGGGCTGCTTGCTGCATTGCAGCCTTGCGCGCGTGCTGCTGGCTGGCTGGCTGGCTGGCTGATGCTGTCCTGACTATATATAGCTATAGCTGTGCATGCCGATGTGAGTACCGTATAGTGAACCTTGCAAGCTGCTCATGTCGGTCCGGAGCCGAGCCGGCCGGAGCATAGCAGCGCCGTCCCAGCAATCACGATCGATCGAATGTAGCGGCGGGGCTACGCGTCAATTCTTTTTCTTTTTTTTCCGTTGCTTAGTTGCTCGATCGCGCGTCTCGCCGTCGTGCGCTGCTGCTGCTGCTGCTGCTGCTGCTGCATGTGCGCTCGGTGCCGGCCATCTGCGATCGAGGCTTCACTCGTCAAGCCACCATGTACAGTACCTACAGTCACGAGTGCGCCACAGCGTGACTCGATGCATGGGACCTGTCAACATGATTGACAATGACAGTCACGAGTCACGAGTCACGAGTCACGAGTCGAGACTTGACATGAGGGCATCTCCCGATTCTGATTCTGATTCTGCGGCACGGAAGCAGCGATGCAGCGATGCTTGACTTGCTGCTTGCTCGTTCGGTGCGAAAGAGATGGCCATTCGTGCGTTCCATGCGCTGCGCTGCGCTGCAATGCGTGCGCACGGCCCCGTCCCGAATTCACGCTTGCTGACGGGTACTGTACCTACAGTACATGCAAAAGCTATATAAGAAGGCTCATTCACTATTCACTATTGTGAGGATTGCAAATCGCAGTGCCCGCAGTGCAGCGCAGCGCAGCTACAAAACAAACAAACCGCAAGTCTCTCCTCTGGTGACAACACACTCAAGATGGTGCCCACGGCTCTAGACACGAGCGAACGTAGGTTCACTGACACTGCTTCCAAGGCGTCTAGCAAGACCAAGGATGGGCGATCCCCCACAAGTGCGCGATCCCCTGCAAGTGCAAGTGCAGGTGCAAGTGCAGCTTCCCCTTCAAGCGTCAAATCTCCCGTCGTCGTGCTGCCCGATAGGCGCATCGCGCCGATGAGCGTGCCGCATGGCTCGGATGAGGACATCTACAAATTCTACAAGGCCGAGGATTTCATGGCGTGGTTCGATGACGATGCTCTCAATGCAGCGAGGCAGGACGATGCCTTTAGACCGAGGGACGCTTGTGCTGCACCCGTCAAGAGCATCAAAGCAAAGCAGAATGATCAGCTCACCCTCGTCGTGGAGCTGGGCGATGATGGCGGAATAGTGTTGGTGGAGGTGCTCCGCTTCGATACGTTTAGACTGAGATGGGGTCCCGGCAAAAGGAGCGCCAAAGAGTTCAGCTCGTATCTCAGCCCCTCGCTCTGCACCAACGAGCTGGGCGAGTTGAGGAGGCGACTTGCGCAAGATGAAGGTGTCGCTCTGTCTGCCGCTCTCACGCACGACTCGACCAGCACTGTGACTAGCATAGACAATGACAGCGTAGCAGACGACGCTCACGTCGAGTGGAGCATCCGCGCAAACGGACAAGAGACGCTGCAGATCCGCGTGTATCAGGCACATTTTCGAGTGGAAGCTTGGCGACACGTCAAGGAGATCAGAATGCCCGGTGAGCAAAAAGTGCTACGAGACAGGGCTCCCTTAGCATCGCCTCACACGCGCGCCCATTTCGCAGATTCCGACGCTTCCAATGCGCCCCACACGAAATTTGCTCGCGTATTCAGCACCGCTACGCAAGACTCTGCGGTCTCGGCTCTGCGCTGCAAGCAAGACGCGGAGGGCAACTTTGCCACTTTGTTGGCGGCGAGGAAACGTGGCAAGGCGCTAGGCTTTGGCGAACAAGGTGGTCTGGGATTGTTCAAGGATGAGCAGCTCTTGACGTACTTTAATTACGACAATATGGGTGAGTGGGGGAGAGAAAGTTGAAGACTTGCAACACTACCAGCGCTCACTCCACGTCCGTCCAGGTTACTCTGGAGTCTATGGACAGCAGGCGCTCCGAGCTAGCGAGCCAATGTACCACTCTGAGCCATTTTGGGTCGAGGTGGCTGCCATTCCAGGTTACGCCTCCAGCGTGGGATACTTTGTCGACGATTATTGCCAGACATTCATCGATGTCGGCCAGCACTGCAACGCTTACCAGATCGGCTCGCGATTTGGCGACCTGGAACTGCACATCACCTGTGCAGACGATGTAGCGAGCGTGAGTCATGCCCACGCCAGCTGCACTGGTCGTGGCAGGCTGTGGCCAAAGTATGTGCTAGGCTATCACCAAGGATGCTACGGCTATGATACGCGCGAAAAGGTCATCAATGCGGCGATGAAGCATCGGCAGTACAATATTCCCCTCGATGGTCTGCACATCGATGTGGATCTGCAGCGCAAATATCGCACCTTTACCATGGATCAGGGGGAAGGAGGTCGTTTCCAAGACCCAAAAGGCATGTTCGAGCAGCTTCGAAACATGGGCGTAAAGTGCAGCACCAACGTTACACCCGTCATTTCCAGCACGGACGATGCGAAGCGGGACTACTGGCAAGAGGGCAGTGCTGCGCGCTCCCAGTATGCCACGCTCGATGACGGGCTCAAGAAGGGCGTCTTTGTCAAGGAGAGGCGGTACAATGCGGGCGACGATCGAACGCCAGAATACGTTTGTTGGGAGGGGGGCAACGAGAGGCGCACTCGAGCGCAGTACATTGAGAACTGGCAGACGGACACCGAGTACAGAGGGGGCGTGTCGTATGGCAAGGATCTGGGCACGAATGGCGTCTATCCCGACTTGGGAAGGAAGGAAGTCCGCGATTGGTGGGGTGCGCAGTACAAGGAACTCATCGACGCTGGCCTGTCCTTTGTCTGGTGGGTGCGCGAGTCTGCTTCGCTAGACTCGTCTTTGTGCTGAGGATAGAGCATCCCTCAGGCAAGACATGACGACGCCGGCAGTTCGAGTGGAAAGTGGAGACATGAAGGGGTGAGTGAGGCGGGGGCATTAGGGGAAGAGGAGCAGGAGAGCTCATTGCTGCATCTCGTCGATCTGCATAGGTTTCCATTTCGGCTCCTGCTCTCGGACGACTCTTCTGCACGTCAGTCCAAGCGCGGTCACCTGCAACCCGCTCTGAAGGTTTGGAATAGCTACAGCTTCAATCTGCACAAGGCGACCTACAAAGGCCTGCAAAGGTTGAGACCGGACGAGAGACCATTCATCATCGGCAGAGGCAGTTTCACCGGCATGCATCGCTTTGCCGCTTTGTGGACCGGCGACAACGCCAGTGAGCCGCGAGAGAAAACATCGTGCGCGTGCTGCCTTCGCTGGCTTACACGTGCGTTTTTTGCCGCAGGTACCTGGGACTTTCTTCGTATCATGATACAGCAAGTCTTGAGCGCTGGTATCGGCGGCATCACCTTTACTGGCGCAGATACTGGTGGATTCGAGAGGGAAGGATTTACGGGATCGTGGGCCGATCCACAGCTGGTCATTCGTTGGACAGTCGCAGCTAGCTTGCTGCCATGGCTGCGCAATCGTGAGTGGGACAGCGCTGCGCCTCTCAACGTGATGCTCTGGCTCACCGCCATCTCTGCGCCTCTCAACGTGATGCTCTGGCTCACCGCCATCTCTACTTGTAGATTACATGGGCAAGCCCGGCACGAAGCTGTTTCAAGAGCCCTACGCGTACTACGAGCACGCATCGCAGATGGGAGATCAAGCACCGCTATACCGAGCGGTGCTGCCTATTTGTCGGTACTACATCCACTTGCGCTACACGCTGGTGCAGGCGCTCTACGATTTGCACTTTAATAGTCTTTTCGACGGGCTTCCCATCGCGAGAAGCATGTGCGCCACGGACCCGTGGGATGAAGCCTTGTTCGGAGAGAGGCAGAAATTCCTGAGCGAGCAGGTGAGTGCATGTACCCCGAGTCTAGCGTCAACGCGCTGCTTACGATCCATCCCATCTGACCACAGTACATGATTGGTCATGCACTGCTTGTATGCCCCGTCCTTTACAGCACGAGCGAGACTGCTCTGTCTTCGCAGATCAAACAAGGCATCGAAGACCTGTATCTGCCTTGCGGCTCGCACTGGTACGACTTCAACCTGCACCTGCGCTCGACGGGAGATGACGTCGCCACGCAACGACTTTCTCCCGCATGGACGGCATTGAAGGCTAGGCGAGCAGGCGGAAGGGTGTTGAAGTGGACGAGCAGTGTAGACCGGTATGCTCTCGGTGACGTCGGTCACTTGCCCTACCTGCTGCCCATCTTCGTCCGAGAAGGATCCGTCTTTCCCACGCGCAAGAATGAGCAATGGATAGGTCAGCTGGGTGCCAACCCCGTCACGCTCCACGCCTATCCTCTTCGAGCGGGCCGGTCCGCGGGTCACTCGCTCTTTTTGGACGATGGGAGGTCCGTGGCGAGTGCGCCCAAGGAGCTTCCGCAGTACGCCCACGATGAGCTGGCAAATACGTTTGCTCAGAGCAAGTACCGCCACTTGCGGTTAGAGCAGTCAGCAAGCGTGGTCGATGGAGAGGTGAGTGGGGGCGCGACATCAAGCACAGTCATGCACCTGGTCCTGACCGGCAAGTCCTCCGCTCGCAGTACACTCGCACGATCACGGTCGAGCTCAAGCATGACGGCTGGGCGTTGGAGGAAGTCGCGAAGCACGTTGGAGCTATGCATACGCTTCAGCTGTGGCACGATCCGAGGCATGCCGCCATTGCTGCCTCTGCGCGCGTTGCTTGCTCGGACCCAGCAGCCCAAATCACGTACGATGCCGCAATGGCCTCACATGTCGTCTCCTTTGCCGTCGATGGCACTCAGAAGAGGAGCTTTACGATCGTCTTTCCGAAAGGTTCTCCGACTTTGTAGCGTGCTTGTTCTGACATCGTGGGCGTGTTCTTTACCATTCAATGTATTCGTGATTCTCGTTTGTGGCGTGCGGCAGGTACAATTGTGTGGGGAAGGTTTCCTCTGCATCGGTGATCTCTGCTGGGACTCGAGTGCCGCGCAAGGTCGGCAATCTCATAGAAGGGATCGCGCGCGCGATGCCACAACAGCTAGGATTGCCGTGCCTGTGACGCATCTAAATGCGGCCGCGGCGGCCATGCGGAAGACTCCTACGCGTGCATGACGACGCGGGCCATGGCGCATCTGCATACCCCGCATTTCTCCACGCGCGCGTGATGCGATGCGGCTTTGCTTGTTCCTGCGCGGTGAGAGGACCGCGCGCGGTTCGGCGTATAAAGGGGCGCCGCGTTGCAGCTGATGATGCTCTCGACCTTCATTCTTGATTCACCGCACCGCACCGCGCCACCACAGACCACCAACATTGTGACTCATTATTCGTCATGAAGCTCGCACTGACGGCACTGCTCGGAGCAGGGCTCTCGCTCTCGCTCGCGCAAACCGTGCCTTCTCCGGCTCCCTCGGGTATTGCCGGCTTTGTGAACAACAACACGGTCGGATCTTACCCGTGCGCCGGCGGCAATCCCAACTCCCTCGCAGTGCCCCTGTCCAATCAGACGGATGCTGCGGTCGTTCAGGTCGACCAGCAGCAGCAGCAGCAGCAGCAAGTCATGGATGCTCAAGTAGCCAACACTACCTATGCCGGCTACAGCGGACCCGCTGGACAGTACTCCTATGGCACGTGCCCGGATGGCAAGGCACCTCAGTACCCTGCCAACGTCGTTCGCATCTCGGCCGAAGACGATTCGATCCGCGCCGGCTTCATCCCGTATGGCGCCACCCTCGTCGAACTCTGGGTGCGCGATAGAAATGGCGCTTGGAGGGATGTCGTCTTGTGTGAGTGGCGCACGTGACGAGCGCGCGTGACGAGCGCGCGATGGTATGCTCTGACGCTCGCTCTGACGCTCGCTCGCTCGCTCGCTCATGGCAGCCTTTGACAACACCACCAACTACCTTACCGACCCAATCCACCCCAACTTTGGTCCCACTGTTGGACGCTACGCGAACCGCATCAAGAATGGCACATTCACCGCCAACAACGAGACCTACTACGTACCTCGCAACGAAAACGGCAAGAATTCGCTTCACGGTGGAGATGTCGGATACGACCGATCGCCGTTCGTCGTCGAAAGCTTCAATGCGACGTCGATTGTCTTTGCGCACGTCGACCCTGACGGCTTTCAAGGGTGCGTGCGGGAGCGTGCGGGAGCGTCGCGAGAAGCTGTAGCGAAGGGAGACCGCCCGCGCGCGGCGCGCCACTGACCACCAAGCCACCATTTGCAGTTTCCCGGGACAGGTTGACAGCCGCGTGATCCACGCTCTCCAGCCAAATGCTACGTGGGCAATCTCCATGAGCGCCAATGTCTCTGCTCCACAAGACGTACAGACGCCCATTCTGCTCTCATCGCACGTTTACTGGAACTTGGATGCCTACGCTGACGGCTCCAACAGCACCATCCTCGACCACGTCCTGCACATGCCGCACGCAGACAAGTACATCCAGACGGACAGCGACTTGATCCCTACAGGACCGCGTCCAGACGTCTCGGGCACGCCGTTCGATTTCCTCCAGCCGACTCCCTTTCGCCGCAACTTTGACAATTCAACTGGAATCTGCGGGGCAAATTGCACTGGATGGGACAGCTGCTTCTGGCAGAGCAACGAGCCCGCACGAGACGAGCCGCAGTTGGAGTTGTACAGCCCTCGGAGCGGCATCAAGCTGAGCCTCACGACGGACCAACCAGCATTCCAGGTCTACACTTGCTCGGGCATTTCGAGTCCTACAAAGGGCAGCCTGCCGCGCAAAAAATCCCACGGAGGCGATGGTACGCTGGCTGAAATCTACGAGAATCACTCTTGCGTCGTGATCGAAGCGGAAGGTCTCATTGATGCCATCAACAATCCCGACTGGAACGTCGATCAATTCTACTCGGCGTCGAGACCATACACGTGGGCTGCAGAGTACCGCTTCTCCAACGTCGATGAGCAAGGACAGCCGATTGCGGCTAGTAGCGCTGCGACCGCGACGGCGAGCGCTACCGCCACCTCTGCTAGCGTCGCCTCTCCGTCGATCGCAAACGCGACGAGCTCCGCAATCAACACCCCTGCGCGTAGGGACACCAATGGCATGTGAACGGTGGGGCATGTAATTTGGAGCAAATGCAATTGAAACGGATCAGTCAGAGAGTACTGCAAGAGCACCGCGCGTGGCGCGCACCCTAGTAGCCTCCACCGTAGCCCCCTTGACCGTATCCTCCTTGACCTTGCTGGCCGTACCCGCCTTGACCATAGCCTCCCTGGCCCTGCTGGCCGTACGGCTGCTGACCGTAGCCCTGTCGAGATTGGTCTTCGTCTCTTCTAAAGCCGCCACCATACTCTCCAGGGGGTGCTGTGGGTGACGCTCAAGTGTCAGGACGATTCATCGCTCGCAGGGCTAGCCATTACTCACGTCCAGAGGGAGCTGCGTAGCCTCCGTACGAGCCCTCTTGTTGGCCATAATTCTGCTGGTGACCGTAGCCTCCACCGCCGCTAGGGCGCAATTCTCCCGAGCTTCCATATTCGTGATGCTGCACGGAAGGGATGCCGGGTGCACCGCCGTCGTACTCGTCTCGGCGACCATGCGAAGCATAATCATCGCGACGTGCATGTCCGTAGTCGTCGCGGCGCTCGTGCGATCCGTAGTCATCCCGGCGCTCGTGCGATCCGTAATCATCTCGGCGATTGCCGTAATCATCACGGCGATTGTGGCTACCGTAATCCTCCTGGCGGCCGTGAGCGTTGTACTCCTCACGACGATCGTCTTGCTGCTCGTTGCCCCCGCCATAGCCATCCACTTCGCGCCTTCCAGCCGAGGCGCCTTGATGGGAAATAAAGTTGCCCGCTTGGCCCAAGAAGCCCCCTTGCTGCTGCAATTGACCACCGATCCATCCTGTTGCGGCATGAGCCATGGAGCTGCCTTGCTCCACCCCCTGCTGACCTTGAGGTTGAAATTGAGCTGGGATGCCGCTTCCGTGTGTGTGTGCTTCCGCCTTGCCAGAACGCGTGTTGGTGTGATTGCGGACATTGGTCACATCCAATCTCCTGATGGATGCTGCATTGTCGCGGGCCCAAGACTCCATGTAATTCATCATTTCGGCTTGCATGGGGTGGCATCGCTGAGGATTGAACCAGTTGGGGTGGAACATGCCTGCAAGACACTCATCAGCAATGCGAGTGGCGTCGTCATTGCTATCCCAGCCCTTGACGACGGCTTGCACTGCGAAGCGGACGACAATCCGAGCCAAATTTCCCGCGGGCTCATTGAGGATCAGACTGGTAGACGGAGGGCGGGTCAGCGCGCGCGAATACGCAGACGGGTGCCACCACTCACCCAAAGTGATCCTTTGACAATTGAGAGTGCGTAGGATCACTGGCATTGGGATTGTCAAACACTTCCGTCTGGTCTTCTCCCGAGACGACGGCGGAGCTGGTGGCGTGCAATCCAGACATGGCGCTAGTCATTAGGGGCTTGACCTGCCGTGTGCGGAGTGTCAGCGGGAGCATAGCTGCGAGGCACATGCGAAGAACTCCGGTCACATGCCAAGAACTCACATAGGGCTCCAGCAGCGTCAAGACAAAGACGCTCAACGAGTCTGAAATTTTTTCTACGAGCGAGCTCAAGCCAGGAATCTTTTCGATGGTCTGCTCGATCGACATCATGACGCGGTCGCGGAAGGCCAAGATGCGGAACTGGAACGTGCGGCGCGAAGCATGAGCGCTGAGCGAAGCAGTACGAGTGCGCCGACATCACTCACGAGGTTCTGGTAGAGCTCTTTTGGATCCATGTTGGCGGGGTCTTTGCTGGGTCCGCGACTGAGCTCCTCAGCGTCGCGGCTGGTGTTGGTCGAATCGCCGCCTGGGATGCCGCTGAGCAAGCCAAAGAGCTGCTGCATCGGACTGCCGCCTCCGCCGCCGCGAGACTTTTGCTTGGCTCCATCAACCGCTTTGGACAGATCCGAGATGGAAGCTTCAGACATGTGATCTTGCGCTTCACCGAGTAGCGAGTGGAGGAAATCTGCTCCACCAAACGTTCCAGTGACTAGCGGAGGACACTGACTGCCGTCGGGTGCGCGCACCACGACATTGTGTCCGACGTGCACAAACACGTTGCGATGTCCCAGACGCTGCAAAGCCAGCTCGCAGAAGCTGGGCGCGGCGCGTAGAGAGAGCGAGTCGCGTTAGCCAGCGACGAAGCATGGGTTCTTTGAGAGCGCATCTGCTCACTTTGAATGCGCAGAGAAATCCTCGAGCGTGTGGAGAGCAGTACCGAGCAGGCGGTATGCTTCGTACAGCTCGTCGGTGTTTCCGCCTCTAGCCCTCCGACCGAGCTCGATGCACTTGACTAGCGTGCGTCGAACCAAGGCGGAGCTCGTGTCCCAACCTTGATTCTCATTGGCGATGTAGTTCTTCATGCCAGAGCGAGGATCAACTTCCAGCTCGCGGGGGTCGATGGGACCTCGCAGTCGAGGATCGTGCTGGCGGGCATCTTGATTTTCGTTGTAGCCCTTGGGGTTGTCGCTATATCGAGGTGCGCGTCGAGGTGAGCATTGTCGAAGCGAGTGGTCGTGCCGCACTACTCACATGTGCTCGACTGGCAAATACACGCCGAGGCGCTCTGCAGTCAACTCGAATGCTCCTGTCGCATAGCCGTGCGCCAAGAAGCCTGTCGCAGCGAGGACCGACGCGGGAGTCGGTCAGGCGCGGCGTGGCGTTGGACACTCTTGCTGCGAACGCTGGGACTCACCGAGGACCATGACGATGTTGAGGATCTGTTGGACGGGCAGCTTCTTCATGGCTGCCACATCCATGGCCTGCGAGTAGTCCCTCAGCCAATTGCCAAAGTAGACGCGCTGAAAGGGGCGGTCAATGAGGGGAGTCACGCGAGTGTAAGCGGGAGCGGGAGCGCGCTCTCCCCACCGGCAGCGAGCGAGAGCGCACCTTGATGTCCAGGCCCCCAAACTTGGAGCCTCCTCCGATGCCCATGAAGCCGTGTCCGGCCTGCGTGAGTGCGCGGTGCGCGGTGCGCGGCGCGACGGCGTTTGGTCAGCCAAAGCAAAGCGCAACGGTGTGGAATGCGGCCCCGCTCACCTTTTTGGCGAGCTCGGCGAGAATATCTTCGATGTCTCCATGGCCTGTGAGCGAGGCGAGCACAGTGGTGTCAGTCGCAGCACGACTCGCATCGCACCAGCCTTGCCCTTCCTTGCGCGCAACTCACGGAAAGCTTTGCCCTCCATGTATGCATAGCTGGGAATGTTGCCCGCCCCGAAAGCGCGAGCTTGAGGGATGAGTGAGAGGGCTAGCACCAGCACGATGGCTAGAAGCAGCACCGCAGAGGTGGACATGGGTCGAGTGCGAGTGCGGGTCATGATGAACGCAGGAGTCGTGAGTGAAGCGCGAGTCCTGTGATGATGGATGGATGGATGGATGGATGGATGGATGGATGGATGGATGGATGGATGGATGGATGGATGGATGGATGGATGGATGGATGGATGGATGGATGAGTGGCCGCGCGCGTATATCGCAGAGGTGATGATGGTTCGAGGTGATGGATGAGCGAGTGGTTTGGGGATGATGAATGCGCTCGCTGTACACCCGTGAAAACGCGGATGCACGCGCGCCAAGCGCCCCCCACAGTCGCGCTGCGCTCGTGCCGCCCTCGATGTCGTCCGACTACTCGTGACTGATGCGCTATGATGTTCTCTGCGGCTCGGCAGCATGCTGCATGGTGCGGTAGCTTGTTAGGACATCACGTATTCGTACGCAAGCAGCACGCCGTCATGCGTGGCGGTGCATGCACGCACGGACCGGCGCTTCACCAAACACGTGACACGGAGCGAGAGGACTGATGAGACGTCTTTGTCGAGTCGTGAGTCTTGAGTCAGAGTCGAGTCTGCGTGTCTTGAGTCAGAGTCAGGAGTCACGAGTCTTGCGTCATCAAGGTTGAGTTTGATGCACGATGGGTGACTCAAGGACTCGTGATTCGAGATTCACGCGCGGTCATAAAACGATCTGATCGAGTTCGGTCAAGAGGTGTACACGTGACAATTTGTCAGACTCGTTGGACTGCACGTACGTCGCTTTGAATTTCTCGGCGTGCGTCGATCGTTGCCGAGTCATGAGTGTGGCTGCATTTCTCAGCGTGCGTGCGACGTTCAAAGGGGCAGAGCGGATCGAGGGGTTCGCCCATTTGACTCTGTAATTCACCGGATGGCAAAGAGGAGCGGTGCTCTTTGCAGCGGTGAACTGGATCGCTGCAAGAAGCATTCGACACAGGAGGCATTCGAGGATTGCTTCCGTGCGATCAAATGCCAGCTTGAATGAGTTCCCTATAGATGCTCGAAAATGTCTCGAATCGTCTCGTAAAAGGTTTCCTTGCGCGTGTGCGTGTAATCCACGCCTAGCTCGCGCTGGCTCTTGTCGTGTTCTAGGATGCAGATTTTTGCGTCTTCATCCGCATACTCGCCCTTCTTGCCGCGCGGTAGCTTGTACTTGATCGCCTCGCTAGGAAAGTGCTCGTGCACCTGATCAACAACAAATTGGTTGCTGAAAGTTCCCTTGGCGATGAGGTAACGCGAATTGACGTTGCGCTCGACACATCGAACGTGCGCGAGGGCTACGTCGCGCACATCGACAAAGACTGGAAAGGCTTGAGGTGGAACGTCCGCCTTGTCGTCGGCTGCCGTGATCACTTTGCGCATCTGGAACAGCGACTCGCCCAGCTTGGAGGAGTCGGTGTTGTGGAAGAAGGGTCCTGACGCGCATGACGGCGGTCAGTGTTGGGCGCGCGCGTACCGTCAGCACGGCGTCGTGGGGGGCGCGCGCACACACCTAGAATCATGGGTGGGCAAAGCGCACCAATATTCATCTTGCCTTCGAGATGATTGTCCTTTTGATACTGCCAGCAGAACCTCTCGGCCAACGCTTTGCTCGTAACATAACCGATGAGGGGAACGTCGCTTTCAGCTGCAAATTCGTATGTGGCGGGATTCCAGTCGTGCTCGGTGTAGGGTTAGGGTTAGGGTTAGGGTTAGGGTTAGGGTT